>NC_080385.1:65189842-65521627 GCF_014773155.1 Arachis stenosperma
AACAATCAACAATTGTTCAATGCATGCATACATTTATCATGAGGTCTTATTCATAGGTTGTAATGGGGCTAGGGTAAAGGTGAGGATGCATATGGTCAAGTGAGCTTGGAATTTGAATCTTTGATTACCCTAAGCTCTCACCAAACACATATAACAACCTATACAATTCTAATACACAACCTAGCTACCCACGATTTCCACTTTTTCACATACTCATGCATTCTCTTTAATTCACATTCCATATGCATTGATTTTTATTGAACTTTACTTTGGGGCATTTTTGTCCCCTTTTTATTTCTTTTTCTCTTTTTTTTCTCTATATATATATATATATATATATATATATATATATATATATATTTATTTATCATTTTTTTTGTTTTTTCAAAAGTATATACAAACATATCAATGCATATGGTTTTACATATAGTGCATGAATATGTACCCAATTCCCAATATTTTCAACAAAAATACAAAAATTACACTTTTACCTCAACCAATGTCCTAAGTTTCCCATACCCAAATGATACACACCCTCACTAGCCTAAGCTAATCAAAGATCCAAATTAAGGACATTTATTTTTTTTCACTTAGGGGTAGTGATGTGCTAAAATTAAGAACAAAATGGATTAAATAGGCTCAAATTTGGATAACAATGGTTGATAAAAGGTAGGCTATTTGGGTAAGTCAGCTAAATAAAATGATGGCCTCAATCATATAAATACATGTATACATGGAATAATGGACATAAAGAATCAAACAAATCAAAGATTACAATCATAGAAAAAGAACAATGCACACAAGAATGGGAAATAAGTAGTTATAAGATGTAACCACGCAATTAGACTCAAAACTCACATGCTTGTGTTCTTAGCTCAAAAACCATGTTCCAAAATAAATTCTTCAAGCAAGTTCAACAAAATTTTTTTCAAATTGGTAGGGTTTCCTAAAACAATTTCTTGGAAAAGAAATCATCACCCTAACCAAGTATTCCTAACATAAAAAGAAATGATAGAATATATACAAATTATAACTAACATGTAACCTATTATGCAATGCAATAAATAACTAACAAAAAAAAATTGGTGTTAAAAAAGGAAGTTGTTACCCATGGAGATCGGTCGGAGACCTCCCCACACTTAAAAATTTGCACCGTCCTCGATGCATGCAAAGAAGGGCAATATGGATGGGTTGCTACAATTGATGAGCTCCTTCAAAAGGTTGTGCGGGTGAACTTGTTTGTTGCCCCATTTAAAAGCTTTTCCATTCCTTTCCTTCTTGGTGGCCAACCTAAAAGGAAAGAAAAAGAAAGAGAATTAAGCCTACAACAAAGATATCAAAGCAAATAGAACATAGGCGGGGGCTAATGCCAAATAAGAATAGGGTTCTCACTACATGGTAGCTACAACATGTGAGTGAGAAAATAATATAAGCTAAGGCATATTAACTAACACTTGATGCAAGAGTAAAGTCAAAGCATAGGTACATGACATGAAGAGCATGTTGCATCAAGCTTAATCAACAATTGACACAAACAAGATTAGTAATAAGCATGAGAGCATTTGGTCCCATCCTAACTCAATGATGATGAGGTATAAGAAAGGACTAAAGCACTAATCTTGTGTGTAGAGCAAATTTAATGCCAAATAAGTCATGAAGCACCAAGAGTAACCAAGAAATTCTCAACAATTGAGTAAGAGCATTCAACACCATTATTAAAATAAGAAACTTAGAAAGGAAAATAAGAACAAGCTATGAAAATAAAATTAAAATGCAATGAGTGAAAATAAGCAAATGCAATAAAAGAAAATGGAAGAATAGAAATTTTTTTTTACATTAGTCTTTTTATTTATTTATTTTTATTTTATTTTAATTTTTTTTAGAAATATATTTTTTCAAGAGAGAAAGATGAAAAAAAGAAAAAGAAAAAGAAAAAAATAGAAAGAAAGAAGAAAAAAAGAAGAAAGAAGGAGAAAGGAGGAAGGAGAAAAACCGGGCGCAAATCCGCACGCGTGCGCCATGCGTGCTTATGCGCGGATCGCCTGGCACAAAGTAGGCATAAAGTGGGCACAACTCTCAGGTTTTAGTACTAGGAGTTGTGAAACCACATCGGCGTGCGCGCACACAGCGTGCTTGCGCGCTGATGTCCACTTTTATTTTTTTCAAAAACAGGGCACTCTCCTAATCTACAAGCATTCTAAAACAATCACAAATCAAATTTAACAACATATCTTTTTAGTTTTTGAAAAATTTTCAAACATACTAAAAACAAAACTTATAATACAAACAAAATGCAATCTAACAATAACTATTCTAATCAAAGCATGAATGCAACAAACAACCTATCAATAAAAGCAAAATGCATAAGAGTATAGAAAATAAGAAGAACTACCTATAATGGTAACTCAAATCACTTATTAACCAAATCTAAAAGAGAGTGGAAAGATTTTACCATGCTGGGGTGTCTCCCACCTAGCACTTTTAGTTTAAGTTCTTAAGTTGGACATTTGGTGGGGGTCCTTGCTAAGGTGGTTTATGCTTGAATTCATCCTTGAATCCCCACCATTGTTTGCATCTCCAATGTCCACCGGGATCCCAAATTAGGCGCACAAGGCCTTCAAGGAAGCTTATGTAGATGACAAGGCCCCAAGAGTTTTGATTGTGGAAATAGATTCCGGGGTCCCAAACCTTGTTCTTGCACCCATTTTCTCGTTGACTACCATAGTTATATTTGGGTGACAAGGCTTGTGAATTCTCAATTAGGCCTTCAAACATTCTCCTAGACCCATGCAATTTGGTTCTACACTACCCATTGCTATTCAACTTTGAGCATGCAACCATCATGAACTTAGAGTCATGTTTCCAACCACTACACAACTCTCTCTTACTCCTAACTCCACAAAGTGCTCTAAGTTGCCCATCATTTTCAATCAAACCATATTCAAGTGGGAAAGTAAAGATTAGAGATAAGAATTTTACCCACTTGAATGTTGTGTAGGATAGTGACTTAGGAAGGGGGTGATAAACCCCATTTTTAGGGTTTATCTTGTATTGAATTTAGAGTATTTTGATGACCTTTTCTCGCATTTAGCCTATGAATTAGCATGGTTTTGTAATCTCTCCAGTATTTGTGCTTAAGTGTAAAAACATTCTTTTTAAGCCTTATTTTGATGAATTCTAATTCCTCTTTGATTCCATAAGATGCCTTGATGTGTTTGCTAGTAATTCCAGGATTGAAATAGGCTAGGCATGGATCAAAGGGAGCAAGGAAGGAAGCATACAAGTGGAGAGAAGCATAAAAAGTCAAAGAAGTGGAATTAGCCATGCACGCGCACACACACAAGGCGCTGGCGCGCACATTGCAGAATCGGCCAGGGACGCGCACGTGTACCGTGCGCGCACGCGTCGTAGTCCGCACATGACTTCATTAAAGCAACACGTGCCTGGCGATTTGGAAGGTTTTCTGAACCCATTTTGGCGCCAATTGCTGATAGAAAGGAATAAAAGGATCAAGGATTGAGGGGAATAGGAGAATCTATCATATAGCATAATTAGTTTTAGTTTAGAGTAGTTTTAGAGAGAGAAGCTCTCACTTCTCTCTAGAATTAGGATTAGGTTTAGGTTAATCTCTCTTCTTAGATCTAGGTTTAATTCATGCTTTAATTCACTTCTCCTTTATCAAGTCTTAATCTTCTCCTCTTCCTCTTTCTAGTTATGTGCTTTAATAATTGTAATTCTTCATTTTGTTTTGGATAGATTGTTGTTCCTTTGTTTTCTTTCAATAATGCAATTTGAGGTAATTCATGATAATTGTGATTTCCTTGATTGTTGTTGTTAATTCATTTCAATAATTGTTGTTAGATTCTATTCTTGTTATCAATTTACTATGCTTTCCTTTTATGCCTTCCAAGTGTTTGATGAAATGCTTGGTTGAATTTTAGTGTAGGTTTTGTTCCTCTTGGCCTAGGTAGAGTAATTAGTGACTCTTGAGTTATCTAATTCCTTTGTTGATTGATAATTAGAAGTTGCTAATTGATTTGAATGCCTCTAAAGCTAGTCTTTCCTTTAGGAGTTGATTAGGACTTGAGGAATCAAATTGATTCATCCACTTGACTTTCCTCCATGGTTAGAGGTTAACTAAGTGGGAGTAATGGACAATTTTGTCATCACAATTGAGGAGGATAACTAGGATAGGACTTCTAGTTCTCATATCTTGCCAAGAGCTTTGTTAGTTGTTAGTTTATTTCCTTTGCCATTTATAATTCTTGTCTATAATCTCAAAAACCCCAAAATAACTCACAACCAATAACAAGACACTTCATTACAATTCCTAGGGAGAACGACCCGAGGTCCAATACTTCAGTTTATAAATTTTAGGGGTTTGTACTAGTGACAAACAACTTGTTGTATGAAAGGATTATTGTTTGGTTTAGAAACTATACTTTACAACGAGATTTCATTAGTGAAATTCTAAACCGTCAAAAATCCAATCATCAAAATGGCGCCGTTGCCGGGGACTTGCAATGGTGTTATGTTGTTGGTTATTGTATATATGTGAATAGTGTGAATATGTTTGCTTTTGTTAGCTCTTACTAGTTTTAGGATTTAATTTTCTTGCTTCTTATTTGATTTTATTTTCATTTTCCTCTTGCTATCATGAATTCTCACCTTGGCTATGAGTTTGGTTCCCAACATGTTGTAGGAAATGAGAGCTTCAATGAGAATGTGTATCAAGGATGGGATAACCAAAGGTGGGAGGAGCCATATGCATATGATCAATCCTCTTGGCAACAACCTCCACGAATGCACTATGAAGAAGAGCCATTCTATGATGCATATCAATCCAATGGCTATGGTGAATCACCTTGTGACTTTCAAGAACCACCACCATATGCCTATGAGTCATATCCTCAACATGAACCTCAACCACACTCACAAGCCTATTTTCAACAAACACCTCCATATGACCCTAATCCATATCCATCCTACCAACAACCATATGAGCCATATGAACCACACATAGAGCTACCACCATTCCAACATTAATCTTTTCAAGAGCCACCTCTTCCACATTATTACCAAGATGAACCACCTCCAATATATGAAGATTTTCAACCACAAGATGAATACTACTTTCCGCCATAACCTCCCATGGAAGAATACTCATATCCATTGATCCAAGAGCCACATGATCCTAATCATATAATCCAAGAGGAACAAGAGTCAAGGGATCATCTCAAAGAAGCATTGGATCAATTTCAAGCAACCATGGAGTGTGTTGTGCAACAAGTGGAAAGAGTGGAAAACATAGAACCACCACAACTCCAGCCCAACTCAATGTACGCGTGTGTGCATGGTACGCGTGCGCGCCCTTATATAGTTTCCCCATCCACGCTTGAGCGCGTTGTACGCGCACGCATAGGTCCCTAACTTTATCAATGTACGCGGACGCGCACGGTGCGCGCCCGCGTCGATTCAAAAAGAAGATAACCCTAGTGCGCGAAGAGCACTGCGTAGCAGCGCACATCTCTTCTCCTTCCTCCTCGTCTCTTTCTCCTCCCCTTTCCCTTCAGCCACCACCAGCGGCCGCATTCGCCGCCACCACACCACTAACTCTATTCACCCTTTCTCACTCGCTCTCATTCTCTCATTTCCCTCCATCTCTCTTCTCTCCTTCTTCACTCACTCTGCCCTCTACTCCCCCGAGCACCACCGCCGTCGCTCCGCCATAACCGCCACCATCCACGACGGCGCAGCTCTCTGATTCTGTTGCTCCCATTCCAATCCCAATTTCCTTTTCCATTTTTAGTTCTTCTCTGCTCCCAGGTTCCTGCTCCAACTATGCTTTCTATTAATTTTTCGTTTCTGTTAGCTACTGTTAGTTAGTTAGAATTGAAATTTGGCATGTTAGGTTAGATAGAAATGATTGCGGTTAGGTAGCTAGGTCTGGATAGAGGATTCTAGGCCTGATAAATGCTCTGTTTGTGCATATTCGCTGTTTGTTTACTTGGGTGCTGTATGTTGATTTTGGATTGCTTTTCTATGCAATTTGTGTTGCTAGATGCTATCCCATTGCTGTTATGCTTGACTGATGTTGTAACTATGCTGTTTGTGCTACTTTGCTATCCGGGAATGTCCAATTTTAAGCCGGGATGCTGCCCAATTTTCAAGAAATCTATTTTCATTTTAGTCTCTATTGCAAATTTGGGCTAATTTCCGTTTCCTTTTGACTTCCGGGATTTGCACCAATCATTGTGAACATGATTTCTATGTCTAGCCACAACTCCTCTTTTATTGAGCCTAAATATCATCATACCACTAATCCAACTTTCTAACTCACAAATTTCTTTAACCATTTAACTTCTACTCACATTTAACCCTCTTTAACCATTCTTTCAAAAGTATGATAATTTTATGGCTTAATGAGTAAGAGTTCTTGACTTTCGTGAACATTGCATTCTTGGTTTACTTGTTCACTTATGCTTACTTGTTTACCAATTTTTTTCAAAGTTCAGTTCACATCGTGATTGTTCATTAGCCAATTGATATCCTGAACATACTTTCTTTGCTTTGTGCTAAGTGCTTTACTGCTTATATTCTATCATACTTTTCAGGATGTCGGATAAAGGAAAAGCTATAGCCACTACCTCCAAGAAAAGAAAACATTCTACACCCTCTATTCCCTTCATTTACAAGAATTATGCTAAGAATCCATTGAATGACGAGGAAAAGGAAAATCAGTTGCTACCTTCTACCGACCCAACCAAGTTTCCCAATCTTTACTGTGAGCTTCACCTTTCCAAGTATCGGACGACGAAACTGAATACTGAGAAGAAGCTTGTCCTTCCCGATGACGTGAGACGAGCCATTACTAGTCGAATCCTAGAGTTGGGTTTGGACTTTGTTGATAGAGATTTGGGAGATATCAACATTTCTTGGGTTAAGGAATTCTATTGCAACTTCTTCTGTCCTACTTTAGATTCAGTTCAGTTGAGGGGTAGAGAGGTTATGATCACTAAGTCAGCCATAGAGGAGGCATTGCAGTGCCGACATCTTACTGATGGCACTTGCGCTCATCAACAGGCTGTGATAGCTATTCACAGCATGACCTTTGACTATGAGGTGCTTAGGCGCGTGATTGGTTTACCCGATGCCACTTGGGTCATGGATGCGAACAACACTAATCCTAAGGGGATGCTATTTGCTCATTTGACTAGAGAGGCCAAGACTTGGCAGATGATATTTGCCCACTATGTCTTACCCACTACTCACTTTTTTGAGATCCCTATGGAGATGCTACTTTTGATTGGTTATGTTATAGAGGGAAAGGAGGTTTATTTTCCTCGATTGATCCGGCAGTGTATGTGGCGAGCACATATTCGTGGCCTACTTCCGTTTTCCACCTTGGTTACCAGTATGGCTGCCTTAGCTGAGGTCCCCTGGTTGGATGATGATGTGACACCACCACCCCCAGATGACCATGACAAGGAGGTTACTATTCCTTGGGGTAGTTGGGTGCACGAGAAGCCCCCAGCTAGACGCCGATCTAGGGCTAGAGCTGTGGTAGGGACAGCTGGACCTTCAGCAGCCCCGTCCTCTTCTACAGCAGCAGCTCCATCCTCTTCGACAGCCCCTTCTTCAGCACCTGAGCTGACTTACCTACTAGTTCAGCGTCTGTTTCGGTTTTTGGAGCGCGAAAAGTGCCAGATCATGTACCGACTGGATCTGATGGATCAGGCACTCATCTCCCTGGGCGCTGAGTTACCTCCGCTCCCAGACTCTCCAGCCTTCGATGAGCAGGATCATCAGGAGGAGGATGTTGATGAGCTGACTCAGTAGGATGCACCTCCAGCGGCACCTGACGCCACAGAGATTCCACAGCCACATGGGGAGCCGGTCCCACAGCCTCATACAGAGTCAGCACCTACGGTTGTACCATTGATCCTCCGGTTTAGCATCGAGGACGATGCTCGATCTTAAGTGTGGGGAGGTCACCGGTAGCATCATTAGAGGACCGGTGAACATTTTGGCCACTTTTCTAGTTATCTTACTTTGCATACATTTGTATATATTTGATGCATTTTGAGTTTATTTTGGATACTCTTACTATTTTGGTTCGTTTTGGATACCTTTATTGCTTATTTTGGATTTTAGATGTTTTGGATGCTTTTGGATATTTTAGATACTTTAGATGCTAGACTCCATACTTTTAGTTGGATTTTTCTTTATATACTTTTGCATATCCTTCTTTTTAGCTTCTAGTGTGATTAGAAATCATGTTTGAATTGCAAAAAACTTAGTCACCCTTTTTGCATAAGAAATTGTTTTAAGTGAAAAAGGAAAGGGTAAACTAAGGAATTTTTGAATCTTTTCAATCACAACAATGCTTAGTCAAATATTGAGATTTTCCAAGAATTTTAATTATAGGGCATAGGGCACCAACCCAATTGATTGAAGAAAATTTTTGGTGAAACTTGCTTGAATTCTTACTTTGTGAAACATGTATTGAGCTTAGAACACAAGCTTGTGAGACTTGAGCCTATTGATGTGGTTACATTTTATAACCACTTATTTTCCATTCTTGTGTGCAATTGTTCTCTTTCTTTGATTGTGATCATTGATTTGCTTGATTCTATATGTCCATTTATTTCTTGTATTCATGCATTTGTATGATTGAGGCCATTATTTCATTAGCCCACTTACCAAAATAGCCTACCTTTTACTCTCCATTGTTAGCCAATTTTGAGCCTATGCTTAACTAACTTGTTCTCATTTTAGCACATTACAAGCCCAAGGCGAAAAACCAATGAAAGTCCCTTGCTTGGATCTTTGATTAGCCTAGGCTAGTGAGAGTGTTTATTATTCAAAGTTGGTGAGGTTTGGGAACATTAGAGAGGATAAAAAAAAGGGGTAGTACACTTCCATATTTAGGAATTGGGAACATATTCATGTATTGATTGAATGTATAAGACCTTATGCAATTGATGTCCTAGTACAAAGTATAAAAAGAAAAGAAAAAAAAAGAAGAGAAAAATAAAATGAAAAAAAAGGAATATAGAAAAAAAAGGAGAAGAAAAAAATAATAAAAGGGGACAAAATGCCCCAAAGTGAAGTTCAATAAAAGGGAATCAATGCATAAGTGTTACGAATCAAGAAATAAGATGCATGAATATGTAAGAAAAAGTGAAGAATGGGTAGTTAGAGTAGTTTTAATTTGTATAGATTATTATATAGCTAGGTGGGAAAGTCTATGCTAATCCAAGATCTAAACTCTAGTCCACTTAACCATAAATGATCCTACCTTGACCCTAACCCCATTACAACCTAAATGAAAGACCTCATGATGAATGTATGCATGCATTGAATAGGTGTTGATTGTTAGAAGAAAATCAAATTTTGGAAAGCATGATTAGAAGAGAATTGAGTGAATTAACCCTTAAACACTCGAGTGAATAGAGCGGATACACATCCGGTGAGGGTTCGAAAGTTCAACTACATGTGTTCACCCATATTATCTATATTCTTGCAAGCTTGAATTTCTTTTGATAAGTTTCAATACAATTGTGGCTTGGACTTAGTTCCTATTGTCCTAGCTATTGTGCTTACACATGTTCTCTTGGGAGTTGATTTGTTTGAACCAAGCATTTGCATTCACTTTAGGTAGTTGCATCTAGATAGGACTCATATAGTTTAGTGCATTTAAATAAATGTCATACCCCTTAGTTCCTTCTTATTTTAGCATGAGGACATGCTAAGGTTTAAGTGTGGGGAGGTTGATAAACCCCATTTTAGGGTTTATCTTGTATTGAATTTAGAGTATTTTGATGACCTTTTCTCGCATTTAGCCTATGAATTAGCATGGTTTTGTAATCTCTCCCGTATTTGTGCTTAAGTGTAAAAACATGCTTTTTAAGCCTTATTTTGAAGAATTCTAATTCCTCTTTGATTCCATAAGATGCCTTGATGTGTTTGCTAGTAATTCCAGGATTGAAATAGGCTAGGCATGGATCAAAGGGAGCAAGGAAGGAAGCATACAAGTGGAGAGAAGCATAAAAAGTCAAAGAAGTGGAATTAGCCATGCACGCGCACGCGCACAAGGCGCTCGCGCGCACATTGTAGAATCGGCCAGGGACGCGCACGCGTACCGTGCGCGCTCGCGTCACAGTCCGCACATGACTTCATTAAAGCAACACGTGCCTGGCGATTTGGAAGGTTTTCTGAACCCATTTTGGCACCAATTGCTGATAGAAAGGAGTAAAAGGATCAAGGATTGAGGGGAATAGGAGAATCTATCATATAGCATAATTAGTTTTAGTTTAGAGTAGTTTTAGAGAGAGAAGCTCTCACTTCTCTCTAGAATTAAGATTAGGTTTAGGTTAATCTCTCTTCTTAGATCTAGGTTTAATTCATGCTTTAATTCACTTCTCCTTTATCAAGTCTTAATCTTCTCCTCTTCCTCTTTCTAGTTATGTGCTTTAATAATTGTAATTCTTCATTTTATTTTGGATAGATTGTTGTTCCTTTGTTTTCTTTCAATAATGCAATTTGAGGTAATTCATGATAATTGTGATTTCCTTGATTGTTGTTGTTAATTCATTTCAATAATTGTTGTTAGATTCTATTCTTGTTATCAATTTACTATGCTTTCCTTTTATGCCTTCCAAGTGTTTGATGAAATGCTTGGTTGGATTTTAGTGTAGGTTTTGTTCCTCTTGGCCTAGGTAGAGTAATTAGTGACTCTTGAGTTATCTAATTCCTTTGTTGATTGATAATTAGAAGCTGCTAATTGATTTGAATGCCTCTAAAGCTAGTCTTTCCTTTAGGAGTTGATTAGGACTTGAGGAATCAAATTGATTCATCCACTTGACTTTCCTCCATGGTTAGAGGTTAACTAAGTGGGAGTAATGGACAATTTTGTCATCACAATTGAGGAGGATAACTAGGATAGGACTTCTAGTTCTCATATCTTGCCAAGAGCTTTGTTAGTTGTTAGTTTATTTTCTTTGCCATTTATAATTCTTGTCTATAATCTCAAAAACCCCAAAATAACTCACAACCAATAACAAGACACTTCATTACAATTCCTAGGGAGAACGACCCGAGGTCCAATACTTCGGTTTATAAATTTTAGGGGTTTGTACTAGTGACAAACAACTTTTTGTATGAAAGGATTATTGTTTGGTTTAGAAACTATACTTTACAACGAGATTTCATTAGTGAAATTCTAAACCGTCAAAAATCCAATCATCAGGGGGACCTCCCCACACTTAGACAATGCGAGGTCTACTCCCTTGTGCTCTTTCTTGACTACCTCCACCTCCTTGCAAGCTTCTTCAACTCCGATTTCTAGTCCACCAACTTCTTCTACACATTCTTCATTGGTGGAGCTTGCTTTTTGCTTAACCTCTTCCTCTTGGTAGCTTCCTTCCAATTTGATCTCTTCTTCATTGTTTACCAAGGGTATGGAAGGTGAGGTATCTTCTTCCTTACCCTCTATGTCAAGCCCAGTGGGAGAGGATTCAATTGTAGATAGGAACTCCTCAATGATTGAATCCATCTCTTGATTAATGAAGAGTGGAAGATTGATGGTTTAGAAGTTATAATAAATTCTCGTTGCAAGTATAGTTTCTAAACCAAGCAATCAACATTTCTTACAAACGTTTGGTTGTCACAAGTAACAAACCCAATAAAATTTATAAAACGAAGTATTCAAACCTCGGGTCTTCTTCTCAAGGAATTGCAGGGAAGTATGAATTATTATTGGTTATGCAAAACAGTGTTTTTGGGTTTTGAAAAGGTTTTGAACAAGAGAAATAAATTGCAGGAATTAATAAATTAATAACTAATAAAACTCTTGGCAAGGTATGAAAACTGGAAGTCCTATCCTAGTTATCCTTATCAATGGTGATGAGATTTATATTTTTGCTCCCACTAAGTCAACCTCTAACTATGAAGGTCAGTTAAGTGGACAAACTAATTTAATACCTAAAGTCCTAGTCAACTCCCTAAGGAAAGACTAGAGTTATAGGAATCTAAATTAATCAGCAAGAATAATAATTATCAATGAGTTTGACAATTCAAGAGTCACCAATTAATCAACCAAAGCCAATAGTAAATAATCTAAATTAAAAATAAGGAAAAGTAATCATAAGTCTGAAATACCTCAATGTGTATTAATTAAGAAAATCATAACATGAATAGTTCATAAACAAATAAAAGAGAAAATAAATAAAAAGAACATTGAACCTGTGATGAAGAAGATAAAAATATTCCTAAATCCTTTAAGAGGAATCCTAATCCTAATCCTAAGAGAGAGGAGAGAACCTCTCTCTCTAAAAACTACATCTAAATCCTAAAACTATGTATATATCTAATATTCTCTATCTAATCTCCCCCTGCTCATGAATGGATGGATTCGTCCATTTATAATCATTCAATCTGTGTTCTCTGGGCTTGGATCTGGGCCAAAAGGGACCCAGAAATCGCTGAGACAGACTTCTGTAAATTCTGCAGATCGCGCACGTCATGTGTCTGCGTAGGTCACGCGGTCGCGTCATCTGGAGTTTAGCTCTTCCACGCGGTCGCATCAGTCATGCGTCCGCGTCAGTTGTGTTTTGTAAGTCACGCGTTCGCCTCATCCATGCGCTCGCGTCGATTTTCTTTTGAGCGAACCACACGTTCGCGTCGTCCTTGCGGACGCGTCACTGCCAGTTTCTTCCAAGGACTCCAATTTGTGCTTTCCTTCCATTTTTGTATGTTTTCTTTCCATTCTTTAAGTCATCCTGCCCTATAAAACCTGAAAGTACTCAACTCACAAATCACGGCATCGAATGGTAATAAAGGATAATTAAATTTGGTAATTTTAAAGCATAGGAAACATGTTTTCTCATATATCAAATTCCAAGGAAGGAATTGTAAAATCATGCAAATTCATATGAATAAGTAGGTGAAGAGTTGATAAATCATTCAATTTAAGTACAAGATTTATCATAAAATAGTGGTTTATCAACCTCTCCACACTTAAACAATAGCATGTCCTCATGGTAAATCCAAGAGAAAAGAGTAAAGGTAAAATGGTGGAATCATATGCAATGCAATCTACTCTAAATGCAACTACCTAAATGAGTCATGCAAATCTAGTTATTATTCACCTATATATAAAGTATACATGTAGTTAAATTAATTCATATCTTCAAGGAATCATATATGCATAGCCAACCTTAGATAATGTTAAAGCACTTTTACAATTGAGATGGGTAAAAATATTTTTCAAACTTGCAAGACAATTAATTATTTAGGCAGAGATATATGGTGATGAGCTATTGAACCCTCACTGAATTTTGTGTTTACTCTCTAGTCACTCAGTGTTTATTGGGTTAATCACTATATTCTTCTTCTTATCCTTACTTTCTATAACTTTGTTCTTCATCTAACCAATCAACAATTATAGAATACAGACATACAAAAATCATAAGGTCTTTTCCAAGGTTGTAATGGGGCCAAGGTAGAGCTAAGGGTATATGTATAAGGCTAAGTGAGCTAATAAGTGAATCCTTGATTAGTCTAAGATCTCACTTATCATACATACTTTTATATAAATCAAAGTTTCTTAACCTACTTGCCCAAATTTTTCCACTTTGTATTGCAAACTCATGCATTAAATTTAACTTTGTTCCATGTGCATTGATTCTTCTTATTTTGTGTTTGGGGAATTTTTGTATCCCCTTATTGAAAATAAATTTTTTTTTATGCACATGGTAATTTAATTACTTTGATTTCACATGAGCATGCTTCCCAAATTTTCAAATAATTTATTCAATTTAAATTCCTACTTTTTCTATCATCCTATGTTCCCATAAAATTCCCCACACTTAAATGTTACACAATATCTATCTTAAGCTAACCAAGGATTCAACTTGGGATTTTTATTTTGTTTTTCTACTTAAGGCTAGTAATGTGGTTATAAAACAGAAGGGGATTAAAAGGCTCAAGGGAGCTAACAAGAATGGTATAAAAGGTAGGCTTTATTTGGGATAAGTGAGGAAAAATTTAAATGATGGCCTCAATCACTTTCTTAGTATGTATCTATATTCTATAATCGGACATATAGATTAAAGCAAAGCAAAGAACATCAGAATAAAAAAGAAGGGTGAAGCACACAGGAATAAAAATTATGGTTTGAATGTAAACATACAATTAAGCTCAAAACTCTCAGGCTGTGTTCTCAAGCTCATAAACCATATATCAGTTATGTATGTCATGCAAGTAGAAATTAAGAGTTTCCATTATTCTCAATGTAAAATTTATTTGGGTGGCTTTAAAGTTTTAGTGTTCCTCCTTGATGAAATGTTGTTAATTAACTAACATGTAATGCTATATATACAAGGTGTGTGGATTGTTTTACTATACAATGGTTCCTAGCTTACTCTTTTTATTTTTCAATCAAATCAACTATCATATGCTAAAAAGGGTAAACTATACTAATTAATCCACTTAATATATAACTAGTAAACTAAGGTGCAACTTAAGCTAAAATATCCAAGATATATACAGCCCAAAGTGCAGAATGCAAAAGTACAACAAAAGCAAAAGAGAGAAATGTGCAAATAAAATACAGAAAATAGATAAAATAAGATAAGAGTTGATGAGCGGATAATTTATACGCTTTTCGGCACTGTTTTTAGTATGTTTTTAGTACATTTTAGTTAGTTTTTAGTATGTTTTTATTAGTTTTTATTTAAAATTCACTTTTCTGGGCTTTACTATGAGTTTGTGTGTTTTTTTGTGATTTCAGGTAATTTTTGGCTGAAATTGAGGGACCTGAGCAAAAATCTGATTCAGAGGCTGAAAATGGACTGCAGATGCTGTTGGATTTTGACCTCCCTGAACTCGAAGTGGATTTTCTAGAGCTACAGAAGTCCAATTGGCGCGCTCTCAATTGCGTTGGAAAGTCGACATCCTGGGCTTTCTAGAAATGTATAATAGTCCATACTTTTCCCGAGATTTGATGGCCCAAACCGGCGTTGCAAATCAGCTTCAGAATTCCCGGCGTTTAACGCCGGAACTGGCACAAAAATTAGAGTTAAACGCCCAAACTGGCACAAAAGCTGGCGTTTAACTCCAGGAAAAGTCTCTACACATGAAAGCTTCAATGCTCAGCCCAAGCACACACCAAGTGGATCCCGGAAGTGGATTTTTACGTCATTTAGTCATTTCTGTATATCCTAGGTTACTAGTTCACTATTAATAGGACCTTTTGACATTGTATCTGGACCTCATGACACTTTACACGTTTCTTATTGTATCTTCTACGGCATGAGTCTCTAAACCCCATGGTTGGGGGTGAGGAGCTTTGCTGTGTCTTGATGGATTAATGCAATTACTACTGTTTTTCATTCAATCACGCTTGCTTCTATTCTAAGATATCACTTGTTCCTAAACTTGATGAATGTGATGATCCGTGACACTTATCATCATTCTCACCTATGAACGTGTGCTTGAAAACCACCTGCGTTCTACCTTAGATTGAGTAGATATCTCCTGGATTCCTTAATCAGAATCTTCGTGGTATAAGCTAGAATTGATGGCGGCATTCAAGAGAATCCGGAAGGTCTAAACCTTGTCTGTGGTATTCTGAGTAGGATTCAAGGATTGAATGACTGTAACGAGCTTCAAACTCCTAAAGGCTGGGTGTTAGTGACAGACGTAAAAGAATCACTGGATTCTATTCCAACCTGATTGAGAACTGACAGATGAATAGCCGTGCTGTGACAGAGCACGTTGAACATTTTCACTGAGAGGCTGGGAGGTAGCCATTGACAACGGTGAAACCGTACATACAGCTTGCCATGGAAAGAGCCTTGCGTGCTTGAAGAAGAAGACAGTAGGAAAGCAGATATTTAGAAGATAGAGCATCTCCAAAACCTCAGCCTGTTCTCCATTACTGCAAAATAAGTATTTATTTCATGTTCTTTTACTCATCACAATTAAACCTGAGAATTATTGATATCCTAGCTAAGAGTTACAAGATAACCATAGCTTGCTTCAAGCCGACAATCTCCGTGGGATCGACCCTTACTCACGTAAGGTATTACTTGGACGACCCAATGCACTTGCTGGTTAGTTGTGCGGAATTGCAAAAGTGTGATTGCAATTTTGTGCACCAAGAGTCTGTAGTGGTTCACCAAAAGAAATATATGCCAGAGATGGTGACCTTCCCACACTCAAATAATAGTATCGTCCTCGATGCTCACTCAAACTGGGTGTGAAGAAGTGTCATCTCTGAAAGGATGGGCTGCTTGTGTCTCGATGGTAGGCTGAGGGTCTGCAGTCTCTGTGAGGGTAGGAGGGGCGGTCTGCTGAAGCGGAGGCTCTGTCCATAGAGGAACCTCCGGATCTGCAGCCTGTAGCTGGTGGTGCTCCATATGATGTGGGACAGTGTGCTCTGGACCTCCCTGCCCAGCCTGGGTAGGTGCTTCCTCCTCATAATCGCTCACCTCCTCCTCAGATGTGTCGGAGGGCATGTCGGGCTCGGAGGGGATGTCACCACCAGAGCGGATCATTAGCTTGAGGTGCTCATAGCGTTGCTTGGGGCGACGCTCAGACCTCTCAAAACGTCACCTGTTGTGACATTCAGACCTCTCAAACTGCTGCTGGTGATAGCGCTCTATCTGATCTAGGCGGTCAAAGAGTCGGTGCACCAGACGGTAGATAGGCTCAGGAGCAGGTGGGGGTGCAGTGGGTGGTGCTGGGCCAGTGAAAGCAGAAGGAGCAGCTAAAGAAATGGCTGCCTTAGTAGTGTCAGTGAGAAATGGAGGTCGGTAGCCGAAAGCCAGAAACTTTCGACTGTGAGGAATGATCTTTCGACAGTCCGCGGTGGGTGGCCTTTCATCAGTAACCTCCCAAGGTACCTCAGCTCGGTAACCCAACTGAGTAATCAGGTAAGGAAAGGAGAGGGTACCTCTAACATGGACCCTGGCAATGTAATGCCGAATGAAGCGGGGTAGATATAGGTCCTTACCCATCATCACACACCAGATGAGGGTAATCATAGCAGTTGGCACCTCCGTCTCATGAGTACTCGACATTACATAGTTACTCAGAATCTGTTGCCATAGCCGAGCCTCATCATTCAGATATATAAGCCTGATTCCCTTGGGTACCACTGTGCTTGTTCCCATGACCTAAGGAACAGTAGGATCAAGAGTGATATCACTCTTCACTGTATCCCAATCAAACTTCATGAATTACATATCCTCCTCAGCTTTCTGGTAACCATCTGGCTGGTCTGATTTAGGTGGAAGCTGGAGGATGTCTTCAATTGCTTCCTCAGTAACCAGAACTTGTTTGCCACGGAGCTGTACTGCATCCAGGGATGATAGAAAGTAGTTACAGTAGAATTCTTTGACCCAGGATGAGTTGACCTCAGTTAAGTTTCTCTCCAGGAAGAACCAGCCTCTCTGTTTAATCTGATCTGAAGTGTACTACTTCAGTTCTTCTGAAATTTTGAGTGTCCTTTCCAGGTGTAGGTTCCTGGCGGTGGCAAAAATCGGGTACTTCAGCTCACAGTATTTGTTTGCAAATTTAACCAGGTCAGCTGTAGGTACCAACTGATCAGCCTTTTCCTGCGGGGTAAAGTTTTTCTCCCGCCAAGAATCATCATGTAAAATGCCAAGGATGGAACCAGAGGATTCGCCTCTTTTCCTTTTGCCACTGGTAACTTTGCCCTTTCCCCTGCCTTGAGAGTCAGACATCCTGAAAAATAGAATTTCCAAGATATAATTGAAGAATAAAAGCAGCAAAATAAGTAGGCGAAAAGGATAATAGCAATATAGGCATAGAGTGGCAAAAAAGCGAGAGAAGTGAGAATTGAGTGAAAGATGTGAGAATTGAGAGAGAGAAGAAAGAGAGGGGAGGAAGAAGGGGGTGGTGTGGCGGTGGTCGCGGTGGTCTGGGGTGGTTGTAGGTGGTGGCTGGGGGTGGTTGAGGGAAGAGGGAGAGTTGCAGAGGAGAGGAAGGGGGTTGGGGTTTGGGAGCACGAAGGGACAGGGTTCGCGTGACTTGGGGTTAGTGATCGCGAATCCACGCAAACGCGTGGAGGATGCGATCGCGTGAATAGGGTGAAATAGGGTTGACGCAGATGCGTGGTCGACGCAATTGCGTGGGTTGGGTAAAAGATAGGTGATGCGGACGCGTGAAGCATGCGAATGCGTTGCTGGAATTTGTCCTAGATGCACGCTTCCAGCGTCGTTTCAGCGTAACTCTCTGTCTCCTTTTTGGGGGTTATGGTATTCAAGTGATGCGATCGCGTCGCTCACGCTTTCGCATGGGATGGGTGTTGGGCAAGTGACGCGTTCGCGTCAGGGACGTGCACGTGTAGGTCGTTTTGTGCTAAACGAACACTAGCTGCACGATTCCAGCCCAACTTTCTGGGCATTGGATCTTTACGCCGATAACCAGATCACGCGTTCGCGTGAATGACGCGAACGCGTGGAAGGCATTTTCCGCAATTGACGCGATCGCGTGGGGCACGCGGTCGCGTGGAATAATTTGTGCCAAAGGCACACCTCCAGCCTTGCTTTAGCGTGACACTCTGTTCACTTTCCTTTTTCTTTTACTGCGCTTGTGACTCGTACGCGTCAGCGACGCTGTCGCGTCGCGTGCTTCCTCTCTCTTCAAATTTTTTTATTCAGTATCCAGAATGCAAAATGCAATGAATGTTATGCAGAAATTTCAGGTTCAAACAAAATTCAAAAACAGAGAAGAATGGAGAAGGAACGATCATGCCATGGTGGCTTGTCTCCCACCTAGCACTTTTAGTTGAAGTCCTTAAGTTGAACATTTGATGAGCTTCCTGCTATGGTGGCTTGTGCTTGAATTCGTCTAGAAATCTCCACCAGTGTTTGGAATGCAAGCATCCTCCGGGGTCCCAAACGAGGCACGTATAGCCCTTGAGCAGTTTCAAACAGGTTTCCAGGCTCCCGGGGTGTTAAATGTCAGAAGAGATTCTAGGATCCCAAACTCTAATTTTACACCCATTTTTATCTTGATTAGCATTTTTCCAGCCGGATGATAAGTAATATGAATTCTCACTGCAGTGACCAAACAGCTTCCGAGATTCTTTCAATTGAGCATGACACCAATCCTTGCACCTCAAATTGATGTGTGAAATCTCATTGAATCTCGCATACCAGCGCTGAATGCGAGTCATTCTCCTTTTGCTCTTGAAGCCGCAAAGAGCTCTAAGCTGGCCATCTGTTTCAAGTAAACCATATTCAAGTGGAAAAGTAAAGATGAAAGCTAAGGATTTTACCCACTTAAAGTTTGTGTGGGTGGTAATGGCCTTAGGATAGGTGTTTCCAGTGGTTCTGCAAGCTCTACTCCCTTGTGGTCTTCAGTGAATTCCTCCACTTCTTTGCAAACTTCTTCAAATTCAACCATGTCTTGATCAAAGTCTTCGATATCCTCCTCATCACACGAGTCATAATTAGGAGGTTGAGAAAAGTCTACCTCTGCATCATCTTCGTATTCACTTGGGGAAGATTCTTCCATCTCAAAGAATTCACTTGCAGATGCAAGTTCATTACTGATGATCGGCTAATTTATACGCTTTTTGGCATTGTTTTTAGTATGTTTTTAGTATGATCTAGTTAATTTTTAGTATATTTTTATTAGTTTTTAGTTAAAATTCACCTTTCTGGACTTTACTATGAGTTTGTGTGTTTTTCTGTGATTTCAGGTATTTTCTGGCTGAAATTGAGGGTCCTGAGCAACAATCTGATTCAGAGACTGAAAAGGACTGCAGATGCTGTTGGATTCTGACCTCCCTGCACTCGAAGTGGATTTTCTGGAGCTACAGAAACGCAATTGGCGCGCTCTCAACGGCTTTGGAAAGTAGACATCCTGGGCTTTCCAGCAATGTATAATAGTCCATACTTTGCCCGAGATTTGATGGCGCAAACCGGCATTGCAAATCAGCCTCAGAATTTCCAGCGTTTAACGCTGGAACTGGCATAAAAATTGGAATTAAACGCCCAAACTGGCATGAAAGCTGGCGTTTAACTCCAGGAAAGGTCTCTACACATGAAAGCTTCAATGCTCAGCCCAAGCACACACTAAGTGGACCCAGAAGTGGATTTTTACGTCATTTACTCATTTCTGTATACCCTAGGTTACTAGTTCACTATTAATAGGATCTTTTGACATTGTATCTGTACCTCATGACACTTTACACGTTTCTTTGTGTACATCTTAAAGCATGAGTCTCTAAACCCCATGGTTGGGGGTGAGGAGCTCTGCTGTGTCTTGATGGATTAATGCAATTACTACTGTTTCTTATTCAATCATGCTTGCTTCCGTTCTAAGATATCACTTGTTCTTAACCCGGATGAATGTGATGACCCGTGACACTCATCATATTCTCAACTATGAACGCATGCCTGACAATGACCTCCGTTCTACTTTAGATTTAGTAGATATCTCTTGGATTCTTTAATCAGAATCTTCGTGGTATAAGCTAGAATTGATGGCGGCATTCAAGAGAATCCGGAAGGTCTAAACCTTGTCTGTGGTATTCTGAGTAGGATTCAATGATTGAATGACTGTGACGCAAAAGAGAATTGGATTCTATTCCGGCTGATTGAGAACCGACAGATGGATAGCCGTGCCGTGACAAGGTGCGTTGAACATTTCCACTGAGAGGATGGGAGGTAGCCATTGACAACGGTGAAACCCTACATACGCTTGCCATGGAAGGAGCCTTGCGTGTTTGAGGAAGAAGACAGTAGGAAAGCAGAGATTCAGAAGATGGAGCATCTCCAAACCTCAACCTGTTCCCCATTACTGCAAAACAAGTACTTATTTCATGTTCCTTTACTTTTCACAATCAACCCTGATAATCTTTGATATTGACTAGATTTACAAGATAACCATAGCTTGCTTCAAGCCGACAATCTCCGTGGGATCGACCCTACTCACGTAAGGTATTACTTGGACGACCAATTGCATGCTTTTGCTTTTCTTTTAATTTTCGAATTTGCATGTCCCTAGTCCCTTTTTGATCCTTAAAAATTCTAAGTTTGGTGTCCTCTTTGTGTTTTTCCCTTAAAAATTTTCGAAAATTAGTGTCTGATTTCCTAAAAAAATTTTAAGTTTGGTGTCATTTTGTTGTTTTTCTCTCTCCTTATTTCAAAAATCAAATCTTTTTCAAAATCTTTTTAATTGACTAATTGATTCAGTTTTCAATTTGCTTTGATCTTATTTTCTTTTAGTTTTCGAAATTTGACTTTATTTTCCATTTATTTTATTTTATTATTTTCGGTCAAAAGAAAAAAAAAAACAAAATTTATCTATTTGCAATCCATATCATTTCCCTTTATCCATTATGGACCTAAGTGGGATTGATCAGTCCAGAAGGACTCTGGGGTCATATGCTAACCCCATTACAACTGCATATGGGAGTAGCATCTGTACACCTCCCATCAAAGCAAGAGCTTTGAGCTAAATCCTTAACTCATTATCATAGTGCAGCAAAATTGCCAGTATTCCGGTCTTCCACAGGAAGAGCCTACTGAGTTTCTGGCACAGTTCTTATAAATTGCTGACACAGTACATGATAAAGAGGTGGATCAGGATGCCTACAGACTATTACTGTTTCCATTTGCTGTAAAAGATCAAGCTAAAAAGGTGGTTGAATAACCAACCTACAGCAAGCATAAAGACATGGAAACAGTTATCAGACAAATTCCTGAATCATTTTTACCCTCCAAAGAGGATGACACAGCTAAGGCTGGACATCCAAGGCTTTAAACAAGAGGATAATGAATCCCTTTATAATGCCTGGGAGAGGTATAGAGGTATGCTAAGAAAATGCCCCTCTGAAATGTTTTCAGAGTGGGTACAGTTAGACATCTTCTACTATGGACTTACAGAAAAAGCTCAGATGTCTCTAGACCACTCAGCTGGTGGATCTATACACATGAGGAAGACAATTGAAGAAGCTCAAGAGCTTATAGACACTGTTGCTAGAAACCAATATTTTGTACTCTAGCAATGAGTTCTCTCCAAAAGAGGAAGTCATGGCAGTAGTCACTGATCCTAATCCTCAAGAACAGATGATTGAGCTTAATCAACAATTGCTCCTGATGACAGAACAGTTAGCAGAATTTAAAGAGATGCTCCATGAAACTAAAGTTGCTAACAAGAACATAGAACTACAGTTTAATCGAGCAAAACAGGAGATATCTAAATAGATAACAGAAGAGTGTCAAGCAGTTCAACTGAGGAGTGGGAAGACACTGAACAACACCACTCAAAAGAGCAAAAAGTCAAATAAGGAACAATTGACAGAGGATAACCAAGCCACTGCCCAAAATCCCTCTGAGGACAGTAAGAGCCCAGAGAGGAATACTTTTGGCGTTCAAACGCCAGAAAGGGAAGGAAAGCTGGCGTTAAACGCCCATACCTTGCCCAGTTCTGGCGTTCAAACGCCAGAAAAGGGGGAGAAGTTGGCGTTAAACACCCAATCTTCACCCATTCCTGGCGTTCAGACGCCAAGGGAGGATCAGACACCTGAGAGTGCTGACAGTAATCCCTCTAAAAAGGATTCTTCAACCACTTCTGTAAGGAATAAGCCTGCAACAACTAAGGTTGAAGAATATAAAGCCAAGATGCCTTATCCTCAGAAACTCCGCCAAGCGGAGCAGGATAAGCAATTTGCCCACTTTGCAGATTATCTAAGGACTCTTGAAATAAAGATTCCGTTTGCAGAGGCACTTGAGCAAATACCTTCTTATGCCAAGTTCATGAAAGAGATCTTAAGTCATAAGAAGGATTGGAGAGAAACTGAAAAAGTATTTCTCACTGAAGAATGCAGTGCAGTCATTCTGAAAAGCTTACCAGAAAAGCTTCAAGATCCAGGAAGCTTTATGATACCATGCACATTAGAAGGTGCTTGCACCAAGACAGCCCTATGTGATCTTGGAGCAAGCATCAATCTAATACCTGCATCCACTATCAGAAAGCTTGGGTTGACTGGAGAAGTCAAACCAACCCGGATATGCCTCCAACTTGCTGATGGCTCCATTAAACATCCATCAGGCATAATAGAGGATATGATTGTCAAGGTTGGGCCATTCGCCTTTCCAACTGACTTTGTGGTGCTGGAAATGGAGGAGCACAAGAGTGCAACTCTCATTCTAGGAAGACCTTTCCTTGCAACTGGATGAACTCTCATTGATGTACAAAAAGGGGAAGTAACCCTGAGAGTCAATGAGGATGAGTTCAAGTTGAATGCTGTGAAAGCTATGCAGCATCCAGACACACCAAATGACTGCATGGGCGCTGACATTATTGACTCTTTGGTGGAAGAGATCAATATGACTGAAAGCCTAGAATCAGAGCTTGAGGACATCTTCAAGGATGCTCAACCTGATCAAGAAGAACCAGAGGAAACAAAGGAATTTTCAAAAATTCTTCAAGAGGAGGATAAGCCTCCCAAACCTGAACTCAAACCACTACCACCATCCCTGAAGTATGCATTCTGGGAGAGGGTGACACTTTTCCAGTGATTATAAGCTCTGCCTTAAATCCACAGGAAGAGGAAGCACTGATTCAAGTGCTAAGGACACACAAGACAGCTCTTGGGTGGTCCATAAGTGATCTTAAGGGCATTAGCCCAGCTAGATGCATGCACAAGATCCTGTTGGAGGATAATGCCAAACCAGTGGTCCAACCACAGAGGAGGCTAAATCCAGCCAGAAGGAGGTGGTGCAGAAAGAGGTCACTAAATTACTAGAGGCTGGGATTATTTATCCTATTTCTGATAGCCCCTGGGTGAGCCCTGTCCAAGTTGTCCCCAAGAAAGGAGGCATGACAGTGGTTCATAATGAAAAAAATGAACTGGTTCCTACAAGAACAGTCACAGGGTGGCGTATGTGTATTGACTACAGAAGGCTCAATACAGCCACCAGAAAGGATTTTCCTTTACCATTCATAGACCAAATGCTAGAAAGACTAGCTGGTCATGATTATTACTGCTTTTTGGATGGCTATTCAGGTTACAACCAAATTGCAGTAGATCCTCAGGACCAAGAGAAAACAGCCTTTACTTGCCCTTCTGGCGTGTTTGCCTACAGGAGGATGCCTTTTGGTCTGTGTAATGCTCCTGCAACCTTTCAGAGATGCATGTTATCCATCTTCTCTGACATGGTGGAGAAATTCCTGGAAGTCTTCATGGATGACTTCTCAGTATATGGAGACTCATTCAGCTCCTGTCTTAACCACCTAGCACTTGTCCTGAAAAGGTGCCAAGAGACTAACCTGGTTTTAAACTGGGAGAAATGTCACTTTATGGTGACTGAAGGAATTGTCCTTGGACACAAAATTTCAAGCAAGGGAATAGAGGTGGATAAGGCAAAAGTGGAGGTAATTGAAAAATTACCACCACCTGCCAATGTTAAGGCAATCAGAAGCTTTCTGGGGCATGCAGGATTTTACAGAAGGTTTATAAAGGATTTTTCGAAAATTGCAAAACCTTTGAGTAACCTGCTAGCTGCTGACACACGATTTGTGTTTGACACACAGTGTCTGCTGGCATTTGAGACCCTGAAAGCTAAGTTGGTCACAGCACCAGTCATCTCTGCACCAGATTGGACATTACCATTTGAACTAATGTGTAATGCCAATGACCATGCCATTGGTGCAGTGTTGGGACAGAGGCATAACAAGCTTCTGCACGTCATTTATTATGCCAGCCGTGTTCTAAATGATGCACAGAAGAATTACACAACCACAGAAAAAGAGTTACTTGCAGTGGTCTATGCCATTGACAAATTTAGATCCTATCTAGTGGGATCCAAAGTGATTGTGTACACTGACCATGCTGCTCTTAAATACTTACTCACAAAGCAGGATTCAAAACCCAGGCTTATAAGATGGGTGTTGCTTCTGCAAGAGTTTGATACAGAAATAAGAGACAGAAAAGGGACAGAGAACCAGGTAGCTGATCATCTGTCCCGAATAGAACCAGTAGCTGGGGCGTCCCTCCCTTCTACTGAGATTTCTGAGACTTTCCCAGATGAGCAACTCTTTGCCATCCAGGAAGCTCCATGGTTTGCAGATATTGCAAATTATAAAGCTGTGAGGTTCATACCACAGGAGTACAGCAGAGTGCAGAGAAAGAAATTAATTTCAGATGCCAAATACTACCTATGGGATGAGCCGTATCTCTTTAAAAGATGTGCAGACGGAATGATCCGCAGATGTGTACCCAGAGAAGAAGCACAAAGGATCCTATGGCACTGCCATGGATCACAGTATGGAGGACATTTTGGAAGTGAGCGAACAGCCACTAAAGTCCTCCAATGTGACTTCTACTGGCCTACTCTCTATAAAGATGCCCGAGAGATTGTGCGTAACTGTGACAGTTGCCAAAGAGCTGGTAACTTGCCTCACGGATATGCCATGCCTCAACAAGGGATATTAGAGATAGAATTGTTTGATGTATGGGGAATTGACTTCATGGGTCCATTCCCACCATCATACTCAAACACTTACATTCTGGTAGCAGTGGACTATGTATCTAAGTGGGTAGAAGCAATTGCTACACCCACTAATGATACCAAGACCGTGCTGAAATTCCTCCAGAAACACATCTTCAGCAGGTTTGGTGTTCCCAGAGTACTAATCAGTGATGGGGCACTCATTTCTGCAATAGACAGCTATACTCTGCTATGGTCAGATATGGAATTAGCCACAAAGTGGCAACTCCGTATCATCCACAGACAAATGGGCAAGCTGAAGTCTCTAACAGAGAGCTAAAAAGAATCCTAGAACGGACTGTGATGGCCCGAAGAAAGGATTGGGCAAAGAGTTTGGATGATGCTCTGTGGGCATACAGAACAGCATTCAAGACTCCTATAGGAACCTCTCCATACCAACTGGTGTATGGGAAGGCCTGTCATCTGCCCGTGGAACTGGAACATAAAGCCTACTGGGCAACCAGATTCCTAAACATGGATGCTCAGTTAGCTGGTGAAAAAAGATTGCTCCAGCTAAATGAGCTAGAGGAGTTCAGACTCAATGCCTTTGAAAATGCAAGGATTTATAAGGAAAAGGCAAAGAAGTGGCATGACAAGAAGTTGTCATCCAGAGTCTTTGAGCTAGGACAAAAAGTTCTGCTCTTCAACTCTAGGCTCAGATTGTTTCCAGGAAAACTTAAATCCCGGTGGAGGGGTCCGTATGTGATTACAGGAGTATCACCATATGGATATGTTGAGCTTCAGGATATTGATTCTGACAAAAAGTTCATTGTTAATGGACAGAGAATCAAGCATTATCTTGAAAGCAATTTTGAGCAGGAATGCTCAAAACTGAGACTTGAGTGATTCTCAGTAAGGGTCCAGCTAAAGACAGTAAAGAAGCGCTTGCTGGGAGGTAACCCAGTCATTAGCAGGTTATATGTTTTATTTCTACAGAGGCAATTATCAAAATTGAAGGAATTCACAGAGTTACAGAAGGATTCAGTGCAAAAAGCAGAGAAAAAGAGCTTACTGGCGAAAAAACGCCAGTAAGGGGCATTTTGGGCGTTAAACGCCAGAATGGGCACTGTTCCGAGGGTTACCTGAAACGTGCAGCTCGGTCGCCTGGCAAGGCCCGAGGTGGGGGTCTGTGACCCGAGCTTGGTGTGCTGAACGGCGGGGGTTGTACCTGCAATGACACTCCGATGCTTAAGTTAGCATGGGTCCCAGCAGATATCGAGTAGAATTAGAGTATGAGTTATACCTGGGTGCTCCAGTGTATTTATAGTAGTTGGTCGTGATCATCCCTGGATAAGATATTCTTATCTTATCTTATCTTTTGGGAGTTTTATCTTTATCTCTGTGGAACCGCCTTTCCCAGGCCTTTTCGGCCTTTAGGTTTTGGGCTTCGCTCCTTTTGATGGGCCTTTTCCTTTGTTGGTCCGAGGTCCGACCTCAGGCGTGGGCCTTTGGGACGACCTCGGACCTTCTGTGGATTAGCCGGGTTAGGAGAGCTCGGTCAGGGTATGAACAGTGCCCCTGCCCGAGTTCGTCCTTTTGAGAGGTCGAGCTCGGGCATAGTAGTTTTGAATTTTGAAAAAACGGTCGTTTCAGCATTTATTGCTTGTTACCGTTTCTTCCTCGATTTCCGTGCGGCGCTCTGTGGAGGCATTATATATTTGCCCCTTTCCTCTTTTTTCTTCGTTTATTCCTTTCCTTTTCTGAGTTTTTTCGTCGCTTTCTTTTTCGAGCACCTTCCTTTTTTCTCTCTGTTCTTCTCTCCAGTTTTTCTGTGCGTTCTTTTCGGAGTTTCTTCTGTGCCGCCGTTCTCGCTCTTTTTGCGTTGGAGCTCGCCGTCGTCTTCCTTTCTTTTCCAGGTTTGTTTTCGTCTTTCACTTTTGCTGTGTACGTATGCTTCTGTTTCTTTTTCTTCTATGTTTGGGTTGCCCCGGAAAGAGGTGCCGCCACTGTTTGTTTGCATGTTGTGTGGTGGGGGCTCTTTTCTCTGATTACTTTGCCTATTCGGGTTGCTGTATTTTCCCTAAAAGAACTTTGTTTTCTTGCTTCTGCTGGAATGGGTTTTTTTCTGCCTTTGTGTGATTTTGCCTTGCTGTTGTATTTTTTTCTTTGTAGGCAAGATTTTTTATGTCTCGAAAGGTGTTTCAAGCAATGTCGACCAAGATTCCGAGTGGTCTAGGTTGGGTAGATCCTGCTCCTCTAAGGGTCCCGTCTGTTGTAGATTCTGAGTACTTGATTAGGTTCCGTAGGGAGTGTAGTATTTGTGAGAACAGGGAGTCTGAGCGAGATTATGAGCTAGTAGCCCCGGGGTCCGAGGAGAGGGTATGTTTCCCGCCTTTAGAGAGTTCCGAGAAACTTTTCTTCTATGCTTACGATTGTTTCTTCTCTAAGCTAGGTGTCCGACTTCCTTTCACCGACTTAGAATCCGAGGTCCTTTGGTCTTGTAACCTTGCCCCTACGCAACTCCATCCGAATTCTTGGGCATTTTTAAAGCTGTTTCAACTTTTGTGTCAGATTTTGGGCGTCTCTCCTTCTGTTTCCCTTTTTTCTTATCTGTTTGTGTTGACGAAGCCGGGCTCGGGTGGAGGGAAGGTGTCTTGGGTCTCTTTTAGGGCAAACGCCGGAAAGAAGTTTTGTACTTTGTATGATGAGTCGTTTCATGATTTCAAGAACTATTATTTCAAAGTTCGGGCTTTTGGAGATGTCCGACCTTTCTTTTTAGATGAGAGTGGGGAGCCTTCTTTTCCTCTTTGTTGGCAAGAGAATGTGGTGTCGGTTAAGTACACTTTTGAGAGTTTAGATGAGGTGGAACAGGCTTTTGTTGGTGTGTTGAGCAGTCTATGGGGTCGGGCACCTCACTTGGATACGAAGAAAATGTTGGGAGATCCAAGCCTTCTCCGTTCCGAGTTAGGTAGTTCCCGACCTCTCTTTGAGATTTCCTTTTTCGTATTTGGCTTCGTTTTTGGTTTTTCTGTTTGTGATAGTCTCTTTCTTTTGTTTCTGCAGAGATGTCTTCTCAGGCTGATTCTATGAAGTTTCTTCGTCGGTCGAAGAAGTCCGCTGCAGCTCGGAATATTGAGGCTGAGTCTTCTGCCCGACCTTCCCCGCAGAAGACTACCGTGGGTGTTCAGACTCGGTCGAAGACTATTCCAACCCCTCAGTTCCGAGCTATAACTCAGGATCCTCCGTCCTCCGGACTCGGTCAGCTTTCCCCGTCCTCGACCTCGGGTCCTCCCCCCAAGAAACAGAAGACCTCCCGAGAGCTTGTCGGCTTTAATGACAAGGATTTTGACGCTCTTGGTTGGGTTGAGCAGCACATTCTCCCCCAAACCTATATTTCTACTGATGATGCGTCTATGGAGCATCACTTTCAGTATATGGCGCGGAGCTGTGTTCGGATGGCTAGTCTTCATGCCGCCATTGCTCGGGAGTTCAAGAAAGCTCCCCTTGGGGCGACCAGCTCCTGACTTGAGAAGGCACGGTCTGACCTTGATAAAATTAGTCAACTGAAGGATGCTAGGATTACTGAGCTGGAGGCCTCTTTGGAGGTAGAGAAGACTAGGGCTATTGCGGCTGTGGCGGCGGCGAGGACGTCTGAGGAGATGGCGAGAGTGGCGACGGAGAGCTACACTAAGCTGTATGCCGAGCTTGTGGAGGCAAAGGAAAAATTGCAGTCTGCTCGAGATGATTTTTATGAGCTGGAGGATAATGTGGCCAAGGGTATGGATGCTATGTTTGTGAATCTGAGGGATCAGGTCCGGGTTCTTGCTCCCGACCTGGATCTGAGCTTGTTCAGTACTGATAACATGGTTGTGGAGGGAAAGATTGTTCCTGCTCCTGCTGAGGATGAGGTTCCGGTGTCCGACCCCCAGGCTCCAGCGTCCGATCCCGAGGTTCCGGTTGTGAACCCGACTTCCCCTTTGGCCGAGGATAGATCTGGTGTGGAAGTTCCAAGCCGGGGGGATGGTGCTGTTCCTGCGGTCCCGATTTCGATGGTCCCTCCGGAGCCTTCTGTTGATGTGGACACCGGGAAGATCCTTGATCCTCTGTGATCTTTTTTGGTGGTTGGCCCGGCCTGTGGGCTTCTTTGTTTTTTGGATGTGTTCTGCAAACATTTTGGACATCTTTTTTACTTTAGCTACTCTGTAGCTTTTATTATGCCATGCTTTTGTGTTTTGGCTTTTTTTGTTTCCGCTTTTTTGCTTTTTAGTTGTTTTTGGGTAACAACTTTTTAGCTAGCGTTTTGGCTTCTCGTTTTCGCTTTTTTTTGCTTTTTAGTTGTTTTTGGGTAACAACTTTTTAGCTAGCGTTTTGGCTTCTCGTTTTCGCTTTTTTGCTTTTTAGTTGTTTTTGGGTAACAACTTTTTAGCTAGCGTTTTGGCTTCTCCTTTTCGCTTTTTTGCTTTTTAGTTGTTTTTGGGTAACAACTTTTTAGCTAGCGTTTTGGCTTCTCGTTTTCGCTTTTTTGCTTTTTAGTTGTTTTTGGGTAACAACTTTTTAGCTAGCGTTTTCTCGAAGTCCTGGTTCTTTTGCCGTTTTAAGGCTTTCTTTCTTGGGTCCGAGTTTATTCTCGGACCTCGGGATCCTTTGAGTACCTCCTTTAGTCAGGTCCGACTTCGTCGTTTGGTCGGCCCTTTAAGTTATTTTTGTAACCTCTTTTCTATTTGGCTTTTCGAGCCATTTCAGAGTTACTTTTATAACTTCTCACATTAATTTGAACCTCGTCGCTTCATCTTTGCCGACCTTGTATGGCCTTTTGGCAAATGATTTTTTGCGTTTTGCCGAGCATAATTAATGCGCCTTGGTGGGGTACTTTTCTAGGATATGCTTCATCACGAAGAAGAGAAAATAAAGAAATTTGATTAGTAAAAAAGAAGAGTATTTACAAAGTGTTTACCCCTTTGACTAGGTCGGGTGTCCTACTTAACCGGGTGTCTCATTAAAAACCCTTGTAGGGAAAAAGAGTACACCTCGGGTTAAGTTTTTCTAGCTGTAGTACCGTCTTAAGTTACAGGCGTGCCAGGCTCTGGGCAGCTCATTGCCTTCTAAGTCGGATATCCTGTAGTAGCCTGTCCCTAAGACTTCTGTTACCTTGTAGGGCCCTTTCCAATTTGCGGCTAGCTTTCCTTCTCCCGACTTTTGTGTTCCGATGTCATTTCGGATTAAGATCAGGTCGTGAATGGAGAAGCTTCGCTTTATTACCTTTTGGTTGTATCTGAGGGCCGTTCGCCGCTTTAAGGCTTCTTCTCGGATTCGGGCTCTTTCTCGGACCTCGGGGAGGAGGTCGAGTTCTTCCCTTTGTGCCTGAGGGTTGCCTCCTTCGTTGTAGAAGACGGCTCTGGGTGATCCTTCGTCTATTTCGACGGGAATCATTGCTTCCATTCCGTAAGCTAGTCGGAATGGGGATTCTCCCGTTGTAGAGTGTGGGCTTGTCCGATATGCCCATAATACCTGGGGGAGTTCGTCGGCCCATGCCCCTTTGGCCTCTTGGAGTCTTCGTTTTAATCCGGCCAAGATGACTTTATTTGCAGCCTCTGCTTGTCCATTGGCCTGTGGGTGTTCGACTGACGTGAACTGTTGTTTGATTTTTAGGTCGGCCACTAAGTTCTGAAAACTTGTGTCTGTGAACTGTGTTCCATTGTCTGTTGTGATGGAGTAGGGGATTCCGAACCTCGTGACAATGTTTTTGTATAGGAATTTACGGCTTTTCTGGGCCGTAATAGTGGCTAAGGGTTCAGCCTCGATCCACTTTGTGAAGTAGTCGACCCCTACTATGAGGTATTTGACCTGCCCCGGTCCTTGTGGGAACGGGCCGAGTAGGTCGAGTCCCCACTTTGCGAAGGGCCATGGTGCAGTGATGCTTATGAGGTCTTCGGGTGGCGCTTTATGAAAATTGGCATGCTTTTGGCAGGGGGGGCATATTTTCACAAACTCCGCCGCGTCTCTTTGCAAGGTCGGCCAGTAGAATCCGGCTCTGACTATTTTCTTGGATAGGGCCCGAGCTCCGAGATGGTTCCCACACATGCCTTCGTGGACTTCTTCGAGGACGCTCTTTGTTTCTGAGGTCGGGACGCACCTCAGGAGGGGGTTTGAGAATCCTCTTCTGTATAATACGTCATGGATTAGCGTATAATTCTGGGCGTCCTTTGTAAGCCTTTTAGCTTCTCTTCTTTCGGCGGGGAGAGTTCCCGACTTCAGGTAGCTGAGTATGGGGGTCATCCATCCTTGTTGTTGGTCGGATATGTTTAGTATTTCTTCCTCCCTTAACACGGACGGAGATTGTAGAGTTTCTTGGAGGAGACTTCTGTTGTTCCCTCCGGGCTTGGTGCTAGCAAGTTTTGAAAGGGCGTCTGCCCGAGCATTTTGCTCCCGAGGTATGTGCTGGATTTGTATTTCCGGGAAGTGTCGTAATTGCGCCTGTGTTTGGTCCAGGTATTTTTTCATAGTAGGGTCTTTGGCCTGGTAGCTTCCATTTACTTGTGAGGTGACGACCTGGGAGTCACTGAAGATCGTGATTCTCTTGGCTCCGACCTCTTCGGCTAGCTTTAGTCCTGCTAGTAGGGCCTCGTATTCAGCTTGGTTGTTTGAGGCCTAGAACTCGAATTTTAGGGATAGCTCTATCCGTGTTCCTTGATCGCTTTCGAGTATAACACCGGCTCTGCTTCCTGTTTTGTTTGAGGACCCGTCGACATACAGATTCCATGAGAGTGGGGTTCCTGGGGTCTCAGTGTATTCCGCGACGAAGTCGGCTAGATATTGAGATCTTATAGCAGTCCGGGCTTCATAGTGGAGGTCGAACTCGGACAGTTCCACCGCCCATCGTAGGATTCGTCCTGCCATGTCTGTCTTCTGTAGGATGTGTCTCATGGGTTGGTTTGTCCGGACTTTGATGGTGTGGGCTTGAAAGTAGGGGCGGAGTCTTCGAGCTGTGAATACTAGTGCATAGGCGAATTTCTCTATTTTCTGATAGTTTAATTCGGCCCCTTGTAGTGCTTTGCTTACGAAGTATATGGGGTGTTGCCCCTGTTCGTTTTCTCGTATTAGCGCCGAGGCGACTGCCCGATGTCCGACTGAGAGGTATAGCACGAGCTCTTCCCCTTTTAGAGGTCGGGTTAGGATTGGTGGCCGCCCGAGGAATTCCTTGAATTCTTGGAAGGCCTTTTCGCACTCCGGGGTCCATGAGAAGGGTTTCCCTTTCTTTAGGAGTGAGTGGAGAGGTAGTGACCTTATCGCTGATCCTGCCAAGAATCTTGATAGGGCGGCTAGCCTTCCATTCAGTTGTTGTACTTCTTTGACACACGTCGGGCTTTTCATATTGAGTATTGCTTGGCATTTGTCCGGGTTTGCTTCGATGCCTCTTTGAGTCAGCATGAAGCCTAAGAACTTTCCGGCTTCCGCGGCAAAGGTGCACTTTGTCGGGTTAAGTCTCATATTGTGTTTCCTGAGGGTGTCGAAGATACTGCTGAGGTCGGCCACCAAGTTTTGTCTTCTTGTGTCTTTACCAGCATGTCGTCGACGTACACCTCTAGCTGTAGCCCGATGTGTTCTGAGAATACTTTGTTCATTAGCCTCTGGTAGGTTGCCCCTGCGTTCTTCAGCCCGAAGGGCATTACTACATAGCAGTAGTTTGCCTTTGGGGTTATGAACGAGGTCTTTCTTGGTCAGGTCCATACATCGGGATTTGATTGTATCCCGAGTATGCATCCATGAAGGAGAGGTATCTGTAGCCCGAAGCTGCATCGACTAAGGCGTCGATGTTTGGTAGTGGATATGGATCTTTGGGGCAGGCTTTGTTGAGATCCGTGTAGTCGACGCACATCCTCCATTTTCCATTGGGCTTCTTTACTAGGACCACATTTGCGAGCCATAGGGGGTATTTTACTTCCCTAATGAACCCTGCATCTAGTAGTGCTTGTACTTGTTCTTCTATTGCTTGCATGCGTTCGGGCCCGAGCTTCCTGCGTCTTTGTTGGACAGGTCGGGATCCCGGGTATACTGATAGCTTATGGCACATTAGGCCGGGGCTTATGCCTGGCATATCGGAGGCTTTCCAGGCGAAGAGGTCGGAATTCTCCCTTAAGAGGGTTGTGAGTTCCTCCTTTAGGCCTGCTTCGAGGTTTGCCCCTACGTTTGTTACTTTCTCGGGTGTGTTCCCGATTTGGATCTTTTCGGTTTCTCCTTTTGGTTGTGGCCGAAGATCTTCTCGGGCCTGGACTCGCCCGAGTTCTATTGTGTTGACCTCTTTCCCTTTTAGGCTCAGGCTTTCGTTGTAGCATCGTCGTGCTAGTTTTTGGTCGCCTTTTAGGGTAGCGATCCCCTTTGCGGTAGGGAACTTCATACAGAGGTGTGGGGTCGAGACTATAGCTGCTAGTCTGTTTAAGGTTGGTCGTCCGATGAGGGCGTTGTATGCCGAAGTGACGTCGACTACAATGTAGTCGATATTTAATGTTTTGGCTTGCTCGCCCTTTCCAAAGGTAGTGTGTAATGAGATGTATCCCAAGGGACGGATCGGGGTATCTCCTAGTCCAAACAGGTCGGTGGGATAGGCTTTTAGCTCTTTTTCTTCAAGTCCGAGCTTGTCGAAGGCTGTTTTGAACAGGATGTCTGCTGAGCTCCCCTGGTCGATCAGGGTTTGATGTAGGTTGGCGTTTGCTAGAATAATGGTGATCACCATTGGATCGTCGTGCCCGGGTATTATCCCTTGGGCATCTTCTCGGGTGAATGAGATGGTGGGTAACTCGGGCAGGGGACTGTCTTCTCGGACGTGATATATTTCCTTGAGGTGTCTCTTTCGCGAGGATCTGGATGTTCCTCCGCCTGCGAAACCTCCGTTTATCATGTGTACGTGCCTTTCAGGGGTTCGTGGGGTCGGTTCGGCCCGATCTTCGTTATCTCCTCGTCTCCTCTTCCTGGTCTCTTCTCCTTTCTCTGCTATGTATCTGTCGAGTTTTCCTTCTCTGGCTAATTTTTCTATAACATTCTTTAGGTCGTGGCAGTCGTTAGTAGGATGGCCGTAGAGTCTGTGATATTCGCAGTACTCGGACCGATCTCTCCCTGCTCTCTTGTGCTTTAGAGGTCGGGGTGGTGGGATTCTTTCGGTGTGGCACACCTCTCTGTAGACGTCTATCAGGGCGACTCGGAGGGGGGTGTAGCTGTGGTATTTCCGTGGCCTGTCCGAACTGGATTCTTCTTTCTTTTTCTGTTCCCGATCTCGATCTCGGAATGAATGGGTTGACTCCTTCTTGGAAGAGTCCCTTATCTGGGAAGTTTCCTCCATGTTGATATATTTTTCTGCTCGCTCTTGCACCTCGTATAAGGAGGTCGGGTATCGTTTGGATAGGGATTGGCTAAACGGTCCTTCTTTTAGGCCGTTTGCTAGTCCCATGAGGGCTGCTTCAGTGGGCAAGTGTTGTATGTCCAGGCAGGCTTTGTTGAATCGCTCCATGTATTCTCGGAGGGTTTCTTGGTTGCCTTGTTTGATCCCGAGTAGGCTGGGGGCATGTTTTGCCTTATCCTTTTGAATAGAGAACCGTGTTAAGAATTTTTTGGTCAGGTCCTCAAAGCTGGAGATTGATCCTGGCGGCAGGTTGTCGAACCACTTCATGGCCGATTTTGTAAGAGTGGTAGGGAAGGCTTTGCATCGAATCGCGTCGGAGGCGTCGACTAGGTACATTCTGCTTCTGAAGTTGCTGAGGTGGTGGCTTGGATCGGTGGTGCCGTCGTAGAGGTCCATATCGGGCGGTTTGAAGTTTCGCGGTACCTTTTCTTTCATGATCTCTTGCGTAAAGGGATCATGATTGCCTTCGGGGGTGGTGCCGCGTTCCGTCCGATTTTTCAGGTTGGCCTCTATCTTTCGTAGTTTTTCTTCTAATTCTCTGCGTTTGCGAGCTTCCCTTCTTAGATCTTGTTCAGTTTCTTTCTGCTTCTTTATGTCTTCTTCGAGCTGTTTCAGCCGGTTTTGCTGCGCTTGTACTGTTTCCAGAATCTCCGAACTCTTTTCTTTTTCGGGATTTTGTGGATCTTTGTCTAGGAGTGATGTCTTTGGGCGATTCTGTTTGTTTCCCCCTGGAGTGCGTGGTGATAGAGGGCTGTCCGGCCATTCTCCGGTGACAACTTCCTCTTCTTGTTCTGATGTAGCGTGGTTATTGTTGGGAGGGTCGTCCGCCATGGATGACTTCCAGGGTCCCCGGCAACGGCGCCAATGTTCCGAGGGTTACCTGAAACGTGCAGCTCGGTCGCCTGGCAAGGCCCGAGGTGGGGGTCTGTGACCCGAGCTTGGTGTGCTGAACGGCGGGGGTTGTACCTGCAATGACACTCCGATGCTTAAGTTAGCATGGGTCCCAGCAGATATCGAGTAGAATTAGAGTATGAGTTATACCTGGGTGCTCCAGTGTATTTATAGTAGTTGGTCGTGATCATCCCTGGATAAGATATTCTTATCTTATCTTATCTTTTGGGAGTTTTATCTTTATCTCTGTGGAACCGCCTTTCCCAGGCCTTTTCGGCCTTTAGGTTTTGGGCTTCGCTCCTTTTGATGGGCCTTTTCCTTTGTTGGTCCGAGGTCCGACCTCAGGCGTGGGCCTTTGGGACGACCTCGGACCTTCTGTGGATTAGCCGGGTTAGGAGAGCTCGGTCAGGGTATGAACAGGCACCATTCTGGGCGTTTAAACGCCAGTAAGGGTGCCATATTGGGTGTTAAACGCCAGAATGGGCACCATTCTGGGCGTTTAACGCCAGGTGTGCAGCATCCTGGGCATTTAGCAAAACGCCCAGTGACAAAGGGGATTCTGGCGTTTAACGCCAGCCAGGGTACCTGGCTGGGCGTTAAACGCCCACAATGGGCAACAAATGGGCGTTAAACGCCAGAATGGATGCCATTCTGGGCGTTTAACGCCAGAAAGGTGGGGGACCAAGATTTTGCTTTCCAATCAAATTTTTTTCAAACTTTCCTTTTCTTACTCATACATTTTCACATAAACACACTTCAACCTTTTATCATTCACTTTCAAATCTTCAAAAAATCAAAACCATTCTTCAAATCTCTCTCAAATCAATCCCAAATCTTGTTCAAAAAAACTCACCCTTCTCTCAAATTCTCTCCATATCTTCTCAAATCTCTTTTCAATTTTTTTCGAAATCTCCTTCCCCCCCTTATATAAACATGTTCGGCCTCCTCATTCCCCCACACCATTCGAATTTGCTCTTCTTCTCTCTCTCTTCTTTCCTTTCTTTTGGTTGAGGACAAGCAAACCTCTAAGTTTGGTGTGCTTTTTCGTGATCACTAAGCCAAGATTCATCAAGATCATGGCTCCTAAGGAAAAACAAACCAATTTAAGAGGAAAGAAAGAGAATAATCCGAAGAATCTTTGGAATCAAGAGAAGTTCTTAACCAAAGAACATGAAGACCATTATCACAAAATAATGGGTCTGAGGTCAGTGATCCCGGAAGTTAAATTTGATCTGAAAGAAGGTGAATATCTGGGGATCCAAGAGCAAATTCGAAACAGAGGATGGGAAGTTCTAACCAATCCTGAGATAAAGGTTGGAAGGAATATGGTTCAGGAATTCTACTCAAATCTGTGGCTAACAGATAAGCAGAGAATGACTGGAACTGCTTACCATACTTACAGAACCATGGTCAGAAGGAAAGTTATGTACTTCCATCTGGACAAAATAAGAGAAATCTTCAAATTGCCTCAACTGCAAGATGATCTTGAATCCTTTAATAGGAGAATGGTGAAAGCAGATAAAGGGTTGGATCAAGTTCTAGAGGACATATGCCTCCCTGGAACTAAGTGGATAACCAATTCAAAGGGTGTCCCAAACCAACTCAAGAGGGGAGACCTCAAACCAATTACAAGAGGTTGGCTAGACTTCATTGGGCGTTCCATACTGCCCACTAGCAACCGTTCTGAGGTCACTATCAAGAGAGCAGTGATGATTCATTGCATTATGCTTGGAAAAGAAGTGGAGGTTCATCATGTGATTGCTTGTGAGATCTACACAATTGCAAATAAGAATTCCACTGAAGCCAAATTGGCTTACCCAAGCTTGATCTCCTTGCTCTGTAAAGAGGCTGGGGTAAAGATGGGAGTAGATGAATTCATACCCATTGAACATCCAATCACCAAGAAGTCAATGGAAGGACAAATGCAAGACAACTCTATCAAAAGGAGGGCGCAGGAGTTCCTCCCTGAATTTCCTGAAATTGGCTACTGGGCCAGCCTAGAAGCATCTATCACCAAGTTGCAAGAGACTATGGAGCAACTTAAGGAAGAACAGCAGAATCAGAACTGCATGCTCTGCAAATTGCTGAAGGAACAAGAGAAGCAGGGGCGTGAACTTCAAGAACTGAAACGCCAAAAGTTCTCCCCTCAATTTGAGGGAGCATCCACTTCTCAAAATCAAGGTTGTTGAGTCCTAACTCTGTGAAAAACCTCGATCATTAGGAGCCTATTTAAATTTTTGTTTTCTATTTTTAGTCTGATCTTATATCTATTTTTGAGTCTTGTTCTTAATTCATAAATAATAAAATTTAAAATTCATGTCTTAAAGCTATGATGTCCTATGAATCCATCACCTCTCTTAAATGAAAAATGCTTTAATCACAAAAGAACAAGAAGTACAGGATTTCGAATTTATTCTTGAAACTAGTTGAATTAGTTTGATGTGGTGATAATACTTTTTGTTTTCTGAATGAATGCTTGAACAGTGCATATGTCTTTTGAATTTGTTGTTTTGAGAATGTTAAAATTGTTGGCTCTTGAAAGAATGAAGGAAAAAGAGAACTGTTATTGAGGATCTAAAAAATCATCAGATTGATTCTTGAAGCAAGAAAAAGCAGTGAATACAAAAAAAAAATTTCGAAAAAAAAAAGAAAAAGAAAAAGAAAGAAATAAAGTTGTGAACCAAGGCAAAAAGAGTGTGCTTAAGAACCCTGGACACCTCTAATTGGGGACTCTAGCAAAGCTGAGTCACAATCTGAAAAGGTTCACCCAATTATGTGTCTGTGGCATGTATGTATCCGGTGGTAATACTGGAAGACAGAGTGCTTTGGGCCACAGCCAAGACTCATACACTAGCTATGTTCAAGAATCATTATACTCAACTAGGAGAATCAATAACACTATCTGAGTTCTGAGTTCCTATAGATGCCAATCATTCTGAACTTCAAAGGATAAAGTGAGATGCCAAAACTGTTCGGAAGCAAAAAGCAACTAGTCCCGCTCATCTAATTGGAGCTAAGTTTCCTTGATATTTTGGAGTCTATAGTATATTCTCTTCTTTTCATCCTACTTTGATTTTCAGTTGCTTGGGGACAAGCAACAATTTAAGTTTGGTGTTGTGATGAGCGGCTAATTTATACGCTTTTTGGCATTATTTTTAGTATGATCTAGTTAGTTTTTAGTATATTTTTATTAGTTTTTAGTTAAAATTCACCTTTCTGGACTTTACTATGAGTTTGTGTGTTTTTCTGTGATTTCAGGTAAAATTGAGGGTCCTGAGCAAAAATCTGATTCAGAGACTGAAAAGGACTGCAGAGGCTGTTGGATTCTGACCTCCCTGCACTCGAAGTGGATTTTCTGGAGCTACAGAAGCCCAATTGGCGCGCTCTCAACGGTGTTGGAAAGTAGACATCCTGGGCTTTCCAGCAATTGATAATAGTCCATACTTTGCCCGAGATTTGATGGCCCAAACCGGCGTTGCAAATCAGCCTCAGAATTTCCAGCGTTTAACGCTGGAACTGGCATAAAAATTGGAGTTAAACGCCCAAACTGGCATGAAAGCTGGCGTTTAACTCCAGGAAAGGTCTCTACACATGAAAGCTTCAATGCTCAGCCCAAGCACACACTAAGTGGACCCAGAAGTGGATTTTTACGTCATTTACTCATTTCTGTATACCCTAGGTTACTAGTTCACTATTAATAGGATCTTTTGACATTGTATCTGTACCTCATGACACTTTACACGTTTCTTTGTGTACTTCTTACAGCATGAGTCTCTAAACCCCATGGTTGGGGGTGAGGAGCTTTGCTGTGTCTTGATGGATTAATGCAATTACTACTGTTTCTTATTCAATCATGCTTGCTTCCGTTCTAAGATATCACTTGTTCTTAACCCGGATGAATGTGATGACCCGTGACACTCATAATATTCTCAACTATGAACGCGTGCCTGATAACCACCTCCGTTCTACTTTAGATTTAGTAGATATCTCTTGGATTCTTTAATCAGAATCTTCGTGGTATAAGCTAGAATTGATGGCGGCATTCAAGAGAATCCGGAAGGTCTAAACCTTGTCTGTGGTATTCTGAGTAGGATTCAATGATTGAATGACTGTGACGAGCTTCAAACTCCTGAGGGCAGGGCGTTCGTGACAAACGCAAAAGAATCATTGGATTCTATTCCGGCCTGATTGAGAACCGACAGATGGATAGCCGTGCCGTGACAGGGTGCGTTGAACATTTCCACTGAGAGGATGGGAGGTAGCCATTGACCACGGTGAAACCCTACATACAGCTTGCCATGGAAGGAGCCTTGCGTGTTTGAGGAAGAAGACAGTAGGAAAGCAGAGATTTAGAAGATGGAGCATCTCCAAAACCTCAACCTGTTCCCCATTACTGCAAAACAAGTACTTATTTCATGTTCCTTTACTTTTCACTATCAACCCTGATAATCTTTGATATCCTGACTAAGATTTACAAGATAACCATAGCTTGCTTCAAGCCGACAATCTCCGTGGGATCGACCCTTACTCACGTAAGGTATTACTTGGACGACCCAGTGCACTTGCTGGTTAGTTGTGCGGGATTGCAAAAGTGTGATTGCAATTTCGTGCACCAATTACTAAGGGGACTTGACTTGTGATTATCATCATCAAGAAAACTTGTGTCTTGGGTTATTTCGTCCAATTTCTCATAAGATGCCTGCTTTGGGGGTTGTGCACTATCCTCTTTAACATCAATTGTAACGTCTTCGACGGAATTCTCCACAACTCTGGATTCTGGTAGAAGTTCGGCATCTCCTAAATCTTCAACCAACTCTTCTTCTTCTATAGTGACAGCTTCCTCTACTTGTTCTAGTACAGGGTTATGCTCTATACTGTCCACTGGAGTTTCTAGTGTCTCCTTCATGATACGTTCTTCATTAGATTTCCGACATGAAGCTATGGGAGTTTGTTGAGTGTCCGAACGTCTGGAAGATAATTGATTTATTGCTTGCTCCAGTTGATGAAGGGTTACATGAAATTGGTCTACTGATTCTTCAAAGCGAACCTGTAACTCCTGGCTTGATGGATATGGACATGGTGCATAGGGGAGTGGTGTTTCTTGGGAGTAATTGGATTGGCGTTGAGGTGGATAAGGATCATACGGTGGTGAATGGCAAAAAGAAGCTTGTGAGTGTGGTGGTTCGAAGCTATGTTGAGAGGATGGTCTCTGAGCATAGGGTGGGGCTTGTTGGTAGCTACAAGGGGGTCCACTATATCTATCAGTTTGGCATGTATTGTAGAATGGTCTATGTCCATGATGTCTTGGAGGGTGTTGTTGTCTAAAGGGTTGATCAAATCCTCTGGGCTCCATCCATCTTTGATTACTTAGACCATGATACATATTCCTGTTATAGCTTCCATTCCTTTCAACAAAATTAGAACCAAACTCAAAGCGAGAGGGGTGAGAGTTCATAATAGCTATCAGAAATAGGAAGGGAAAACAAAAAACAAATAAACAAGTAAAGAAAAATATTTACAATAACCAATAATAAGGCACACATTTGCAATTCCCCGGCAACGACGCCATTTTGAAAAGCGGAAGATTGATGGTTTAGAAGTTATAATAAATTCTCGTTGCAAGTATAGTTTCTAAACCAAGCAATCAACCTTTCTTATAAACGTTTGGTTGTCACAAGTAACATACCCAATAAAATTTATAAACCGAAGTATTCAAACCTCGGGTCGTCTTCTCAAGGAATTGCAGGGAAGTATGAATTATTATTGGTTATGCAAAACAGTGTTTTTGGGTGTTGAAAAGGTTTTGAACAAGAGAAATAAATTGCAGGAATTAATAAATTAATAACTAATAAAACTCTTGGCAAGGTATGAAAACTGGAAGTCATATCCTAGTTATCCTTATCAATGGTGATGAGATTTATATTTTTGCTCCCACTAAGTCAACCTCTAACTATGAAGGTCAGTTAAGTGGACAAACCAATTTAATACCTAAAGTCCTAGTCAACTCCCTAAGGAAAGACTAGAGTTATAGGAATCTAAATTAATTAGCAAGAATAATAATTATCAATCACGATGAGTTTGACAACTCAAGAGTCACCAATTAATCAACCAAAGCCAATAGTAAATAATCTAAATTAAAAATAAGGAAAAGTAATCATAAGTCTGAAATACCTCAATGTGTATTAATTAAGAAAATCATAACATGAATAGTTCATAAACAAATAAAAGAGAAAATAAATAAAAAGAACATTGAACCTGTGATGAAGAAGATAAAAATATTCCTAAATCCTTTAAGAGGAATCCTAATCCTAATCCTAAGAGAGAGGAGAGAACCTCTCTCTCTAAAAACTACATCTAAATCCTAAAACTATGTATATATCTGGTATTCTCTATCTAATCTCCCCCTGCTCATGAATGGATGGATTCCTCCATTTATAATCCTTCAATCTGTGTTCTTTGGGCTTGGATCTGGGCCAAAAGGAGCCCAGAAATCGCTGAGACGGACTTTTGTAAATTCTGCAGATCGCGCACGTCATGCGTCCGCGTAGGTCATGCGGTCGCGTCATCTGGAGTTTAGCTCTTCCACGCGGTCGCGTCAGTCATGCATCCACGTCAGTTGTGTTTCGCAGGTCACGCGTTCGCCTCATCCATGCGCTCGCGTCGATTCTCTATTAAGCGAACCACGCGTTTGCGTCGTCCTTGCGGACGCGTCACTGCCAGTTTCTTCCAAGGACTCCAATTTGTGCTTTCCTTCCATTTTTTTATGTTTCCTTTCCATCCTTTAAGTCATTCCTGCCCTATAAAACGTGAAAGTACTCAACACACAAATCACGACATCGAATGGTAATAAAGGATAATTAAATTTGGTAATTTTAAAGCATAGGAAACATGTTTTTTCATATATCAAATTCCAAGGAAGGAATTGTAAAATCATGCAAATTCATATGAATAAGTAGGTGAAGAGTTGATAAATCATTCAATTTAAGTACAAGATTTATCATAAAATAGTGGTTTATCAATCATAATATGCTTTGGAGGTTGTACACCCTCCTCAACATCAACATCAAGTATCTCGGAAGAGGGCTCCTAATGCTACATTCCCATGGACTTCCAACATCTCCTAGGTCTTCAACCACTCCTTCTGGCTCAATTGTTTCATCTTCCTCCCCTTGTGGAAATTCTTTCTTCAACTCTTTTTTTCACCTTGAAGCTCTAAATTCACTCCCTCACTATGCTCCTTGGTTGCTTCTCCACATTCGTCGATAGGAGTGCCTTGGTTGCTTAGGTTTAGTCGGGAGGAGGCCATATTGCTAACGGCTTCCACTAGGATATCCATCTTGGCTCCTAGCTCCTTAAACTCTTTTTCCATCCCCTCTTGTTGCCTTTGGATATGAGATTCAAGATCTCTCAATTCCTGCATGGGGGCTTCATCGAAAGGTGATGGTGGAAGAGAAGGTTCATTGCTTGGAAGGAAGGTTTCATAATTGGAAGTTGGTTTATCTTGGTAAGGGTATAGAGGTGGTGTATATTGAGGTGGTTCTTGAGAGTAATTGTGTTAGAATGGTGTTATGTTATTGGCTATTATATATATTAATATACTTCTTTGCTAGTTTTTGCTTGTTTTAGGAGTTAGTTTTTATTATTTCTTACTAATTTTGTTTTTATTTCCTCTTGCTATTATGAATTCTCACCACTTTGGCTATGAGTTTGGCTCAAATTATGTTGTAGAAAATGGGAGCTACAATAACAATATGCATCAAGGATGGAACAATTAAAGGTGGGAGGAGCTTCAAGGGATTGATCACCCGTCTTGGAAACAACAACCTCCGGATTCTTATGGGTATAACTCTCATCCTAATGCATATCAATCTATTGGATGTGGTGACCTGGGTTCAATCCCCGGCAACAGCGCCATTTTGATAATGAGATTTGCTCTGTGGTCTAGAATTCCTCTCATAGAAATAAGGACTTTGTTGTAAGCATAGTTCTAAACCAACAAACAATTCCCACATCAAAAATTTGAGTTGGCACAAGTACAAACCCCAAATGAAAATTAACCGAAGTATTTAAACCTCGGGTTGTCTCACAAGAAATTGCAAAGAAATGATCAATTATTGGCTATGAAGATGCAAGGGGGTTTGAATTTTATATTTTTGCAAGAAATTAAATGACAAGAAAGTAAAATAACAAGAACTATTAAAAAAATAGAAAAAACTCTTGACTAAGACATGGAAAATTGAGATTACCATCCTTGTCTACAAACCAAATATTCATAATTATGAGGAACCAAGTTCATTAAGTCTACTTCCTAAAGCCTTAAGTACGTATAATCTACTCCTAGGCTTGAAGTACGTCAAATGGCTTGATCAACATCAACCCATAAGTCACAACCTATCTACTAATAAGATTAGTAGTGGGTTAGTGTCAATGGGTATCAAATTGATCACCAATGGTTCTCAAATCACCAATTCATTGAGACCCAATGACTCAAGGTCACTCAATTCTCTTAGCCTAGGCCAAGAGTAAAGAAAACTACTCAAAAAATAAAGGAAACATTTCACCAAACATGTAGGGTGCAATAAAAGTAAACATCATAAATTGCAAGAATACTAAAATCTAACAACTACCAATTACAAGGAAAGTAAGATCACAACTCAAATTAACATTAAAAGAACATCAAACATTAATTTGCATTAAAGAAAAGATCTAAATCCAACAAGAGTTCATTGATAAACCACTATTTTATAGTTTATATTGTGTTTAATTATGTGGTTTTGTCATGATTCTTACCCACTTATTCATCAATTTAGCATGTATTTAGATTTCCTTCCTGAATTTATCACATGTTTGAAAATTGCTTCCTAGAGACTTTAATTATTTAATTTTAATTCTCCTTTATTCCATTTGATGCTGTAATCTATGTGTCAAGTGTCTCAGGCTTTATAGGGCATGAATGAGACGGAGATTGGAGAGGAAGTTAGCAAAAAAATGGAAAGAACACAAGAATTGAAGGAGATAACCAGCGAAAAGTGACGCGGTCGCATGGCTCACGCGACCACGCGAGGGAGCATAAATCGCAGTGACGCGGCCGCATGGCTTGCCCGGCCGCGCAGACTGAAAAGCATAAGCGGCGCGGTAGCATGGACGACGCGAACGCGTGAAGAGGAAAAGCGCCAGCGACGCGTCCGCATGGACGACGCGATCGCGTGACATGCGCGATCTGCATAAACTGCAGAATCTGAAACCAGCGACTTTGGACCCTATTTTGGCCCAGTTTTCGGCCCGGAACAGCAGACTAGAGTCAGAGAATATGCAGAAACAGGAGACACATTCATTTGAGTAGTTTTTAGATCTAGTTTTTCACTCTCTTAGGTTTTTCTCTCTAGTTTTTAGAATTTTAATTTTCAATTGGTCTTAGCATTGGAACATTGAGAAGAGTCATTTCCTCATCAAGACTTCATCATTCTAGTTTGTTCTCTTAACTTGGTTTTATTCTTCCATGTTCATTGTTATTTTCAATTTTGTCATTCAGATATTTTTATGATTAATTAATGGAAGGATTATTTCTTTTTAATTTAATTTCCATTCCAATAATCATGTCTTCTTTTAATTCCCTTTTATATGCCATGGATTTTTTATTTACAATGAGTGAGTAGTTTCATTACTAGATGGGGAATTGATTAAAAGGAACTCTTGAGTTGGAAGGATTGGAAGAAAAATTTGTAATTGGGTTGAATGTTGGATTGCTATCCTGTCACAGACGCCAATCCCTTTGAACTAAGTGAGTTGCAACTTGTGAACAGATCTGGCATTTCCACTTGTTTGACTTTCTCTTACCTAGTAAGGGATAACCAAACGGAACAACTATTAATTATAAATTAATCTTACAATCACACCATCAATGATAGAGATTCCAACCAATCAATTCCCAGTCAAGGCCATTTATTTTTATTAATTAAAATTCCTCAATTTAATTCCCAATTTACTTAGCTCAACTTTTTTGGAATATCTGATTAATAAAACAGCACACTTTTCTGCAACTCGTTGGGAGACGACCTGGGACTTAAAACTCCCAGTAATTTTAATTTGAACTTTTAAGTGACATATTTCTAAATTGATAGGCAGATTTTCGGTGAGTTAAGAACTATACTTGCAACGCAACCATTTTAATAAATTTTTAATTCACCAGCTTCTGCTCTCCATCATTCATCAACATAAAAGATATCATAAAAGTAAAATTAACACCATAAACTAAGAGAATAAAAGTGTAGAAGCAAGAATTCATAAAAGAAATAAGATAAAAACATGAAATCAAAGCTAGATCTAAGAGAGATTAACCTAAGAACCCTAATTCTAGAGAGAAGAGGGAGCTTCTCTCTCTAGAAACTAAACTACATGATGCTAAGCTACCAAACAATTGCTCCGCCCTGCCCAAGCTTGAATTCCACATGAAATAACATCAGAAATGAGTTGGATCAGGCCCAAAATGGGCTGCAAAATCGCTGCCCACGATTTCTCTTTAATGAACCACGTGCTCCATCAGCGCGGACGCATACATGGCATGTGCGCGCCCCTATACGTTAGGCAACTGTGAAAAATTTTATATCATTTCAAAACCACAGATGTTAGCTTTCCAACGCAACTGGAACCGCCTCATTTGGACCTCTGTAGCTCAAGTTATGGTCGATTGAGTGCCAGGAGGTCAGGCTTGACAGCTTTATGGTTCTTTCATTTCTTCATGAGTTATCCCACTTTGCATGCTTTTCTCCTCACTTCTTCCATTCAATACTTGCTTTATGAACCTGAAATCACTCAACAAACATATCAAGGCATCGAATGGAATTAAAGTGAGTTAAATTTAGCTATTTTAAGGCTTAAAAAGCATGTTTTCACACTTAAGCACAAATCTAGGGAGAATTACAAACCATGTTATTTCATTGAATAAATATGAGAAAAGTTGATAAAATCTCCCAAATTAAGCACAAGATAAACCACAAAATCGGGGTTTATCAATCCCACGAGAATTAACGGATTAAGGAAGTAATAGTCAATCGATTAATCTAGTCAGAAAATCAAAATTAGGTTTTTGAAAATCTTGAAGATAAATAGCAATGTAACAAAAGCAAACAGTGAGTATTAAAAGGTAACATGATTAAAAAATTTAAGGTTTTAGAGATGTTGAGACGTCGTAATCAATAATTTTCACTTTCCACCTTGATTATACAAAGATACATCCATGGTAAAACATTAGTAATTAAATCCCAATCTCTTGGTAATTCAATTTCTCTTTAACCTAATAATCGTTAATTCTTTGGTCAATTACTTAAAAAAAGAGTTAAGCATGTTCACTAATTCATAAGCCACACAATTCATAAGAATCTCTCCTAGTTGATTTGATGTGACTTATCAAGTCTAGCTTCAAAACTTAAGAGTTGTGAGAATTGATTTTTGATGAGCGGATAATTTATACGCTTTTTGGCATTGTTTTTAGGTAGTTTTTAGTAAGTTCAAGCTACTTTTAGGGATGTTTTCCTTAGTTTTTATGTTAAATTCACATTTCTGGACTTTACTATGAGTTTGTGTGTTTTTCTGTGATTTCAGGTAAATTCTGACTGAAATTGAGGGATTTGAGCAAAACTCTGAAAAAGGCTGACAAAAGGACTGCTGATGCTGTTGGATTCTGACCTCCCTGCACTCGAAATGGATTTTCTGGAGCTACAGAACTCTAAATGGCGCGCTCTCAACGGCGTTGGAAAGTAGACATCCAGGGCTTTCCAGCAATATATAATAGTCCATACTTTAATCAAAGAATGATGACGTAACTTGGCGTTAAACGCCAAGTTCATGCTGCTGTCTGGAGTAAAACGCCAGAAAAACGTCATGATTCGGAGTTAAACGCCCAAAACACGTCATAACCTGAAGTTTGACGCCAAGAAATGCCTCTACACGTAGATTGACAAAGCTCAGCCCAAACACACACCAAGTGGGCCCCGGAAGTGGATTTATGCATCAATTACTTACTCATGTAAACCCTAGTAGCTAGTCTAGTATATATAGGACATTTATCTATTGTATTAGACATCTTTGGTCTCAGACTTGTTTTATTCTTCATCTTAGGAGATCATTGATCACGTTTTAGGGGGCTGGCCATTCGGCCATGCCTGGACCTCTTGCTTATGTATTTTTAACGGTGGAGTTTCTGCACACCATAGATTAAGGGTGTGGAGCTCTGCTGTACCTCAGAGATTAATGAAGTTCTATTTTCTTTTATTCAATTCCTCTTTTATTCTTATTCCAAGATATTCATTCGTACCCAAGAACATGATGAATGTGATGAGTTAATAACCCTCATTATTATTCTCATTTATGAACGCGCGTGATTGACAACCACTTCCGTTCTACATGCAAAGAAGCTTGAATGTGTATCTCTTAGATTCCCCAACAGAATCTTCGTGGTATAAGCTAGATGGATGGCGGCATTTATCTGGATCCGGAAAGTCCAACCTTGTCTGTGGTGTTCCGAGTAGGATCCTGGGAATCCGGAAAGTCTCACCTTGTCTGTGGTATTCCGAGTAGGATTCCGTTCATGAATGACTGTGACGTGCTTCAAACTTTAACCTGCTGGGCGTTAGTGACAAACGCAAAAGAGGGATTCTATTCCAGTAGGAGCGGGAACCAACCGGTGATTGGCCGTGCTGTGACAGAGTGCGTGCGTAGCTTTCACTGCGAGGATGGGATGTAGCTATCAACCATGGGTGATGCCTCCAGACTGGTTAGCTGTGCGAGTGACAGCCGTACAGGTTATTTCCCCGAGAGGAATAAAAGTAGCCACAGCTGATAGTGAACCCCTATACAAAGCTTGCCATGGAAAGGAGTAAGAAGGATTGGGTAGAAGCAGTGGGAAAGCAGGCGTCCGAGAGCTCTACAGCATCTCCATTCCGCTTATCTGAAATTCCTACCAATGAATCTACATAAGTATTCTATCCTTTTTATTATTCCTTTTATGTTTAACAATCCAATTATCACTATTACCTTTTTAATCAGCCTAACTGAGATTTGCAAGGTGACCATAGCTTGCTTCATACCAACAATCTCTGTGGATTCGACCCTTACTCACGTAAGGTATTACTTGGATGACCCAGTACACTTGCTGGTTAGTTGAACGGAGTTGTGAATTCCAATAAAGAAAACCTCACACAGGTGCTGCCCCTTAGAAGCCTTCATCTCAAAATAAACAGTGTCCTAAGGGTATATTCATACTAAAGCTCAAAAGCTAGATTCCATACAAACTTAAGGATGTTGAATCACAATTTCGTCCACCAATTTTCAAGCTTAATTTAGTTAATCAACTCTTCCAAGAAGTTAAAAGAATTCAAGTCAGAGAGAAATTTTTTCCAACACATTTAATCCCTTTTTGATGAAGAACAAAAACCTTTTCTTAAGATGATATCAATGCATAAATCAAAATTAGAAAAAGCTAATGTATTAATCTATGGAATTAACTGAGCTCCTAATATTAACTAAGGAGAATTAGTTGCTCACGTTCTTAAGAGAAACCCTAGAATTATGAAAAGTAAAAGTGCCGAAGGGCCAAGGAGAGAAGATCAAAACGTCTGATTTCTCCCCTTAAATACTAACCCTAAAAGGAATTCAAATTCAAACTAAAATAGAATCAAATTTCAAATAAAATCAAATTAACTAATAATGTTTTCCACTAGCCGAGCATTCAATCTTTTCTTTTTGCAATCGTCAATTAATGTTGTGATTAGTGGGCTTTAGGATGAGCTTTGAGTAAATCAGATAATTGTTGAAAGATTGGAGGACATAGTGGGTAAATTGAGCCCCTGGAGAGTGATTAGAGTTTCACGTGGCATGTGAAGGATTCACGTCGCACTTTTTAAGACCCCGGATTTTCGAAAATTAAATAATAAGTTATTTTTTGATTTACTCTATTTAATCAAGATTATATTTTCGGAGATTTTTACATATAAATCGAGTAATTTCTTAATTATAATTTGAAGTTCTACTAATTGAGAAATAATGAAAATTTTATATACTATGTTTTGAATATTTAGTTTCAACCCTTATTTTATAAATAAAGAAAAATTAATTTAATTATTTCCAATTTTTATTTAATTAGTAGTTATTTGAATATAATTTGTATATTGATGAACAAATAGTGCTTTCTTTGAAGATAATTTTATTGTATTAAAAATTAGTTTTTAATGCTACTTTATACCCTAATTATATTATTAATTGTCCCAAAAAGAAACCCTAAATTTTTCAATCCTTCCACCGCCACACCGCTCCCCCTTTCTTCTAAATCACTAACACACAGCAAATAGAAATAAAAAAAAATTAAAAAGGAACAGAGAGAGGAAAAACAGAGAAGGAAGGAAATGGAGTTCTTGAGAGAATTAGAGAAACAGAGGAAGAGAGATCGAGGGAGAACGGGATGCAGCAGGAAGAGGAGAAGCGGAGATGGTGGCGGTGGGTATCCTTGACACCGTCACCGTCATTATCGCACGAGAGAAGGAGGGCCCGCATCCGAGAGAGAAAAGGAGATGCTGTCCGCGATGCCGCTTCCATCACGACTGATCCGCCGCCGCTACAGCTAGGGTTCGTTGCCGCCACTTCTGCCACCACCGACGAGCCCGAAGAGAGAGAGAGAGAGAGAGAGAGAGAGAGCGAGAGAGAGAGAGAGAGATAGGAGTTCGCAGAGAAGAGAGATGCGACTGGGAAGACAGGAGCTAGTATCGCTGCTACTGTTGCTGGAGACGGAGGTTCCCCTGGAGCTGCATGCTGCTGTTGCCATTGGAAACCATTGCTGAAGCCACGATGCCTTGGTGGGTGCTACTGCCATGATGAAATTTAATTAACCAAATGAGGTTCTATATATCTAGAATTTGTTTGTCCTAAAACTTGAGAATGTTAAGTGTATTTTCACTAAAATCTGGAAGTGTCAGATTAGAATTGGATTTATCATGAATTTATCAAAAACAGAGCTGCTTGCTGTATTTTTTCCTGAATTCTCTTTAGCGCGACAACAGATTTCATTAAGTTGGCTATCAGATTCAATTCTAATTCAAACGTGGTAAAAATTGATTTAGACCCAAATGATATGTCCAAATTTGGCAGAATGTAACAGCTTAATTAAATAAAGGTGTGTAGGTTATCCTTTAAACACATTTAAAGCTAAGCGGTGATGCAGAGGTACGCCTAGTTTCACGGTGATGCGGAGGTACTTTTAAGCTTCTTGGTGATGCAGAGGTATGCTTAGCTGTAAGGTGAAGTGGAGGCATAATGGAAAGAAAAGAAAGTGAGAATTAAAGAATGGACAGGGTACTTAAATGAAAAAAAAAAGGGAAGTGAAGAATGAAATAAATAATTGAGAATTGTATGTTAAATGGGCCTTGCGCCAAACTGCTAATACAAAAGTGCCCGCCTAACTGATAGCCTGAGATTGCTAATGCGGGAATGTTTGCCTAACTGATAACACTGTTTCTTAATGTGATGCACATTAAAATGCTATTATGATGATGCCTAACTGGCACGGGTAACCGTGATGCCAATGTGTCTAACTGACATAGTAAAGGAACAATATTTGGGGTCCACTCTGAGTAACGTCGGGTTGCGGGTTGACAATCGACGCATGAACTCACGGTCTACACTAGGAACAGGCATGCATCATCTTGTTTGCGCATTTACATTTGATTGTGTTTGTTTTATTTTGTTTATTTGTGATTGTGGTGTTGTTTTGGTGACTTACTTGTGTGCTTGATTTGATACGTTACTTGTGTTGTGGTCTTTATAATGTACTGAGGATTGATGTTTGTATATTGGATTTAGGTATATTGTTTGTGATGCTAGCTTATTTAGATATTGCAGTAACTTGAAGAATGTTGTTTACATATAAAGAGTTGTTAATGAGACTGAGATTTTGGCTAAGTAATGTAATTTAAAGAAAGGGAGTTAACACTGTTTCTAAGTAAAATTGTTTTTGCGATATGGATTAACTATTTGTATTTACTCTGTTTATTATGGTGTTCACGTTCTCTACTGAGAACGTATGGCTTTGTTCTCACTCCAAAGTTTTTCAAAAATCTTTTCAGAGGTACAGACAGGACGACTAATTGGAAAGCTACAGATGAATAGAAGACTTGTTTGGCTAGTTGTTTCTGGGTTTATTCCCCTCGCCCTTGATGTTTCTAGAGTGTTATATTTTCACAGAGGGGTAGGTTTGCAATTAAATCTTGCATGAACAATTATTATGCATTAATAGTAATTATGTGAATATATGTTTATTTGACATAGTTTAGCTTGAAATATATAACAAAACAAAAAGAAATTTCATTTTTCTTAAAAACTATCAACAAGTTAACGTGTAGAGGCTCAATATTAAATAATAAATCATGAAATTCAAGGAGTAAAGTTAGGTAATGTCCGGACCTTTAGTGCGATCTTGAGGTGCTAAAAGTTAGAGTGTTACACACGTGGAGATCAAACTGAATTTGTTTCACTCACTGGATAGATCATGTTGGATGTGGAAAGTCTCACGTGGTATGTGGCTTATTTTTTCCTTCAATTTTGACCTCTGTTTGCTCACAAGCATTGCACGTAGAAAAACACACGTCCCATGCGAACCAGGTGTTGTGCGTATGCATGCCTCATGCGTACGCATGACGCCTTAAAATCCTCTTCTTGTGCATACGCATTGTCCCATGTGAAAGTCTTCACGTCCCACGTCTATGCTTCTATGTCTGATGGTCGGGCAAATGACAGTTAAGAAAATTTTTTCTCACTAAGAGAAATCTCTTCGTTGCAAGTATAGTTCCAAACCAACAATTGACCTACATCAGAGTATAATTTTGTTTGTCACAAGTGCAAACCAATAAAAATACTGAGAGTATTATATCTCGGGTCGTCTCTCAAAGGAATTGTAGTGAGGTATAAATGCTATCGGTTATGAGGTTCAAGGAAGAAGACAAGAATTTAAATGACAATAAAATAAATCAAACAACTAAAGGTAACAATCACTAAAGAGGCATTCATGGCAAGGATTGAGAATCAAAGTTTTCTATCCTAGTCATTATTCATAACACAATAATTACCGAGAGCTAAGCCTTTTACGTTATCTCCACATTGAAAGAAGATCAATTAGGCCTAGCTAATCCCAATCCATAAGTAGCATCAACGGAAACAAGATTAACTAACAACTCTAGATCACCAACATAAGTTGGGTATTAATGACTCAAGATTACGAAACTTCTCTTTCCAATCCAAGAATGCTGGAATTCTACTCTAAAACTAAGTCATGCTTTTTATCAAACACTTGGTGTGCATAAAAAGAAAAACATACTAAATTGCAATAATGAAATCTAAAACTACCAAATACAAGAAAATAACAATAACAACTCAATTAAACACCAATAAACATAAAAACATCAAATTGCATTTAATGAAATTAAAAGTGACAAGGATTCATGAAACTAAAAGTGACACAAAATGAGAAATTAACAAGATAGACTGAGAAAATTAAGGCAATAGAATAAGGAAAGATAAAAGAAACTAAATCAAAGCAAGAATTAAAACCTAAATCTAAGAGGAAATTAAACAAAAAACCCTAAATTTTAGAGAGAAGAGGGAGCTTCTCTCTCTAGAAAACTACCTTAAGACATGTTTCTAACCTAACCTAATTGCTCCCTCCTTGTTTTTTCTTGAATTTAGCCTCAAATACTTCAGAAATGACTTGGATTTGGGTCTGAGTGAGCTCAGAAATCCACAGCCACGATTTCTTAAATGCATGCAACTACTTTGTCAAAATAAATTAATTTCCAAGAATACATATATGAATATAAGGTCTAAAGCAATCACAACTAAGTCAAATCCAACAATCAATTAGAGTTATTGAAAAGAATTTATAACTTGCAAGATAAGGAATAATAATAGGTGGAAACATATAATTGAGCAATCGAACCCCTCACTGGATGTGCATACGCTCTAATCACTTAAGTGTTTAAGGTTGATCCACTCAATTCTTTTCTAATCATGCTTTCTAAGATATTTTTTATCTAACAATCAATAATTATTCAATGCATGCATGCAATTATCATGAGGACTTATCCAAAGGTTGTAATGGGGCTAGGGTCAAAGTAAGGATGTATATGGTCAAGTAGACTAAAATTTGAATTTTTTTTACTAGCTTAAACTCTTACCTAACACATATAACAACGTATACAATTTAAATACAAATCTAACTACCCATAATTCTCACTTTTTCCACATACTCATGTATTCTCTTTTTAATCACATTTCATATACTATTCTTATTACTTTACTTTGGGGTTACCAGTTATCCCCTTTTTATTCTTTTCTTTCTTTATCTTTTTCTTTTTTTAATTTTTAATTTTTTTAATTTTTATATATTATTTTTTTTCATTTTTTTCAATAGCGTAATATATACAAAAAGATTAATGCATATGGTTCAACATTCAATGCATGAGTATGTACCTAACTTCCAAGATTTTTAATGAAAACTCAAAAATACACTTTCATCTCAACCAATGTTCCCAAACTTCCCACACTTAAATGATACACACTCTCACTAGCTGGTGCACGGAATTAAACTTCACACAACTGAACCAGCAAGTGCACTGGGTCGTCCAAGTAATACTTCAGTAAGTCAGGGTCGATCCCACGAGGATTGTGATTTGAATCAAACTGTAGTTATCTTGTAGATCTTACTTAGGTGGATAGAAAAGTAGTTTGTTATTTTAAAGTGCATAAAAGTAAAATAAAGATAACGCTACTCAATTGAAGGTGAATGCAATGATAGGAAGATGGTTAAGACCTCAGAGATGCTTTATTCTTCTGGATTAATCCGGTCTTACTGTCTACTCCAACTGTGAATAATTTCTTCTATGGCAGGCTGTATATGATCAACGCCTTTATTGAGAGGTCGTCGATTTTCTTCGAGTGCTGAACCCCAGGGTTAGTGCGGATCTAGTTTGATTGAGGGTGAAGTTCCTACATTTCTTTCCCCTTGATGATCCTACTCAAAACAACACAGACAAGATCGAATCTTCCAGATCAGAGAACGCTGCGTGGTGCACAAATTTGCAATCCGTACAACTAACCAGCAAGTGCACTGGGTCGTCCAAGTAATACCTTACGTGAGTAAGGGTCGATCCCACGGAGATTATTGGTTTGAAGCAAGCTATGTTTATTTTATTAATCTTAGTCAGGATACTAATAGAGTTCTTTAGCCTCGTATAAAGTAAAAAGGGCATAAAATAAATAGTTGTTACTTGTTGTGCAGTAATGGGGAATATGTTGGAGTTTTGGAGATGCTTTGTCCTCTGAATTTCTGCAATGTAATATTCAACTCAATTGTTTGTAAAGCCCGTCTACGGCAAGCTGTATGTAGGGTGTCACCATTGTCAGTGGCTACCTCCCATCCTCTCAGTGAAAACGGTCCAGATGCTCTGTCACAACACGGCTAATCAGCTGTTGGTTCTCGATCATGTTGGAATAGGATCCATTGATCCTTTTGCGTTTGTCATCATGCCCAGCAATCGCGAGTTTGAAGCTCGTCACAGCCATTCAATCCTTGAATCCTACTCGGAATACCACAGACAAGGTTTAGACCTTCCGGATTCTCAAGAGTGGCCGCCATCAATTCTAGCTTATACTGCGGAGATTCTGATTAAGGAATCTAAGAGAAGCTCATTCAGTCTGATGTAGAACGGAAGTGTTTGTCAGGCACACGTTGATGGATTGAGGGAGGTGATGAGTGTCACGGATCATCACCTCCTTCATAATTAAGCGCGAATAAACATCTTAGATCAGACACACACATGTTTTGAGTGAAATAGAAACAATTGCATTAATTCATCGAGATGTTGCAGAGCTCCTCACCCCCAACAATGGAGTTTAGAGACTCATGCCGTCAAAGTGTATAAAATTCAGATCTGAAAATGTCATGAGATGCAAAATAAGTCCCTAAAAGTTGTTTAAATAGTAAACTAGTAACCTAGGTTTACAGAAAATGAGAAAACTAAGATAATTGGTGCAGAAATCCACTTCTGGGGCCCACTTGGTGTGTGCTGGGGCTGAGACTAAAGCTATCCACGAGCTGAGGCTTTTCTTGGAGTTGAACTCCAAGTTATAACGTGTTTTGGGCGTTCAACTCCGGATCATGACGTGTTTCTGGCGTTTAACTCCAGACAGCAGCATGTACTTGGCGTTCAACGCCAAGTTACGTCGTCTATCTTCACGCAAAATATGGACTATTATATATTTCTGGAAAGCCCTGGATGTCTACTTTCCAACGCCGTTGAGAGCGCGCCAATTGGACTTCTGTAGCTCCAAAAAATCTATTTCGAGTGCAGGGAGATCAGAATCCAACAGCATCAGCAGTCCTTTTTCAGCCTAAATCAGATTTTTGCTCAGCTCCCTCAATTTCAGCCAGAAATTACCTGAAATCACAGAAAAATCACACAACTCATAGTAAAGTCCAGAAATATGATTTTTCCTTAAAAACTAATAAAATTCTATTAAAAACTAATTAAAACATACTAAAATCTACATGAAATTACCCCCAAAAAGCGTATAAAATATCCGCTCATCACAACACCAAACTTAAACTGTTGCTTGTCCTCAAGCAACTAGATAAATAAAATAGGATGAAAAGAAATTAAGAAACAATAATATCTCAGAGTTTCAAGTGAAGCTCAGATTCTAATTAGATGAGCGGGACTAGTAGCTTTTTGCTTCTGAACAGTTTTGGCATCTCACTTTATCCTTTGAAATTCAGAATGGTTGGCATCCATAGGAACTCAGAATTCAGATAGTATTATTGATTCTCCTAGTTTAGTATGTTGATTCTTGAACATAGCTACTTTATGAGTCTTGGCCGTGGCCCTAAGCACTTTGTTTTCCAGTATTACCACCAGATACATAAATGCCACAGACACATAATTGGGTGAACCTTTTCAGATTGTGACTCAGCTTTGCTAGAGTCCCCAGTTAGAGGTGTCCAGAGTTCTTAAGCACACTCTTTTGCTTTAGATCACGACTTTAACCACTCAGTCTCAAGCTTTTCACTTGGACCTGCATGCCACAAGCACATGGTTAGGGACAGCTTGATTTAGCCGCTTAGGCCTGGATTTATTTCCTTGGGCCCTCCTATCCATTGATGCTCAAAGTCTTGGATCCTTTTTTACCCTTGCCTTTTGGTTTTAAGGGCTATTGGCTTTTTCTGCTTTCTTTTTCTTTCTCTCTCTTTTTTTTCGCAAGATTTTTTTTTTCACTGCTTTTTCTTGCTTCAAGAATCCATTTCATGATTTTTCAGATCATCAATAACATTTCTCTTGTTCATCATTCTTTCAGGAGCCAACAATTTTAACATTCATAAAATTCAATATAAAAAATATGCACTGTTCAAGCATTCATTCAGAAGACAAAAAGTATTGCCACCACATATAAATAATTAGAATTTTCCTTATTAAGAACTCAAAAAAATTAAATTGCCTCTTTATTCTAAAAAATCTACTATTTTATTCATGTTTGATGATGATGAGAAAAATAAATTATAACTTAATTCAAAATAAAATCAAAATAGATATGCTAATTACTACTACTCCTATATAACTTCTAAGGTAAAATCCTATAATAATACTATCACAGAGTTAAAGCTAGAATTAGAACTTAACAACCTGTATTTTGGGAAGTGGATGTTCCTCTAGTCTGTGGGGTGCCTTCAAGAATTAATTTCTGACGCTTTAGCTCCCTTAAGTTCACATCCTTGCTCTTCCTGTTCCCTTATGTGCCATGATCTTAATGAGTTTTAGCTCAGTGATCATGGCAGATCACACCAAACTTAGAGGTTTGCTTGTCCTCAAGCAAAAGAAAGGAAAGGAGAGGAATAGAAGGAGAGGCAGTTTCGAAAAAAAGATCAGATGAGTTGAAAAAGATTTGAAAAAGATTTGGATTGGAAAAAGATTTGTGTTTATGAATTAAGATACATTTGACATCTTTGAAAAAGGGATTTTAGAAATTAGTGTTTTTAGAAATTAGGATTAAAATTTTTGGAATTGAAGGATGATATTTTAAAACATGTTTATGCAAGAAATTATGAATTGAAACACAAAAATTAGAAAATTTGTGAAGAAAAATGAATTTTACCTCCTCCCCACCATTCTGGCGTTAAACGCCCAAATGCTGCATGTTTTGGGCGTTTAACGCCCAATTGCTGCTTCTCCTGGGCGTTCAACGCCCAGCTGTTGCTTCTTTCTGGCGTTGAACGCCAAGAAGTCCTTTGTCACTGGGCGTTTTTCTAAACGCCCAGGACGCTATCAATCTGGCATTAAACGCCCAGAAGGTGCTTCTTTCTGGCGTTCAACGCCCAGAAGATGCTCCTTTCTGGAGTTTAACACCCAGATGGCTACCCTTACTGGCGTTGAACGCCCAGTGGGTGCTTCTTTTGGGCGTTCAACGCCCAAAACATTTCTTACTGGCTTTTTTCATGCCAGTGAGCTTCCAAATTTCCCTATAACTCTGTGAATTCAATCAATTGCTATTTTACCTTTGGAATATACTCTGACATATATATGTAAAAATCAATTAATTAGCAGAAACAAATAAAATTAAATTTTGTAAATGGCTGGGTTGCCTCCCAGTAAGCGCTTCTTTAATGTCGTTAGCTGGACTATTACTGAGCTTTTAATCAAGTCTCAGTTTTGAGCATTCTTGCTCAAAATTTCTTTCAAGATAATGTTTAACTCTCTGTCCATTAACAATGAACTTTTTGTTAGATTCATTATCTTGAAGCTCTACGTATCCATATGGTGATACACTTGTAATCACATATGGACCTCTCCACCGGGATTTTAATTTCCCAGGGAATAATTTGAGCCTAGAATTAAATAGCAGAACTTTCTGCCCCGGCTCAAAGACTCTGGATGACAATTTCTTATCATGCCATCTTTTCGCTTTCTCTTTGTAAATTTTTGCATTTTCGAAGGCATTGAGTCTAAATTCCTCTAGCTCATTTAGCTGGAGCAATCGTTTTTCTCCAGCTAACTTGGCATCAAGGTTTAGGAATTTGGTTGCCCAATAGGCCTTGTGTTCCAGTTCCACTGGCAAGTGACATGCCTTTCCATACACAAGCTGGTATGGAGAGGTCCCTATAGGGGTCTTGAATGCTGTTCTGTATGCCTACAGAGCATCATCCAAGCTTCTTGCCCAATCCCTTCTACAGTTAATTACAGTCCGTTCCAGGATTCTTTTGAGTTCTCTATTTGAGACTTCAGCTTGCCCATTAGTCTGTGGGTGATATGGAGTAGCTACCCTGTGGCTAACTCCATAACGAACCAAAGCAGAGTAAAGCTGTTTATTACAGAAATGAGTGCCCCCATCACTGATTAATACTCTAGGGGTACCAAATCTGCTGAAGATGTGTTTCTGGAGGAATTTTAACACTGTTTTAGTGTCATTAGTGGGTGTTGCAATAGCCTCCACCCATTTGGATACATAATCCACTGCCACCAGAATATAAGTGTTTGAGTATGATGGTGGGAAAGGTCCCATGAAGTCAATACCCCATACATCAAATAACTCAATCTCCAAGATCCCTTGTTGAGGCATGGCATAACTGTAAGGCAGATTGCCAGATCTTTGGCAACTGTCACAATTAAGTACAAACACTCGGGAATCTTTATAGAGAGTAGGCCAGTAGAAGCCACATTGGAGGACTCTTGTGGTTGTTCGCTCACTTCCAAAATGTCCTCCAAACTGTGATCCATGGCAGTGCCATAGGATCTTCTGTGCTTCTTCTTTAGGCACACATCTACGGATTACTCCGTCTGCACATCTCTTGAAGAGATATGGTTCATCCCAAAGATAGTACTTTGCATCTGTGATCAATTTCTTGGATTGCTGCCTACTGTACTCTTTGGGTATGAACCTCACTGCCTTGTAGTTTGCAATATCTGCAAACCATGGCACTTCCTGGATGGCAAAGAGTTGCTCATCCGGAAAGGTTTTAGAGATCTCAGTAAGAGGGAGGGACGCCCCTTCTATTGGTTCTATTCGGGACAGGTGATCTGCTACCTGATTCTCTGTCCCTTTTCTGTCTCTTATTTCTATATCAAACTCTTGCAGAAGCAACACCCATCTTATAAGTCTGGGTTTTGAATCCTGCTTTGTGAGTAGATATTTAAGAGCAGCATGATCAGTGTACACAATCACTTTTGATCCTACTAAATAGGATCTGAATTTGTCAATGGCGTAAACCAATGCAAGTATCTCTTTTTCTGTGGTTGTGTAGTTCTTCTGTGCGTCATTTAGAACACGGCTGGCATAGTAAATGACGTGCAGAAGCTTTTCATGCCTTTGTCCCAATACTGCACCAATGGCATGGTCACTGGCATCACACATTAGTTCAAATGGCAATGTCCAACTTGGTGCAGAAATGATTGGTGCTGTGACCAATTTAGCTTTCAGAGTCTCAAATGCTTGCAGACACACCTTATCAAAGACGAATGGCGTGTCAGCAGCTAGCAGGTTGCTCAGAGGTTTGGCGATTTTTGAAAAATCCTTTATAAACCTCCTATAGAATCCTGCATGCCCCAGAAAGCTTCTGATTGCCTTAACATTGGCAGGTGGTGGTAATTTTTCAATTACCTCTACCTTAGCTTGATCCACCTCTATTCCCTTGTTCGAAATTTTGTGCCCAAGGACAATTCCTTCAGTCACCATAAAGTGACATTTTTCCCAGTTTAAAACCAGGTTAGTCTCTTGGCATCTCTTTAGAACAAGTGCTAGATGGTCAAGACAGGAGCTGAATGAGTCTCCAAATACTGAAAAGTCATCCATGAAGACTTCCAGATGTTTTTCCACCATATCAGAGGAAATTGAGAGCATGCACCTCTGAAAGGTTGCAGGTGCATTGCACAGGCCAAATGGCATCCTTCTGTATGCAAATACTCCAGATGGACATGTGAATGCCGTTTTCTCTTGATCCTGGGGATCTACTACAATTTGATTATAACCTGAATATCCATCCAGGAAGCAGTAGTATTCATGACCTGCTAGTCTTTCTAGCATCTGGTCTATGAATGGTAAAGGAAAATGATCCTTTCTGGTGGCTGTATTGAGCCTTCTATAATCAATACACATACGCCACCCTGTAACTGTTCTTGTAGGAACCAGTTCATTTCTTTCATTGTGAACCACTGTCATGCCACCTTTTTTAGGGATAACTTGGACAGGGCTTACCCAGCGGCTGTCAGAAATAGGATAAATAATCCCAACCTCTAGTAATTTAGTGACCTCCTTCTGCACCACTTCCTTCATGGCTGGATTCAGTCGCCTTTGTGGTTGAACCACTGGCTTGGCGTCACCCTCCAATAGGATCTTGTGCATGCATCTGGCTGGGCTAATGCCCTTAAGATCACTGATGGACCATCCAAGAGCTGTCTTGTGTGTCCTTAGCACTTGAATTAGTGCTTCCTCTTCCTGCGGCTCGAGGGTAGAGCTTATAATTACAGGAAAGGTATCACCTTCTCCCAGAAATGCATATTTCAGGGATGGTGGTAATGGTTTGAGCTCGGGTTTGGGAGGTTTCTCCTCTTCTTGAGGGATTTTCAGAGGTTCTATTATTCTCTCTGATTCCTCCAAATCAGGCTGATCATCTTTAAAGATGTGCTCTAACTCTGATTCGAGACTCTCAGCCATATTGACCTCTCTTACCAGGGAGTCAATGATATCAACACTCATGCAGTCATTTGGGGTGTCTGGATGTTGCATGGCTTTGACAACATTTAACTTGAACTCCTCCTCATTGACTCTCAGGGTTACTTCCCTTTTTTGGACGTCAATGAGGGTTCGGCCAGTTGCTAGGAAAGGTCTTCCTAGAATGAGAGTTGCACTCTTGTGCTCCACCATTTCTAGCACCACAAAGTCAGTAGGAAAGGCAAATGGCCCAACCTTGACAATCATGTCTTCAATCACGCCTGATGGGTATTTAATTGAGCCATCAGCAAGTTGAAGACATATCCGGGTTGGTTTGACTTCTTCAGTCAAACCGAGCTTTGTGATAATAGATGCAGGTATTAGGTTGATACTTGCCCCAAGGTCACATAGAGCTTGCTTGGTACAATTACCCTCTAATGTGCATGGTATCATAAAGCTCCCGGGGTCTTTAAGCTTCTCAGGTAAGCTTTTCAGAATGACTGCACTGCATTCTTCAGTGAGGTAAACTTTTTCAGTTTCTCTCCAATCCTTCTTATGACTTAAGATCTCTTTCATGAACTTAGCATAAGAGGGTATTTGCTCAAGTGCTTCTGCAAACGGAATCTTTATTTCAAGAGTCCTGAGATAGTCTGCAAAGCGGGCAAATTGCTTATCCTGTTCTGCTTGGCGGAGTTTTGAGGATAAGGCATTTTGGCTTTATATTCCTCAACCTTAGTTGCTGCAGGTTTATTACTTACAGAAGTGGGTTGGGAAGCCTTTTTAGAAGGGTTGTTATCAGCACTTGTATGTGACTGATCCCCCACTGGCATTTGAATGTCAGGGGTGGAAGCTGGAGTGGCGTTAGACGCCAACTCTTTATCTATTACTGGCGTCTGAACGCCAGAACTGTGCTCCCTTTGGGCGTTCAACGCCGGATTCATGCTTGTTTCTGGCGTTGAACGCCAGGAATGAACATGGTCTGGGCGTTCAGCGCCAGCCTTATTCCTCTCTGGGCTCTGATTGTCCTTAGAGGGATTTTGAATAGCCATTTGTTCATTTCTTAGCTTCCTGCTGCTTTGAAGTGAGGTATTTAATGTTTTTCCACTTCTTAATTGAACTGCTTGGCATTCTTCTGCTATTTGTTTTGACAGTTGCTTTTCTATTTGCTTTAACTGTACTTCCATATTCCTGTTGGCCATTCTTGTTTCCTGTAGTATTTCTTTGAATTCGGCTAGCTGCTGAGTTAGAAAGTCTAATTGCTGATTGAATTCATTAGCCTGATCTACAGGACTGAGCTCAGCATTTACTGTTTTAGCTTCTTCTTTCATAGAAGATTCACTACTTAGGTACAGATGCTGATTTCTGGCAACTGTATCAATAAGCTCTTGAGCTTCTTCAATTGTTTTTCTCATATGTATAGATCCACCAGCTGAGTGGTCTAGAGAAATCTGAGCTTTTTCTATAAGCCCATAGTAGAAGATGTCTAATTGCACCCACTCTGAAAACATTTCAGAGGGGCATTTTCTTAGCATCTCTCTATATCTCTCCCAGGCATCATAAAGGGATTCATTATCTCCTTGTTTGAAGCCTTGGATGCTTAGCCTTAGCTGTGTCATCCATTTTGGAGGGAAATAGTGACTCAAGAATTTTTCTGACAGCTATTTCCATGTTTTTATGCTGTTCTTAGGCTGGTTATTTAACCACCTCTTAGCTTGATCTTTTACAGCAAAGTAATAATCTGTAGACATCCTGATCTACTTCCTTATCATGTACTGTGTCAGCAATTTGTAAAAATTGTGCCAGAAACTCTGTAGGTTCTTCCTGTGGAAGACCGGAATACTGGCAGTTTTGCTGCACCATGATAATGAGCTGAGGATTCAACTCAAAGCTACTAACTCCAATGGAGGGTATACAGATACTACTCCCATATGAAGCAGTAGTGGGGTTAGCATATGACCCCAGAGTCCTCTTGGACTGTTCATTTCCACTTAGTTCCATGATGGAATAAAAGAGATGGTATGGATGTTAATATTATTTATTTTATAAAAATTTATTTTATAAAATAAAGTAAAAATAGAACAAGTAAAAACGAAATAAAATAAAAAATGAAAATATTTTTTTTTTCGAAAAATTTGAGGAAAAGGAGAAAGTGGTTAGGATAAAATTTTTGAAAAAGATAATAAAATATATATTAAAAAGATAAGAATTGAAAAATTTTGAAATTGAAATCTGAATTTTTATATAAAATTTTCGAAAATGTAGTTTAAAATTAGTTAGAAAATATATTTTTTTTGAATTTTGAATTTTATGATGAAAGAGAAAAACACACAAAAGACACAAGACTTAAAATTTTTAGATCTAATGCTCCTTGTTTTCGAAAATTTTGGAGGGAAAACACCAAGGAACACCAAACTTAAAAATTTTAAGATCAAAACACAAGAAAGACTCAAGAACACCTTGAAGATTCACAAGAACACCAAGAACAAAAGAAAGAACACCAAACTTAAAATTTTTATAAAACCAAGATAAGTTTTCGAAAATTATATCAAACTTAACAAGAAAACACCAAACTTAAAGTTTGGCACAAGATTAAATCAAGAAAGATTATTTTTGAAAAAGATTTCCAAAAGAACTGGTGCCCAATCATCAAGAATATAAGCCAATGTTCTAGCCAATTGGGAGTAAATGTAACACTTGTTCTGAATAGGTATATTCCTTTTGGAAGATTAATGCTTTAAAAAGAACACAAGTGAAACAAGAAGAAACACAGAACAAGAAAAACCACATATCAAACAAGAAAAATTGACAAGAACAATTTGAAGATCAAGGAAAAACAAGAACATGCAATTCGAAAAGTTAAAGAAAAATATAAAATATGCAATTAACACCAAACTTAGAACAAGACACTAAACTCACGAAAAATTAACAATTAATAAAGAAAAATAATAATTTTTTTTTGAAAAGAAACTATCCTATCAGAATTTAATGACTCTATAACAATAAAAATAAATTATTCCTAATCTAAGAAATAAAATAAACCTTTAGTTGTTCAAACTCGAATAATCCCCGGCAATGGCGCCAAAAACTTGGTGCACGAATTTGCAATCCGTACAACTAACCAGCAAGTGCACTGGGTCGTCCAAGTAATACCTTACGTGAGTAAGGGTCGATCCCACGGAGATTATTGGTTTGAAGCAAGCTATATTTATTTTATTAATCTTAGTCAGGATACTAATATAGTTCTTTAGCCTCGTATAAAGTAAAAAGGGCATAAAATAAATAGTTGTTACTTGTTGTGCAGTAATGGGGAATATGTTGGAGTTTTGGAGATGCTTTGTCCTCTGAATTTCTGCAATGTAATATTCAACTCAATTGTTTGTAAAGCCCGTCGACGGCAAGCTGTATGTAGGGTGTCACCATTGTCAGTGGCTACCTCCCATCCTCTCAGTGAAAACGGTCCAGATGCTCTGTCACAGCACGGCTAATCAGTTGTTGGTTCTCGATCATGTTGGAATAGGATCCATTGATCCTTTTGCGTTTGTCATCATGCCCAGCAATCGCGAGTTTGAAGCTCGTCACAGCCATTCAATCCTTGAATCCTACTCGGAATACCACAGACAAGGTTTAGACCTTCCGGATTCTCAAGAGTGGCCGCCATCAATTCTAGCTTATACCTCGGAGATTCTGATTAAGGAATCTAAGAGAAGCTCATTCAGTCTGATGTAGAACGGAGGTGTTTGTCAAGCACACGTTCATGGATTGAGGGAGGTGATGAGTGTCACAGATCATCACCTCCTTCATAATTAAGCACGAATAAACATCTTAGATCGGACACACACACGTTTTGAGTGAAATAGAAACAAATGCATTAATTCATCGAGACGCTGCAGAGCTCCTCACCCCCAACAATGGAGTTTAGAGACTCATGCCGTCAAAGTGTATAAAATTCAGATCTGAAAATGTCATGAGATGCAAAATAAGTCTCTAAAAGTTGTTTAAATAGTAAACTAGTAACCTAGGTTTACAGAAAATGAGTAAACTAAGATAATTGGTGCAGAAATCCACTTCTGGGGCCCACTTGGTGTGTGCTGGGGCTGAGACTAAAGCTATCCACGAGCTTAGGCTTTTCTTGGAGTTGAACTCCAAGTTATAACGTGTTTTGGGCGTTCAACTCCGGATCATGACGTCTTTCTGGCGTTTAACTCCAGACAGCAGCATGTACTTGGCGTTCAACGCCAAGTTACGTCGTCTATATTCGCGCAAAGTATGGACTATTATATATTGCTGGAAAGCCCTGGATCTGTACCTTCCAACGCCGTTGAGAGCGCGCCAATTGGACTCCTGTAGCTCCAAAATATCCATTTCGAGTGCAGGAAGGTCAGAATCCAACAGCATCAGCAGTCCTTTTTTCAGCCTAAATCAGATTTTTGCTCAGCTCCCTCAATTTCAGCCAGAAATTACCTGAAATCACAGAAAAATCACACAACTCATAGTAAAGTCCAGAAATATGATTTTTGCTTAAAAACTAATAAAATTCTATTAAAAACTAATTAAAACATACTAAAATCTACATGAAATTACCCCCAAAAAGCGTATAAAATATCTGCTCATCACTGCGCCTTGTGGTTCTAGCATTTACCACAAAGACTCTAATCTCCTTGTGCCTTGGCTAAACTGGTGTCTCGAGAAGTACCCAACGAAGTCGTGGATTAGCCATCTAAGAGATGTATGATCAAGTAAGTGGTTCATTGTTGTCCGACAAAAGAGTCACTCCGAACCCATGTAGAATGATAAAACTTTGTGCCGGTGCAACACATTCATAAGGATGAAGAACAAAGATACATCTTTGAATAGAGAATCAAACACGAATTAAGATAGAACAGTAGTACTTTATTGATTCATAAAACTCAGTAGAGCTCCTAGCCTCAACTTAGGAGGTTTAGTGACTCATACTAATAGAAAAACACAATAGAATTCAAATATTATTCCAGAAGAGATCGAAGGTCCTTAAACAAGGGTGATCTTCTTCTTTAAATACTAATCTAATAACTAAAGATTACATAAGAAGGGTAAAACAGTCATTTAGTGTGAAAATCCACTTACGGGACCCACTTGGTGAGTGTTTGGGCCGAGCCTTGAGTGTTTCCATGAGCTAAGGTGGCTCCTTTGCATTGAACGCCTGCTTGAGGGGTCCTTCTTGGGCGTTGGAACGCTGGCTACTCCCTTGTGGGTGTTGAACGCCTGGACTAGAGCAGATGTTTGACGTTGAATGCCAATTTTGGGCCTTTAATTATGAAATAAAGTATAGACTATTATACAGTGATGGAAAGCTCTGGATGTCAGATTTCTATAGCCATTAAGAACACTCCATTTGGACTTTTGTAGCTCTAGAAAAGATCTTTCGAGTGCAAGGAGGTAAGATCCTGACAACATCTGCAGTACTTTTTCTGCCTCTAAGTTAGACTTTCGCTCCAGCTCCTCAATTTTAGCCAGAAAATACACAAAATTGCATGAAAACATAAAAACTCATAGTAGAATCCAAAAATGTGAATTTACACTAAAACCTATGAAAATATAATAAAACTTTAATAAAACATGCTAAAAACTATATGAAAGTAATGCCAAAAAGCGTATAAAATATCTATTCATCAGAACACCAAACTTAAACTGTTGCTTGTCCCCAAACTTAAAGGGTTATTGGCTTTTTCTACTTTTTATCTCTTTTTTTCGCATGAAATTGTTTTTCTTTTCATTACATCTTGCTTTTTTCTGCTTTTTCTTGCTTCAAGATTCAATTTCTTTTGATTTTTCATATTATCAATAATACTTATCCTTTTTCATCATTCTTTCAAGAGCCAACATTCTTAATTCCAATTTCAAATATGCACTGTTCATTCATACATTCAGAAAATAAAAGCAATGCCACCACATCAAAATAATTGACTATTCTTATTATATAACTTGAAATATAACTTGAAAATTATGTATCTCTCAATTTTTTTTCAATTAAAATTTTCTTTTAAGTACGGTGAGAGATATATGGAACATTTTATAGCCTTAAGACATAAATGAAAATGATCATGCAATAAGAACAAGAGAATAGACAGTAAAACATAATGGGAAACAGAAAAATTCAAATAAGTAAGGTGATGAATGGGACCACCTTAGTGATGATGGCTACCACTTCTTCTAGAGAACCCAATGGTGTACTTGATATCTTCAATGTCACACCCTTGTCTCTGTTGTTGTTCCCTCATAACTCTTTGTTCTTCCCTCATGGCTCTTTGATCTTTTCTTATTTCATGGAAGGTGGTGGAATGATCCTGATGTTCCATCCTCAACTGACCCATGTTAGTGTTTAGTTTTCCAAGAGAAGTGTGCCATTGATCCCAATAGCTTTGAGGAGGGAAATACATCCCTTGAGGCATCTCAGGGATCTCATGTTGAGGCGGCTCCACATGCTCATGTTGTGGTTCATGTGCTGGCTCTCTAGTGTGTTTCATCCTACTTTTAGTAATGGACTTGTCCTCCTCAATAGGAATGTCTCCTTCTATGACAATTTCAGCTGAATTACATAGGTGACATATAAGATGAGGGAAAGCTAACCTTGCCTTGGTAGAGGGCTTGTCTGCTACTTTGTACAGCTCTTGAGGTATTACCTCATGTACTTCCACCTCCTCTTTGAGCATGATGTAATGGATCATGATGGCTCGGTCTATGGTCACTTCGTACCGGTTGCTAGTAGGGATGATAGAGTGTTGGATAAACTCTAACCATCCTCTAGCTATGGGCTTGAGGTCAGGCCTTCTCAGTTGGATAGGCTTGCCTTGAGAATCTCTTTTCCACTGTGCTCCTTCCACACAGATGTCTGAGAACACTTGATCCAGCCTCTGAGCATGGTTAACTCTTCTAGTCTAAGGATGTGGGTCTCCTTGCATTAAAGGCAAGTTCAACGCCAACCTCACACTTTCCGGACCGAAGTCACAGATTCTCCCTCGGACCATGGTGCTACAATTCTTAGGATGAGGGTTCACACTAATGTCATGGTTTTTCGTTACCCATGCATTAGCATAGAACTCTTGGACCATTAAGATCCCAACCTTTTGGCTGGGATTGGTTAGGACTTTCCAACCTCTTCTCCGGATTTCTCTTCGGATCTCCAGGTACTCATTTTTCTTGAGCTTAAAGGGGGCTTCGAGAATTACCCTCTTTTGTGCCACTACTTCATAGAAGTGGTCTTGATGGAATTTGGTGATGAATCTCTCTATCTCCCAAGATTCGGAGGTGGCGGCTACGACCTTTCCTTTCCTCTTTCTAGAGGGTTCTCCGACCTTGGGTGCCATAAGTGATAATGCAAAGCAAAATGCAAGGTTTTTCCACACCAAACTTAAAACTTTGCTCGTCCTCGAGCAAACATAAATAGAAGAGAAGAATGGAGTAGAAGAAGAAGAGCATAGATGGAGATGGAGGAAGAGAGGTAATTCGGCCAAGGGGACTTTAGAGTGTATGAAGTGTGTGTATTAAGGTTTAGTAAGAGGGGGTATTTATAGGAGTGGGCTAGGTTAGGGTTTGGTCATGGGTGGGGTAAATGGGAGGGAAATTTGATTTTAAAGTGGGTGGGGATTGGTGGGAGTTATGATAGTTTTGGGAAAGTGATATGGATGTGATTGGGCTAGGGTTTATAAGGAAGAGTGTATGAGAAAGTGTGAAAAAAAAGAAGGAAGAGTGGGGTAGGTAAAGATGTTGTGGAATCCACTGGTTCTGAGAGGCTAGGGAATTTAAATTCTCTGCCTTTCTTTACGGGTGTTGAACGCCCAGCACTATTCTCTTTGCTGGCGTTCAACGCTAGCTATACTGCCAATTGGGGCGTTAAACTCCTAGCCAGTGCTCCCTAGCTAGCATTCAACGCCAGCAAGTCTGCTAGTTTGGGCATTGAACGCCCAGCCAGTGCTCCCTGGCTAGCGTTCAACACCAGCAAGTCTGCCAATATGGGCATTGAACGCCCAGCCAGTGCTCCCTGGCTGGCATTCAACGACAACAAGACACTCCATCCTGAGTGTTCTATTTTCATTGCTGAACCTTTCTGTCTCTGTTCTAACTGCTGCACATGATCATGGACCTATAGAAAATAACTAGGAAAAAAATTTAAAGAAAAACATAAGTAATAATAATTATGATTGGGTTACCTCCCAACAAGCGCTTCTTTAACGTCACTAGCTTGACGGTTAGCTCCTTACGAAGATTGATAAGGGCTCAGAATTTTGCCACTTACAGTGAACTTTTTTCCTGTCTTTTCATGAATGAGCTCCACATGCTCTAGAGACAAGATACGACTCATTGTATGTGGTATGACTGGTTTCTTGGTGAAGACAACCCTCATGTCGGGTGAGAGGCCTTCAGTGGGGACCTTCTTGTCCCTCCAGCATTTAGGTACTTTCTTCTTAGTACCTTTGTTCTTCGAGCTTGATGATGGCTGCCCAACACAAAACTTAGAACTGGAGTTTGGGGGCTCAGTAAAGCTCTGCACTGAAAGAGAGGGTTGGAACACTAGGTATTGCACAGTTATCTCTTTTTTCTCAAAGGGAGAGTTGGGCAGAGGCATCTTGAATAGGATGCGGTCTTCCCAAAACTGTAGATACATCTCTCCCTTTGCCACATCAATGATAGCATTGGCAGTGGCTAGGAAAGGTTTGCCAAGGATAACAGAGTCATCCTCTTCTTCCCTGGTGTCTAAAATGATTAAGTTTGCAAGGATGTAATGGTTATCAATCTTCACCAAGACATCCTCTACTAAGCCATATACTTTCTTCATTGATTTGTCTTCCATCTCTAATGAGATGTTTGTAGCTTGTACCTCAAAGATTTCTAACTTCTCCATTACAAAGAGGGGCATGAGGTTAATGCTTGAACCTAGATCACATAGGGCTTTTTCAAAAGTGACAGTGCTTATGGTACAAGGAATCAAGAAGCGTCTAGGATCCAGAAGCTTTTGAGGTAACCTCTGCTGAGCTAAGGCATTCAGCTCTTTGGTCAACACTCGAGGTTCTTGACGATCGGGATTTCCTGTGCGGTCTAGAAATTCACAAATTAGTTCTCGTGGAAAGTATAGCGTCTAAACCAACAAGGAATCCCTTTCGTGCAAAACAACGCATAGGAGAACTTTAAATTGCACGTTTCCTAAACTTTTCTTGTAACACCCTACCACACAGAGCTTTACGTTTATGTCGTAAAACAGAGGTGGTGTGGTATTACGACCTCTAAAAGTAAAATTATATAATATAATATAAGTGAAAAATTATTTTTATCTAGGAGCTTTTGAAGGAAAGTTTAAAATAAAAGCCATAATGCTCACGTAAATGTAAAACTTGTGTGCGAAGAAAAATAAGATTCATAAGTATAATAAACAGAAAGTAGGAATAGAGGATCGAAAGTACAAAATAACAAGCTCCTAACTTAGCCTGCGAAGCTAAGGTTGGCCGGAGAATATTTACATACTTATATACATAACCTAAAGCTGAAAATACATACATAGAATCCTAGTTCTCTGATGAGCGGATAATTTATACGCTTTTTGGCATTGTTTTTAGTATGTTTCTAGTAGGATTTAGTTAGTTTTTAGTATATTTTTATTAGTTTTTAGTTAAAATTCACTTTTCTGGACTTTACTATGAGTTTGTGTATTTTTCTGTGATTTCAGGTATTTTCTGGCTGAAATTGAGGGACCTGAGCAAAAATCTGATTCAGAGACTGAAAAGAACTGCAGATGCTGTTGGATTCTGACCTCCCTGCACTCGAAGTGGATTTTCTGGAGCTGCAGAAGCCCAATTGGCGCGCTCTCAACGGCGTTAGAAAGTAGACATCCTGGGCTTTCCAGCAATATATGATAGTCCATACTTTGCCCAAGATTTGATGGCCCAAACCTGCGTTCAAAGTCACCTTCAGATTTCCTAGCGTTAAACGCCGGAACTGGCACCAAAGTGGGAGTTAAACGCCCAAACTGGCACAAAAGCTGGCGTTTAACTCCAAGAAGAGTCTCTACACGAAAATGCTTCATTGCTCAGCCCAAGCACACACCAAGTGGGCCCAGAAGTGGATTTTTATGTCATTTACTCATTCTTAAGCTACTAGTTCTCTATAAATAGGACCTTTTACTATTGTATTTTCATCTTTCAATCTTAGAATCTTTTGATCATGTTTTGATGATTGAACCCTCTTTGGGAGGCTGGCCTCACGGCCATGCGTAGATCTTATTCTTATGTATTTTCAACGGTGGAGTTTCTACACACCATAGATTAAGGTGTGGAGCTTTGCTGTACCTCGAGTATTAATGCAATTACTATTGTTCTTCTATTCAATTCGCTTGTTCTTGTTCCAAGATATCACTTGTTCTTCAACTTGATGAATGTGATGATCCGTGACACTCATCATCATTCTCACCTATGAACGTGTGACTGACAACCACCTCCGTTCTACCTTAGATTGGGTGAATATCTCTTGGATTCCTGATACACGATGCATGGTTGATCGCCTGACAATCGAGCGCTCGCCTGACAACCGAGCCAGCCATTCCTTGACATCAGAGTCTTCGTGGTATAGGCAAGAACTGATGGCAGCATTCAAGAGAATCTGGAAGGTCTAACCTTGTTTGTGGTGTTCTGAGTAGGATTCAATGATTGAATGACTGTGACGTGCTTCAAACTTTTGAGGGCGGGGCGTTAGTGACAGACGCAAAAGAATCACTGGATTCTATTCCGGCCTGATTGAGAACCGACAGATGGATAGCCGTGCCGTGACAGGGTGCGTTGAACATTTCCACTAAGAGGATGGGAGGTAGCCACTGACAACGGTGAAACCCTTGCATAAGCTTGCCATGGAAAGGAGTAACAAGGATTGGATGAAGACAGTAGGAAAGCAGAGAGACGGAAGGGACCAAGCATCTCCATTCGCTTATCTGAAGTTCTCACCAATGAATTGCATAAGTATCTCTATCTTTATCTTTATGTTTTATTCATATATCACCCATACCCATTTGAGTCTGCCTGACTAAGATTTACAAGGTGACCATAGTTTGCTTCATACCAACAATCTCCGTGGGATCGACCCTTACTCGCGTAAGGTTTATTACTTGGACGACCCAGTGCACTTGCTGGTTAGTTGTGCGGAGTTGTGATAGAGAGTTGAGATTGCAATGAGCGTACCATGTTGATGGTGCCATTGATGATCACAATTTCGTGCACCAAGTTTTTGGCGCCGTTGCCGGGGATTGTTTCGTGTATGGACAACTGACGGTTCATCTTGTTGCTTAGATTAGGTATTTTTCAGAATTCTTAAGAATGAGTTCTAGAGTTTCATGATGATCTGTTGAAGTCTGGCTGGCTGTGAAGCCATGTCTAATCTTATTGGACCGAGGTTTCAACTGATCATCACAAGAGCTTGTTGATCTCTATCAATCTTGCTATTGGAGCAATGATCTACTAAGGCTTGGCTAGCCATTGGCCATGTCTAGTGTTTTGGACCGAAGCTTTCTTTGAAGGCTTGGCTGGCTGTGAAGCCATGTCTAATTCCTGGACCGGAGTCTTAGACTAGCATTGCAATGATTCCTGGAATCCAAATTAAGAATTCTGAAACCTTTATTTTCTATTTCCATATAATTTTTGAAAAATCCAAAAAACTTTCAAAATCATAAAAACCAAAAATATTTTATGTTTCTTGTTTGAGTCTAGTGTCTAATTTTAAGTTTGGTGTCTTGCATGCATTGTTTATTTGATCTTGGTTCTATTTTCAAGTCAATAGTATAGGGAATTGAAGATTCAGAACATGCAGCAGAGGAATTACACAGAAAAAGCTGGGCGTTCAAAACGCCCAGTGAAGAAGGACAGACTGGCGTTTAAACGCCAGCCAGGGTGCCTGGTTGGGCGTTTAACGCCCAAAAAGGTAGTGCATTGGGCGTTAAACGCCAGAATATGCACCATTCTGGGCGTTTAACGCCAGGATGGCACAAGAGGGAGGATTTTGTTTTCAAATCAATTTTTTTTCAAGTTTTCAAAGTTTTTCAAAATCAAATCTTTTTCAAAATCAATTTCTTTCCTTTTTCAAAGATACTTGCTAACAATTAATGATTTGATTGAACATTTCAAGTATGTTGCCTTTTTTGTTGAGAGAGGTTTAATGTTTGAATCATATCTTTTCTTGTTAGCCAAGTCATTAATTTTTAAAATCAAATCTTTTTAAAATTTGTTTTCAAATCATACCTTTTCAATCATATCTTTTTAAAAGCATAACTTTTCAATCAAATCTTTTTAATCACATCTTTTTCAAAATAGTTTTTAATCATATCTTTTTAAATTCTAATTTCAAAATCTTTCACTTAATTTTCGAAAATTTCTTCCTCTCTTCTCACATCCTTCTATTTATGGAGTACCACTCCTTCTCAATGCACAATTCGAACTCTATCTGATTAAGTTCGAATTCTTCTACCTCTTCCTTCTAATTTTCTTCTTCTCTGACACCTCAAGGAATCTCTATACTGTGACATAGAGGATTCCACATTTTCTTGTTCTCTTCTCTTTCATATGAGCAGGAACAAGGACAAAAGCATTCTTGTTGAAGCTGACCCTGAACCTGAAAGGACCTTGAAGCGATAGCTAAGAGAAGCTAAGGCACAACTCTCTGTAGAGGACCTAACAGAAATCTTCAAAGAAGAAGACATGGCAGCCGAAAACAACAACAATGCAAACAATGCAAGGAAGATGCTGGGTGACTTTACTGCACCTACTCCCGACTTCTATGGGAGAAGCATCTCTATCCCTACCATTGGAGCAAACAACTTTGAGCTTAAGCCTCAATTAGTTTCTCTAATGCAACAGAATTGCAAGTTCCATAGACTGCCATTGGAAGATCCTCATCAGTTCTTAGCTGAATTCTTGCAAATCTGTGACACTGTCAAGACTAATGGGGTTGACCCTGAGGTCTACAGACTTATGCTATTCCCTTTTGCTGTAAGAGACAGAGCTAGGACATGGTTGGACTCACAACCTAAAGAAAGCCTGGACTCGTGGGAAAAGCTAGTCAATGCCTTCTTGGCAAAGTTCTTTCCACCTCAAAAATTGAGTAAGCTTAGAGTGGAAGTCCAAACCTTCAGACAGAAGGATGGAGAATCCCTCTATGAAGCTTGGGAAAGATACAAACAATTGATCAAAAAATGTCCTTCTGACATGCTTTCTGAATGGAGCATCATAGGTATTTTCTATGATGGTCTCTCTGAACTGTCCAAGATGTCTTTGGATAGCTCTGCTGGAGGATCTCTTCATCTAAAGAAGACGCCTACAGAAGCTCAAGAACTAATTGAAATGGTTGCAAATAACCAATTCATGTACACTTCTGAAAGGAATCCTGTGAACAATGGGACAAATCAGAAGAAAGGAGTTCTTGAGATTGATACTCTGAATGCCATTCTGGCTCAGAACAAGATATTGACTCAACAAGTCAATTTGATTTCCCAAAGTCTGTCTGGAATGCAAAATGCACCAGGTTGTACTAAGGAGGCTTCATCTGAAGAAGAAGCCTATGATCCTGAGAACCCTTCAATGGAAGAGGTGAATTACATGGGAGAGCCCTATGGAAACACCTATAATTCTTCATGGAGAAATCATCCAAATTTCTCATGGAAGGATCAACAGAGACCTCAACAAGGTTTCAACAACAATAATGGTGGAAGAAACAGGTTTAGCAATGGCAAGCCTTTTCCATCATCTTCTCAGCAACAGACAGAGAATTCTAAGCAGAACCACTCTGACTTAGCAACCATGGTCTCTGATCTAATCAAAACCACTCAAAGTTTCATGACTGAAACAAGGTCCTCCATTAAGAATTTGGAGGCACAAGTGGGACAACTGAGCAAGAAAATTACTGAACTAACTCCCAGTACTCTTCCAAGTAATACAGAAGAAAATCCAAAAGGAGAGTGCAAGGCCATCAACATGGCCAAATTTGGAGAGGAAGGAGAGGCAGTGAACGCCACTGAGGAAGACCTCAGTGGACGTCCACTGGCCTCCACTGAGTTCCCCAATGAGGAACCATGGGAATCTGAGGCTCAAAATGAGACCATAGAGATTCCATTGGACTTGCTTCTGCCTTTCATAAGCTCTTATGAGTATTCCTCCTCTGAAGAGGATGAGTATGTCACTGAAGAGCAAGTTGCTAAATACCTTGGAGCAATCATGAAGCTAAATGACAAGTTATTTGGAAATGAGACTTAGGAGGATGAACCCCCTTTGCTCACCAAAGAATTGGATGACTTGTCTAGGCAGAAATTACCTCAAAAGAGGCAGGACCCTGGGAAGTTCTCCATACCTTGTACCATAGGCACCATGACCTTCAAGAAGGCTCTGTGTGACTTAGGGTCAAGTGTAAACCTCATGTCTCTCTCTGTAATGGAGAAGCTAGGGATCTTTGAGGTGCAAGCTGCAAGGATCTCACTAGAGATGGCAGACAATTCAAGAAAACAAGCTTATGAACTTGTAGAGGATGTTTTGGTGAAGATAGAAGACCATTACATCCCTACTGATTTCATAGTCCTAGAGACTGGGAAGTGCATGGATGAATCCATCATCCTTGGCAGACCCTTCCTAGCCACAGCTAAGGCTGTGATTGATGTTGATGGAGGTGAACTGATTATTCAAGTGAATGAAGAATTCTTTGTGTTTAAGGCTCAAGGATATCCCTCTGTCACCATGGAGAGGAAGCATGAAGAGCTTCTCTCAAATCAGAGTCAAACAGAGCCCCCACAGTCAAACTCTAAGTTTGGTGTTGGGAGGCCACAACCAAACTCTAAGTTTGGTGTTGAACCCCCACATTCAAACTCTAAGTTTGGTGTTGAGAGGTTCCAACATTGCTCTGAGAAAATGTGAGGCTCCATGAGAGCCCTCTGTCAAGCTACTGACATTAAAGAAGCGCTTGTTGGGAGGCAACCCAATGTCATATTTTATCTATTTTCCTTTGTTATTTTATGTTTTCTGTAGGTTGATGATCATGAGAAGTCACAAAATCAATAGAAAAAGCAAAAACAGAATGAAAAACAGGAAGAAAAATAGCACACCCTGGAGGAAGAACCTACTGGCGTTTAAACGCCAGTAAGACTAGCAGATGGGCGTTTAACGCCCAGTCTGGCACCATTCTGGGCGTTTAACGCCAGAAAGGGGCACCAGACTGGCGTTAAATGCCAGGAAAGGGCAAGAACCTGGCGTTAAACGCCAGAAATGGGCACCAGCCCGGCGTTTAACGCCAGAATTGGCTCAAAACGCATTTTTGCATGCCATTTGGTGCAGAGATGACTTTTCCTTGACACCTCAGGATCTGTGGACCCCACAGGATCCCCACCTACCCCACCACCCTCTCTCTTCTTCACCCATTCACCAATCACCTCAACACCAAAAACCCTTCACCTATCAAATCCCTTCTTTCTCTTCACCACTCACATCCATCCTTCATTTTCACACACCCTAAACACTACTTCTTCCCCCTTTTGGCCGAACCACACAACCTCCTCCATCTCCTCCATTTTCTTCTTCTTCTCCTCTATTCTTTCTTCTTTTGCTCGAGGACGAGCAAACCTTTTAAGTTTGGTGTGGTAAAAGCATTGCTTTTTGTTTTTCCATAACCATTTATGGCATCCAAGGCCGGAGAAACCTCTAGAAAGAGGAAAGGGAAGGCAAAAGCTTTCACCTCCGAGTCATGGGAGATGGAGAGATTCATCTCAAGGGTGCATCAAGACCACTTCTATGAAGTTGTGGCCATGAAGAAGGTGATCCATGAGGTCCCTTTCAAACTCAAAAAGGGTCAACTTTGATCAAAGGTTGGATCAAGTCCTCACAGACATTTGTGAAGAGGGCGCCCAATGGAAGAGAGATTCAAGAGGAAAGCCGGTTCAATTGAGAAGGCATGACCTCAAACCCGTGGCTAGAGGATGGTTGGAGTTTATCCAACGCTCAATCATTCCCACTAGCAACCGGTCCGAAGTTACTATAGACCGGGCTATCATGATTCATAGCATCATGATTGGAGAAGAAATAGAAGTTCATGAGGTTATAGCTCAAGAACTTTATAAGGTGGCGGACAAGTCCTCTACCTTGGCAAGGTTAGCCTTTTCTCATCTCATTTGTCACCTCTGTTATTCAGTAGGAGTTGACATAGAAGGAGACATCCTCATTGATGAGGATAAGCCCATCACTAAGAAAACGATGGAGCAAACAAGAGACCCCTCTCATCATGAAATCCCTGAGATGCCTCAAGAGATGCACTTTCCTCCACAAAACTATTGGGAGCAACTAAACACCTCCCTAGGAGAATTGAGTTCCAACATGGGACAACTAAGGGTGGAGTACCAAGAACATTCCATTCTCCTCCATGAAATCAGAGAAGATCAAAGAATCATGAGAGAGAAGCAACAAAGACAAGGAAGAGACATTGAGGAGCTCAAGCACTCCATAAGACCTTCAAGAGGAAGAACAAGCCGCCATCACTAAGGTGGACCCGTTCTTTAATCTCCTTGTTCTTTATTTTCCTGTTTTTCGAATTTTAGTGCTTATGTTTATCTATGTTTGTGTCTTGTGATCATTAGTGTCTATGCCTAAAAGTTATGAATGTCCTATGAATCCATCACCTCTCTTAAATGAAAAATGTTCTTAATTGAAAAAGATAAGAATTGCATGAATTTTGAATTTTATAACAGTTTAATTATTTTGATGTGGTGGCAACACTTTTGTTTTCTGAATGTATGCTTAAATAGTGCATATGTCTTTTGAATTTGTGGTTCATGAATGTTGGCTCTTGAAAGAATGATGAAAAAGGAGACATGTTACTGAGGATCTGAAAAATCATTAAAATGATTCTTGAAGCAAGAAAAAGTAGTGATTCAAAAAAAAACGAAAAACAAAAAAAAAGCAAAAAGAAAGAGAAAAAGAAAGAAAAAGAAAGAAATAAAGTTGTGATCCAAGGCAAAAAAAGAGTGTGCTTAAGAACCCTGGACACCTCTAGTTGGGGACTCTAGCAAAGCTGAGTCACAATCTGAAAAGGTTCACCCAATTATGTGTCTGTGGCATGTATGTATCCGGTGGTAATACTGGAAGACAGAGTGCTTTGGGCCACAGCCAAGACTCAATAAGTAGCTGTGTTCAAGAATCATCATACTTAACTAGGAGAATCAATAACACTATCCGGATTCTGAGTTCCTAAAGAAGCCAATCATTCTGAATTTCAAAGGATAGAGTGAGATGCCAAAACTATTCAGAGGCAAAAAGCTAAAAGCCCCGCTCATCTAATTAATACTGATCTTCATAGATGTTTTTGGAATTCATTGTATATTCTCTTCTTTTTATCTTATTTGATTTTTAGTTGCTTGAGGACAAGCAACAATTTAAGTTTGGTGTTGTGATGAGCGGATAATTTATACGCTTTTTGGCATTGTTTTTAGTATGTTTCTAGTAGGATTTAGTTAGTTTTTAGTATATTTTTATTAGTTTTTAGTTAAAATTCACTTTTCTGGACTTTACTATGAGTTTGTGTGTTTTTCTGTGATTTCAGGTATTTTCTGGCTGAAATTGAGGGACCTGAGCAAAAATCTGATTCAGAGACTGAAAAGAACTGCAGATGCTGTTGGATTCTGACCTTCCAGCACTCGAAGTGGATTTTCTGGAGCTACAGAAGCCCAATTGGCGCGCTCTCAACGGCGTTGGAAAGTAGACATCCTGGGCTTTCCAGCATATGATAGTCCATACTTTGCCCAAGATTTGATGGCCCAAACCGGCGTTCAAAGTCACCTTCAGATTTTCCAGCGTTAAACGCCGGAACTGGCACCAAAGTGGGAGTTAAACGCCCAAACTGGCACAAAAGCTGGCGTTTAACTCCAAGAAGAGTCTCTACACGAAAATGCTTCATTGCTCAGCCCAAGCACACACCAAGTGGGCCCAGAAGTGAATTTTTATGTCATTTACTCATTCTTAAGCTACTAGTTCTCTATAAATAGGACCTTTTACTATTGTATTTTCATCTTTCAATCTTAGAATCTTTTGATCATGTTTTGATGATTGAACCCTCTTTGGGAGGCTGGCCTCACGGCCATGCCTAGATCTTATTCTTATGTATTTTCAACGGTGGAGTTTCTACACACCAAAGATTAAGGTGTGGAGCTTTGCTGTACCTCGAGTATTAATGCAATTACTATTGTTCTTCTATTCAATTCGCTTGTTCTTGTTCCAAGATATCACTTGTTCTTCAACTTGATGAATGTGATGATCTGTGACACTCATCATCATTCTCACCTATGAACGTGTGACTGACAACCACCTCCGTTCTACCTTAGATTGGGTGAATATCTCTTGGATTCCTGATACACGATGTATGGTTGATCGCCTGACAACCGAGCGCTCGCCTGACAACTGAGCCAGCCATTCCGTGAGATCAGAGTCTTCGTGGTATAGGCAAGAACTGATGGCGGCATTCAAGAGAATCCGGAAGGTCTAACCTTGTCTGTGGTATTCTGAGTAGGATTCAATGATTGAATGACGGTGACGTGCTTCAAACTCCTGAGGGCAGGGCGTTAGTGACAGACGCAAAAGAATCATTGGATTCTATTCCGGCCTGATTGAGAACCGACAGATGGATAGCCGTGCCGTGACAGGGTGCGTTGAACATTTCCACTGAGAGGATGGGAGGTAGCCACTGACAACGGTGAAACCCTTGCATAAGCTTGCCATGGAAAGGAGTAAGAAGGATTGGATGAAGACAGTAGGAAAGCAGAGAAACGGAAGGGACCAAGCATCTCCATTCGCTTATCTGAAGTTCTCACCAATGAATTGCATAAGTATCTCTATCTTTATCTTTATGTTTTATTCATATATCACCCATACCCATTTGAGTCTGCCTGACTAAGATTTACAAGGTGACCATAGCTTGTTTCATACCAACAATCTCCGTGGGATCGACCCTTACTCGCGTAAGGTTTATTACTTGGACAACCCAGTGCACTTGCTGGTTAGTTGTGCGGAGTTGTGATAGAGAGTTGAGATTGCAATGAGCGTACCATGTTGATGGCGCCATTGATGATCACAATTTCGTGCACCATTCTCCAAAAACCTCTAAGAGATACAAAATTAAAGTACATTGTCGGAGAGTTAAATACATAAGATTATATAAAAATATACACCCAAATAACATCCCAGAAAACACTTCACTGCAGAACTCCAGACGCCTACCGAGGAGCCTCTCGACCTACATCTAAAAAACAACAACACAGTATAAGGTGAGAACCAGAGGTTCTTAGCATGGTAAAGGTGCCATGCACATATGATATAAGATCCTGGAAATGCCAGAGGAAATCCTAGGATGCCAACACTTAGATTATAAAACTTAATGGATTTAAAGACGAAAGCCATAATCAGGGTGGTCCACTAAGGTTCTTGATCTTAACCAAATTCTATCTAAAGCCCTTAACCATTTTCCCTTCCTCCACAATCCTCCAAAATCACCAGTAGAACAACACAGACAAACAAGCCAGACAAAGCAAGCACAAGTAAACTACAAGTAATACAAGTGGCAAGGATAGCAGGTAAGCATGATAATCACATAGGCATGCCCAATTAATTTACATTCAAATGAAGCAGACATATGCATATGATGTATGTCTATCCTACTGGCCGTGAGATCACGTGTCAGTTACTTTTTCAGAACCCGACACATCCAGTAGCTAACTCAGACATTGGTCTCTAGGTTGCACATCTCCAGGAGGATCATAAACAAAGGAGAGTGACTTTTCACATCGAAGGAGTGTGCCTTTCCACCTTGCAATCAAAGAAGAATGTGGGAAAAAATACGAAGGAGAGTGCCTTTTCACTTTCCCCACATCCCCATCACGACAAGAGAGGAAACTTTTGTCCTCAACTTGCCATCCGAACATATTTTCAAGTTAACACGCAAGCAGGATCGCACCCAGACCTTGCCATCTCGACCATTTCGGCCACACACACATTTCAACCTTTCCGACCACACACAGTCAACCCCAATATCATCATTAACATCTCAATTCAGTTACTTTAGACCTTTCTTTACTTCCAAGTAGCCTTCTTTTCTATAGCTTAATCTCATCACTACACTTAAAACAAATCTTTAGGGGCTAAAAAAAATGAAAATAGAGGTTTCGAGGTTTAAAATAATGTTTAAAACACAAAAATGCCATTTGTTAAAAACAGGGGTCACGCGTACGCGTGGGCCATGTGTACGTGTGGGAGTGCATTTCTGAAAGGTCATGCGTACATGTGGGCCACGCGTACATGTGGCCACGCGTACGCGTGGGCGTACAATTTTCTATGCTCGCGTACATGAGATACCCAACCCGAATAGGTTGGTCATGTCACATAAAGTGGTCGCGTACGCAAGTTATGCAGAACAACAAAAATGCTAAATGCTGCAGAATTTTTAGCTTTGCACTCCAAACTTTCGACGCGCATAACTTTTTCGTTTTAAAACATTTTTCATTCGTCCTTCGAACGGCATAAACTTCACGAACTCAATTTTCATATGAAACAAGTTTGAAATAATTTGAGAGTTTGGAAGCTAGGTTATGGCTCGTAGAAATTCGGCCAAAAGCCAACTTTAAACAAAAAGACTCAAACCTCAATTTTCATAAAAACCAACCTCAATTCCCACTTTCTTTACACATATCCAATACAACAATATAACAATTTAAATGAAAAACCTCCACAACCTACCTCAATAAATTAAGCCTCAACATAAACTTCACATCATCCTATATATACACCTTCAGGATCACCAATTCATCAAACATCATCACATCATCATTTATCATTCCATTTCCAACATAATCAATAAACACCAACACATGCTCAAACCATATTATCATTCAATATCACAAGCACTAAGCATTTAACACACTTAATGTTTCCAACCTATCCTATGGTCATTTAGCCTAAGTTTTTACAAGACATTATCATTCAATATCACAAGAATTTTATAAAAATATAGTCGCGTTGTGAGTATAGATTCTAAACCAACAGAAAATCCCTTCGTACAAACGTTTTGGTTGTCACAAGTAACAAACCCTTAAATAAATTAATAACCGAAGTATTTAAACCTCGGGTCATCTTCTCAAGGAATTGCAGGGAGGTATGTTCTTATTATTGGTTATCAAGATTGTAAATCGGGGTTTTTAAAGATGAGGAACAAGTAATTTAAATGGCAGGTAAAATAAATAAATAACTGTAAAATAAACTTTTGGCAAGGTATGAGAAATTGGAAGTCCTATCCTAGTTATCCTTATCAATGATGATGAAAATTGAATCTTAATTCCACTTAGTTAACCTTTGCTAGTGCAAGGGAAGGTCAAGTGACTAATTAGTTTGATCTCCAAATCCTAGTTAATTCCTAGAAAAAGATTGGGATTATAGAAGTTCAAGCTAATTAGCAAAGATAGCAATTATCGATCATGTTGAGTCTAATAATTCCTGAGTTACTGATTTCTTAACCAAGACCAAAAGGGGAAAAGTAAATCTACTGGAATAAAATTGTCTTCGGATTGGGAGCAACAGTAACATAAATAAAAGAGAGTAATAATAAACTGAAATACCTCAAAATCATGAATTAATAAAGATATCAAATGTAACATGGGCAGTTATAGCCAAATAAAGAAGTTGAGTTGAACATAGAAATCCATAACTAAATTGAGAAAACAAATAAAAGGAACATTGAACCTGTAATTGAAGAAGATGAAAATATTCCTAATTTCTAAAAATCCTAATCCTAATACCTAAGAGAGAGGAGAGAACCTCTCTCACTAAAAACTACATCTAAACTAAAAAAAGTTCTTCCTGAAATTCCCTCCCCATTGTTCACTTCATTCCTTCACTTTACAGCCCTTGGTCTGTGTTCTCTGGGCTTGGATCTGGGCCAAAAAGAGCCCATAAACTGCTGGGAACGAGATCTATAATTTCTTGTGCGTGGCCTCTGTCACGCGTCCGCGTGGGTCACGCGGTCGCATCATTTAGAGTTTTCCTTGTCACGTGGTCGCTTCAGTCATGCGTCCACATCATATGCATTTCGCTTATGGCGCGTGATCGCGTCAATCACGCGGTCGCGTCACTACCATTTCGCGCTGGCATGCAGCCACGTCGTCCATGCGTTCGCGTCGCTGCCAGTTTCTTCAAAAACTCCATTTTGTGCTTTCCTTCCATTTTTGTATGTCTCCTTTCCATCCTTTAAATCATTCATGCCTTAGAAGATCTGAAAATACTTATCACACAAGTCACGGCATCGAATGACAATAAAAGGTAATTAAAATTAATATTTTTAAAGCCTAGGAAGCATGTTTTTCACATACATCACATAATAAGGAAGGGAAAGTAAAACCATGCAATTTCACATGAATTAGTGGGTGAAGGATTGAATAATTCACTTGAATTCAGCACAAAATATATCATAAAATATGGGTTTATCAACCTCCCCACACTTAAACAATAGCATGTCCTCATGCTAAATCCAAGAGAAAGAATATGGCAAAAATGGTGGAATCTCATGCAATGCAATCTATCCTAGATGCAACTACCTAAATGAGTCATGCAAATCTAGTTATTATTCACCTATATATATAAAGCTTTACATGTAGTCAAATTAATTCACATTCTCAAGGAATCATATATGCATAGCCAACCTTAGATAATGTTAAAACACTTTTACAATTGAGACGGGTAAATAAAATGTTTTTCAAACTTGCAAGACAATTAACAATAGAGGTATAGATATATGGTGATGAGCTATTGAACCCTCACTAGATTTTGTGTTTATTCTCTAATCACTCAGTGTTTATTAGGTTAATCACTCTATTCTTCTTTCTATCCTTGTTTTCCATAACTTTGTTCTTCATCTAACTGATGAGCGGATAATTTGTATGCTTTTTGGCATTGTTTTTAGTATGTTTTTAGTAGATTTAGTTAGTTTTTAGTATACTTTTTATTAGTTTTTAGTTAAAATTCACTTTTCTGGACTTTACTATGAGTTTTTGTGTTTTTCTGTGATTTCAGGTATTTTCTGGCTGAAATTGAGGGACCTGAGCAGAAATCTGATTCAGAGACTGAAAAGGACTGCAGATGCTGTTGGACTCTGACCTCCCTGCACTCGAAGTGAATTTTCTGGAGCTACAGAAGCCCAATTTGCGCGTTCTCAACGGCGTTGGAAAGTAGACATCCTGGGCTTTCCAGCAATATATGATAGTTTATACTTTGCCCAATATTTGATGGCCCAAACCGGCGTTCAAAGTCACCTTCAGAATTCCCAGCGTTAAACACCGGAACTGGCACCAAAGTGGGAGTTAAACGCCCAAACTGGCACAAAAGCTGGCGTTTAACTCCAAGAGAAGTCTCTACACGAAAATGCTTCATTGCTCAGCCCAAGCACACACCAAGTGGGCCCGGAAGTGGATTTTTATGTCTTTTACTCATCTTTGTAATTCTTAAGCTACTAGTTCCCTATAAATAGGACCCTTTACTATTGTGTTTTTCATCTTCGGACATCTAGTTCTTAGATCAGACCTTGGTTCTTCTGGTTCCCTCTTTGGGACCGAAGCCAATGATCACTCTTATTCTTATGTATTTTCAACGGTGGAGTTTCTACACACCATAGATTAAGGTGTGGAGCTCTGCTGTACCTCGAGTATTAATGCAATTACTATTGTTCTTCTGTTCAATTCAGCTTGTTCTTATTCTAAGATATTCATTCACACTCAAGAACTTGATGAATGTGATGATTATGTGACGCTCATCATCATTCTCACTTATGAACAAGTGACTGACAACCACTTCTGTTCTACAAGCAAACAAGGCTCTAATGTTTATCTCTTGGGTTCTTTAACCGGAATCTTCGTGGTATAAGCTAGACCTGATGGCGGCATTCAAGAAAATCCGGAAGGTCTAAACCTTGTCTGTGGTATTCTGAGTAGGATTCAATGATTGAATGACTGTGACGAGCTTCAAACTCGCGATTGTGGGGCGTTAGTGACAGACACAAAAGAATCACTGGATTCTATTCCGACATGATCGAGAACCGACAGCTGGATAGCCATGCCGTGACAGGGTGCGTTGAACATTTCCACTGAGAGGATGGGAGGTAGCCACTGACAACGGTGAAACCCTTGCATACAGCTTGCCATGGAAAGGAGTAAGAAGGATTGGATGAAGACAGTAGGAAAGCAGAGAGACGGAAGGGACAAAGCATCTCCATTCGCTTATCTGAAGTTCTTACCAATGAATTGCATAAGTATCTCTATCTTTATCTTTTATTCATATTTCATCTATAACCATTTGAGTCTGCCTGACTAAGATTTACAAGGTGACCATAGCTTGCTTCATACCAACAATCTCCGTAGGATCGACCCTTACTCGCGTAAGGTTTATTACTTGGACGACCCAGTGCACTTGCTGGTTAGTTGTGCGGAGTTGTGATAATGAGTTGAGATTGCAATGAGCGTACCATGTTGATGGCGCCATTGATGATCACAATTTCATGCACCAAGTTTTTGGCGCCGTTGCCGGGGATTGTTTCGAGTATAGACAACTGACGGTTCATCTTGTTGCTTAGATTAGGTATTTTTCAGAGTTCTTAAGAATGAATTCTAGTGTTTCAAGGTGATGTTCTTATCATTGGTGCGCGAAATTGTGATCAATACTTTTCAAAACATAAACAATCCCTAGTAATGGCGCCAAAGACTTGGTGCTCACTACCATGGCATAAACTACAACTTCGCACAACTAACCAGCAAGTGCACTGGGTCGTCCAAGTAATAAACCTTACGCGAGTAAGGGTCGATCCCACGGAGATTGGTGGTATGAAGCAAGCTATGGTCATCTTGTAAATCTCAGTCAGGCAGACTCAAATGTATAATGGTGATGAACGAAAATAACATAAAGATAAAGATAGAGATACTTATGTATATCATTGGTGTAAGAGCTTCAGACAAGTGTATGAAGATGCCTTCCCTTCCGTCTCTCTGCTTTCCTACTGTCTTCATCCAATCCTTCTTACTCCTTTCCATGGCAAGCTCATGTAGGGTTTCACTGTTGTCAGCAGCTACCTCCCATCCGCGCAGTGAAAGCTAATGCACGTACTCTGTCACAGTACTGCCAATCACCGGTTTGGTTCCCTCCCCTACCGGAATAGAATCACTCTTTTGCGTCTGTCACTAACGCCCAGTAGGTTACAGGTTTGAAGCATATCACAGTCATTCAATCATTGAATCCTACTCAGAATACCACAGACAAGGTTTAGACCTTCCGAATTCTCTTGAATGCCGCCATCAGGTCCTGCCTATACCACGAAGACTCTGATCTCACGGAATGGCTGGCTCGTTTGTCAGGCGAGCACTCGGTTGTCAGGCGATCAACCATGCATCATGCAATCAGAAATCCAAGAGATATTCACTAAGCCTCAGATGCTTGTAGAACAAGAATGGTTGTCAGTCACCTTGTTCATGGGTGAGAATGGTGATGGGCGTCAATCATCACCTTCATCATGTTGAAGAACAAGTGATATCTTGGTAAAAGAACAAGCGAAATTGAATGGAAGAACAATAGTAATTGCATTAATACTCGAGGTACAGCAGAGCTCCACACCTTAATCTATGGTGTGTAGAAACTCCACCGTTGAAAATACATAAGAACAAGGTCTAGGCATGGCCGTGAGGCCAGCCTCCCAATGATCTAAGAACTAGATGTCCGAAGATGAAAATACAATAGTAAAAGGTTCTATATATAGAAAAACTAGTAGCCTAGGGTGTACAAAGGTGAGTAAATGACATAAAAATCCACTTCCGGGCCCACTTGGTGTGTGCTTGGGCTGAGCAATGAAGGAATTTCGTGTAGAGACTCTTCTTGGAGTTAAACGCCAGCTTTTAATCCAGTTTGGGCGTTTAACTCCCATTTAGGTGCCAGTTCCGGCGTTTAACGCTGGAATTTCTGTAGGTGACTTTGAGCGCCGGTTTGGGCCATCAAATCTTGGGCAAAGTATGGACTATTATATATTGCTGGAAAGCCCAGGATGTCTACTTTCCAACGCCGTTGAGAGCGCGCCAATTGGGCTTCTGTAGCTCCAGAAAATCCACTTCGAATGCAGGGAGGTCAGAATCCAACAGCATCTGCAGTCCTTTTCAGTCTCTGAATCAGATTTTTGCTCAGGTCCCTCAATTTCAGCCAGAAAATACCTGAAATCACAGAAAAACACACAAACTCATAGTAAAGTCCAGAAAAGTGAATTTTAACTAAAAACTAATAAAAATATAATAAAAACTAAACTAAAACTACCAAAATCATACTAAAAACAATGCCAAAAAGCGTACAAATTATCCGCTCATCACAACACCAAACTTAAATTGTTGCTTGTCCCCAAGCAACTGAAAATCAAATAAGATAAAAAGAAGAGAATATACTATAGACTCCAAATTATCAATGAAACATAGCTCCAAATTAGATGAGCGGGACTAGTAGCTTTTTGCCTCCAAACAGTTTTGGCATCTCACTTTATCCTTTGAAATTCAGAATGATTGGCTTCTTTAGGAACTCAGAATCCAGATAGTGTTATTGATTCTCCTAGTTAAGTATGATGATTCTTGAACACAGCTACTTTATGAGTCTTGGCTGTGGCCCAAAGCACTCTGTCTTCCAGTATTACCACAGGATACATACATGCCACAGACACATAATTGGGTGAACCTTTTTAGATTGTGACTCAGCTTTGCTAAAGTCCCCAATTAGAGGTGTCCAGGGTTCTTAAGCACACTCTTATTGCCTTGGATCACAACTTTATTTCTTTCTTTTTCTTTTCTTTTTCTCTTTCTTTTTCGTTTTTTTTTTTCTTTTTTTTTTCTTTTTTGTATTCACTGCTTTTTCTTGCTTCAAGAATCATTTTTATGATTTTTCAGATCCTCAGTAACATGTCTCCTTTTTCATCATTCTTTCAAGAGCCAACAATTTTAACATTCATGAACCACAAATTCAAAAGACATATGCACTGTTCAAGCATACATTCAGAAAACAAAAAGTATTGTCACCACATCAAACTAATTAAGCTAGTTTTAAAGATGAATTTGAAATCCTGTACTTCTTGTTCTTTTGTGATAAAAACAGTTTTCATTTAAGAAAGGTGATGGATTCATATTCATAGCTTTAAGGCATAGACACTAAGACTCTAATGATCATAAGACACAAACATGGATAAACATAAGCACTAAAATTCGAAAAACAGAAGAATAAAGAACAAGGAAATCAAGGAACGGGTCCACCTTAGTGATGGCGGCTTGTTCTTCCTCTTGAAGGTCTTATGGAGTGCTTGAGCTCCTCAATGTCTCTTCCTTGTCTTTGTTGCTCCTCTCTCATGATTCTTTGATCTTCTCTAATTTCATGGAGGAGGATGGCATGTGCTTCACCCTTAGTTGTCCCATGTTGGAACTTAATTCTCCTAGGGAGGTGTTTACTTGCTCCCAATAGTCTTGTGGAGGAAAGTGCATCCCTTGAGGTATCTCAGGGATCTCATGATGAGAGGGGTCTCTTGTTTGCTCCATCTTCTTCTTAGTGATGGGCTTGAGGTCATGCCTTCTCAGTTGAACCGGCTTTGGATGCCATAAATGGTTATGGAAAAGCAAAAAGCAATGCTTTTACCACACCAAACTTAAAAGGTTTGCTCGTCCTCGAGCAAAAGAAGAAAGAAGAGAGTAGAAGAAGAAATGGAGGAGAGGTAGATGGCTTTGTGGTTCGGCCATAAGGGGAAGAAGTGGTGTTAGATGAAGGATGGATGTGAGTGGTGAAGAGAAAGAGATGTCGAGGTGAATGGGTGAAGAAGAAGAGAGAGTGGTGGGGTTGTTTTGGGATCCTGTGGGGTCCACAGATCCTGAGGTGTCAAGGAAAAGTCATCCCTGCACCAAATGGCATCAAAATCCACGTTTTGAGCCATTTCTGGCGTTAAACGCCGGGCTGGTGCCCATTCCTGGCGTTTAACGCCAGGTTGTTGCCCTTTACTGGCGTTTAACGCCAGTCTGGTGCCCCTTTCTGGCGTTAAACGCCCAGAATGGTGCCAGACTGGGCGTTAAACGCCCAACAGCTAGCATTACTGGCGTTTGAACGCCAGCTTCTTCTCCTCCAGGGTGTGCTGTTTTTCTTCCTGTTTTTCATTCTGTTTTGGCTTTTTCAATGGATTTTGTGACTTCTTATGATCATCAACCTACAAAATAACATAAAATAACAAAAGAAACTATAAAATATAATCATTGGGTTGCCTCCCAACAAGCGCTTCTTTAATGTCAGTAGCTTGACAGAGGGCTCTCATGGAGCCTCACAGATACTCAGAGCAATGTTGGAACCTCCCAACACCAAACTTAGAGTTTGAATGTGGGGGTTCAACACCAAACTTAGAGTTTGGTTGTGGCCTCCCAACACCAAACTTAGAGTTTGACTTTGGGGGCTCTATTTGTCTCTGATTTGAGGGAAGCTCTTCAAGCTTCATCTCCATGGTGACAGAGGGATATCCTTGAGCCTTAAACACAAAGGATTCTTCATTCACTTGAATGATCAGTTCACCTCTATCAACATCAATCACAGCCTTTGCTGTGGCTAGGAAGGGTCTGCCAAGGATGATGGATTCATCCATGCACTTCCCAGTCTCTAGGACTATGAAATCAGTAGGGATGTAATGGTCTTCAATCTTCACCAAACATTCTCTACAAGTCCATGAGCTTGTTTTCTTGAATTGTCTGCCATCTCTAATGAGATTTTTGCAGCTTGCACCTCAAAGATCCCTAATTTCTCCATTACAGAGAGGGGCATGAGGTTTACACTTGACCCTAAGTCACACAAGGCCTTCTTGAAGGTCATGGTGCCTATGGTACAAGGTATAGAAAACTTCCCAGGATCCTGCCTCTTTTGAGGTAATTTCTGCCTAGACAAGTCATCCAGTTCTTTGGTGAGCAAGGGGGGTTCATCTTCCCAAGTCTCATTTCCAAATAACTTGTCATTTAGCTTCATGATTGCTCCAAGATATTTAGCAACTTGCTCTTTAGTGACATACTCATCCTCTTCAGAGGAAGAATACTCATCAGAGCTCATGAAAGGCAGAAGTAAATCCAATGGAATCTCTATGGTCTCATTTTGAGCCTCAGATTCCCATTGTTCCTCATTGAGGAACTCAGAGGAGATTGGTACACGCCCACTGAGGTCCTCCTCAGTGGCGTCCTCCTCTTCTCTTTCCTCTCCATATTCGGCCATGTCTATGGCTTTGCACTCTCCTTTTGGATTTTCTTCTGTATTACTTGGGAGAGTGCTAGGAGGGAGTTCAGTAACTTTCTTGCTCAGCTGACCCACTTGTCCTTCCAAATTTCTGATGGAGGACCTTGTTTCATTCATGAAACTTTGAGTGGTCTTTATTAGATCAGAGACCATTGTTGTTAAGTCAGAAGTATTCTGCTTAGAACTCTCTGTCTGTTGCTGAGAAGATGATGGAAAAGGCTTGCCATTGCTAAACCTGTTTCTTCCACCATTACTATTGAAACCTTGTTGAGGTCTCTCTTGATTCTTCCATGAGAGATTTGGGTGATTTCTCCATGAAGAATTATAGGTGTTACCATAGGGTTCTCCTAGGTAATTCACCTCTTCCATTGAAGGGTTCTCAGGATCATAAGCTTCTTCCTCAGATGAAGCATCCTTAGTACTGTTTGGTGCATTTTGCATTCCAGACAGACTTTGAGAAATCAAATTGACTTGTTGAGTCAATATTTTATTCTGAGCCAAAATGGCATTCAGAGTATCAATTTCAAGAACTCCTTTCTTCTGACTTGTCCCATTGTTCACAGGATTTCTCTCAGAAGTGTACATGAATTGGTTATTTGCAACCATTTCAATGAGCTCTTGAGCCTCTGTAGGCGTCTTCTTCAGATGAAGAGATCCTCCAGCAGAGCTATCCAAAGACATCTTGGATAGTTCAGAGAGACCATCATAGACAATACCTTATGATGCTCCATTCAGAAAGCATGTCAGAAGGACATTTTCTGATTAATTGTTTGTATCTTTCCCAAGCTTCATAGAGGGATTCCCCATCCTTCTGTCTGAAGGTTTGGACTTCCACTCTAAGCTTACTCCATCTTTGTGGTGGAAAGAACTTTGCCAAAAAGGCATTGACTAGCTTTTCCCAAGAGTCCAGGCTTTCTTTAGGTTGAGAGTCCAACCATATTCTAGCTCTGTCTCTTACAGCAAAAGGGAATAGCATCAGTCTATAGACCTCAGGGTCAACCCCATTAGTCTTGACTGTGTCACAGATTTGCAAGAATTCAGCTAAGAACTGATGAGGATCTTCCATTGGAAGTCCATGGAACTTGCAATTCTGTTGCATTAGAGAAACTAATTGAGGCTTAAGCTCAAAGTTGTTTGCTCCAATGGCAGGGATAGAGATGCTTCTCCCATAAAAATCAGGAGTAGGTGCAGTAAAGTCACCCAGCACCTTCCTTGCATTGTTTGCATTATTATTGTTTTCGGCTGCCATGTCTTCTTCTTCTTTGAAGAATTCGGTCAGGTCCTCTAAAGAGAGTTGTGCTTTGGCTTCTCTTAGCTTTCTCTTCAAGGTCCTTTCGGGTTCAGGGTCAGCTTCAACAAGAATGCCTTTGTCTCTGCTCCTGCTCATATGAAAGAGAAGAGAACAAGAAAATGTGGAATCCTCTATGTCACAGTATAGAGATTCCTTGAGGTGTCAGAGGAAAAGAGAAATAGAAAGAAGAAGGAGAAGAATTCGAACTTTAATTAGATAAGGTTCGAATAGCAGGATGTGAGAAGGAGGGAAGAAGATTTTCGAAAATTAATTAAAATATTTTGAAAACATTTTTGAAAAACACTAATTGATTTTCGAAAATAAAAATGGAAAAGAAATCAAGTGATTTTTGAAAAAGATTTTTAAATTAGAAATCAAAAAGATTTGATTGAAAACTATTTTGAAAAAGATGTGATTAAAAAGATTTGATTGAAAAGTTATGGTTTTAAAAAGATGTGATTGAGAAGATATGATTTGAAAACAATTTTAAAAGATATGATTTGAAAACAATTTGAAAAGATATGATTTTAAGAATTAATGACTTGCCTAACAAGAAAAGATATGAATCAAACATAAAACCTTCCTTAACAGAAAAGGCAAAAAATGTTCAATCAAATCATTAATTGTTAGTAAGTATCTTTGAAAAAGGAAAGAAATTGATTTTGAAAAACTTTGAAAACTTGAAAAAAATTGATTTTGAGAACAAAATCTTCCCCCTAGCACCATCCTGGCGTTAAACGCCCAGAATGGTATCCATTCTGGCGTTTAACGCCCAAAATGCACCCTTTTTGGGCGTTAAACGCCCAACCAGGTACCCTGGCTGGCGTTTAAACGCCAGTCTGCCTTCTTCACTGGGCATTTTTGACTGCTCAGCTTTTTCTGTGTAATTCCTCTGCAGTATGTTCTGAATCTTCAATTCTTAGTATTATTGACTTGAAAAGACACAAATTAAAAATATTTTTGGATTTTTAATAATGAGGAATAATCAAAATGCAACTAAAATCAAATAACAATGCATGCAAGACACCAAACTTAGCAGTTTGTATACTATTGACACTAACAAAATAAGAATGCATATGAGAAACAACAAAACACTCAAGTCAATAGAATTCAAAGATCAAAACAAGGAAATCATCAAGAACAGCTTGAAGATTAATAAAGACACATGCAAAAATTCGAAAAATGCAAGAAGAACAGAAACATGCAATTGACACCAAACTTAAGATGAGACTCTAGACTCAAACAAGAAATATTTTTGGATTTTATGATTTTGTAAATTTTTTTTTTCGAAAATTAAGTGAAAAGGAAAATAAAGGTATCAAAGTTCTTAATGAGAATTCCAGGAATCATGCAATGTTAGTCTAAAGCTTTAGTCTAAAGGAATTAGACATAGCTAGCTGAGCTTCAGCAAGACATTGCATTCAAGAGCTAAATTGATGATGATCAATCAGCTTTGGTGATGATAAGAACATCACCTTGAAACACTAGAATTCATTCTTAAGAACTCTGAAGAAAAATAATACCTAATCTAAGCAACAAGATGAACCGTCAGTTGTCCATACTCAAGAACAATCCCCGGCAACGGCGCCAAAAACTTGGTGCGCGAAATTGTGATCAATACTTTTCAAAACATAAACAATCCCTAGTAATGGCGCCAAAGACTTGGTGCTCACTACCATGGCATAAACTACAACTTCGCACAACTAACCAGCAAGTGCACTGGGTCGTCCAAGTAATAAACCTTACGCGAGTAAGGGTCGATCCCACGGAGATTGGTGGTATGAAGCAAGCTATGGTCATCTTGTAAATCTCAGTCAGGCAGACTCAAATGTATAATGGTGATGAACGAAAATAACATAAAGATAAAGATAGAGATACTTATGTATATCATTGGTGTAAGAGCTTCAGACAAGTGTATGAAGATGCCTTCCCTTCCGTCTCTCTGCTTTCCTACTATCTTCATCCAATCCTTCTTACTCCTTTCCATGGCAAGCTCATGTAGGGTTTCACTGTTGTCAGCAGCTACCTCCCATCCGCGCAGTGAAAGCTAATGCACGTACTCTGTCACAGTACTGCCAATCACCGGTTTGGTTCCCTCCCCTACCGGAATAGAATCACTCTTTTGCGTCTGTCACTAACGCCCAGTAGGTTACAGGTTTGAAGCATATCACAGTCATTCAATCATTGAATCCTACTCAGAATACCACAGACAAGGTTTAGACCTTCCGGATTCTCTTGAATGCCGCCATCAGGTCCTGCCTATACCACGAAGACTCTGATCTCACGGAATGGCTGGCTCGTTTGTCAGGCGAGCACTCGGTTGTCAGGCGATCAACCATGCATCATGCAATCAGAAATCCAAGAGATATTCACTAAGCCTCAGATGCTTGTAGAACAAGAATGGTTGTCAGTCACCTTGTTCATGGGTGAGAATGGTGATGGGCGTCAATCATCACCTTCATCATGTTGAAGAACAAGTGATATCTTGGTAAAAGAACAAGCGAAATTGAATGGAAGAACAATAGTAATTGCATTAATACTCGAGGTACAGCAGAGCTCCACACCTTAATCTATGGTGTGTAGAAACTCCACCGTTGAAAATACATAAGAACAAGGTCTAGGCATGGCCGTGAGGCCAGCCTCCCAATGATCTAAGAACTAGATGTCCGAAGATGAAAATACAATAGTAAAAGGTTCTATATATAGAAAAACTAGTAGCCTAGGGTGTACAAAGGTGAGTAAATGACATAAAAATCCACTTCCGGGCCCACTTAATGTGTGCTTGGGCTGAGCAATGAAGGAATTTCGTGTAGAGACTCTTCTTGGAGTTAAACGCCAGCTTTTAATCCAGTTTGGGCGTTTAACTCCCATTTAGGTGCCAGTTCCGGCGTTTAACGCTGGAATTTCTGTAGGTGACTTTGAGCGCCGGTTTGGGCCATCAAATCTTGGGCAAAGTATGGACTATTATATATTGCTGGAAAGCCCAGGATGTCTACTTTCCAACACCGTTGAGAGCGCGCCAATTGGGCTTCTGTAGCTCCCGAAAATCCACTTCGAGTGCAGGGAGGTCAGAATCCAACAGCATCTGCAGTCCTTTTCAGTCTCTGAATCAGATTTTTGCTCAGGTCCCTCAATTTCAGCCAGAAAATACCTGAAATCACAGAAAAACACACAAACTCATAGTCAAGTCCAGAAAAGTGAATTTTAACTAAAAACTAATAAAAATATAATAAAAACTAAACTAAAACTACCAAAAACATACTAAAAACAATGCCAAAAAGCGTACAAATTATCCGCTCATCAATCATCACCAAAGCTGATTGATTATCATCAATTTAGCTCTTGAATGCAATGTCCTGCTGAAGCTTGGCTATTCATGTCTAATTCCTTTAGACTGAAGCTTTAGACTAACATTGCATGATCCTTGGAATTCTCATTAAGAATTTTGATACCTTTATTTTCTTCTTCCACTTAATTTTTGAAAAATCCAAAAAAAATTACAAAATCATAAAAACCAAAAATATTTTATGTTTCTTGTTTGAGTCTAGTGTCTTATTTTAAGTTTGGTGTCTTGCATGCATTGTTTATTTGATCTTGGTTCTATTTTCAAGTCAATAATACAGGGAACTGAAGATTCAGTACATGCAGCAGAGGAATTATACAGAAAAAGCTGGCCGTTCAAAACGCCCAGTAAAGAAGGAAAAACTGGCGTTTAAACGCCAGCCAGGGTACCTGGCTGGGCGTTTAACACCCAAAAGGGTAGAGCTTTGGGCGTTAAACGCCAGAATGTGCACCATTCTGAGCGTTTAACGCCAGGATGGCACAAGAGGGAAGATTTTGTTTTCAAATCAATTTTTTTCCAAGTTTTCAAAGTTTTTCAAAATCAAATCTTTTTCAAATCAAATCTTTTCAATCAAATCTTTTTCAAAATCAATTTCTTTCCCTTTGCAAAGATACTTGCTAACAATTAATGATTTGATTCAACATTTCAAGTATGTTGCCTTTTCTGTTGAGGAAGGTTTAATGTTTGAATCATATCTTTTCTTGTTAGGCAAGTCATTAATTTTTAAAATCAAATCTTTTTAAATTGTTTTTCAAATCATATTTTTTTTAAATCATATTTTTTAAAACATAACTTTAAAATCATATCTTTTTTATTTCTAATTTCAAAATCTTTTTCAAAAATCACTTAATTTCTTTCCCACTCTTAGTTTTCGAAAATAAATTAAAGTTTTTCAAAATGTTTTTAAAATCTTTTTAATTTAATTTTCGAAATTTCTTCCCCTCTTCTTACATCCTTCTATTTATGGAGTACCACTCCTCCTCAATGCACAATTCGAACTCTATCTGACTAAGTTCGAATTCTTCTACCTCTTCCTTCTAATTTTCTTTTTCTCTGACACCTCAAGGAATCTCTATACTGTGACATAGAGGATTCCATATTTTCTTGTTCTCTTCTCTTTCATATGAGCAGGAACAAAGACAAAGGCATTCTTGTTGAAGCTGACCCTGAACCTGAAAGGACCTTGAAGCGAAAGCTAAGAGACGCTAAGGCACAACTCTCTGTAGAGGACCTAACAGAATTCCTCAAAGAAGAAGAAACCATGGCAGCCAAAAATAACAACAATGCCAACAATGCAAGGAAGGTGCTGCGTGACTTTACTGCACCTACCCCCGACTTCTATGGGAGAAGCATCTCTATTCCTGCCATTGGAGCAAACAACTTTGAGCTTAAGCCTCAATTAGTTTCTCTAATGCAACAGAATTGCAAGTTCCATGGACTTCCATTGGAAGATCCTCATCAGTTCTTAGCTGAATTCTTGCAAATCTGTGACACTGTCAAGACTAATGGGGTTGACCCTGAGGTCTACAGACTTATGCTATTCCCTTTTGCTGTAAGAGACAGAGCTAGGACTTGGTTGGACTCACAACCTAAAGAAAGCCTGAACTCTTGGGAAAAGCTAGTCAATGCCTTCTTGGCAAAGTTTTTTCCACCTCAAAAATTGAGTAAGCTTAGAGTGGAAGTCCAAACCTTCAAACAGAAGGAAGGAGAATCCCTCTATGAAGCTTGGGAAAGATACAAACAATTGATCAGAAAGTGTCCCTCTGACATGCTTTCTGAATGGAGCATCATAGGTATTTTCTATGATGGTCTCTCTGAACTATCCAAGATGTCATTGGATAGCTCTGCTGGAGGATCTCTTCATATGAAGAAGACGCCTACAGAAGCTCAAGAGCTAATTGAAATGGTTGCAAATAACCAATTCATGTACACTTCTGAAAGGAATCCTGTGAACAATGGGACAAATCAGAAGAAAGGAGTTCTTGAGATTGATACTCTGAATGCCATATTGGCTCAGAACAAAATATTGACTCAACAAGTCAATTTGATTTCTCAAAGTCTGTCTGGAATGCAAAATGCACCAAGCAGTACTAAGGATGCTTCATCTGAAGAAGAAGCTTATGATCCTGAGAACCCTTCAATGGAAGAGGTGAATTACCTAGGAGAACTCTATGGAAACACCTATAATTCTTCATGGAGAAATCATCCAAATCTCTCATGGAAGGATAACAGAGACCTCAACAAAGTTTCAACAACAATAATGGTGGAAGAAACAGGTTTAGCAATGGCAAGCCTTTTCCATCATCTTCTCAGCAACAGACAGAGAATCCTAAGCAGAACCACTCTGACTTAGCAACCATGGTCTCTGATCTGATCAAAACCACTCAAAGTTTCATGAATGAAACAAGGTCCTCCATTAGAAACCTGGAGGCACAAGTGGGACAGCTGACCAAGAAAGTTACTGAACTCCCTCCTAGTACTCTTCCAAGCAATACAGAAGAAAATCCAAAAGGAGAGCGCAAGGCCATCAATATGGCCGAATTTGGAGAGGAGGAAGAGGAAGTGAACGCCACTGAGGAAGACCTCAGTGGACGTCCATTGGCCTCCAATGAGTTGCTCAATGAGGAACCATGGGAATCTGAGGCTCAAAATGAGACCATAGAGATTCCATTGGATTTACTTCTGCCATTCATGAGCTCTGATGAGTATTCTTCCTCTGAAGAGGATGAATATGTCACTGAAGAGCAAGTTGCTAAATACCTTGGAGCAATCATGAAGCTAAATGACAAGTTATTTGGAAATGAGACTTGGGAGGATGAATCCCCTTTGCTCACCAAAGAACTGGATGACTTGTCTAGGCAGAAATTACCTCAAAAGAGACAAGATCCTGGGAAGTTTTCAATACCTTGTACCATAGGCACCATGACCTTCAAGAAGGCTCTGTGTGACTTAGGGTCAAGTGTAAACCTCATGCCTCTCTCTGTAATGGAGAAGCTAGGGATCTTTGAGGTACAAGCTGCAAGAATCTCACTAGAGATGGCAGACAATTCAAAAAAACAAGCTTATGGACTTGTAGAGGATGTTCTGGTAAAGGTTGAAGACCATTACATCCCCGCTGATTTCATGGTCCTAGAGACTGGGAAGTGCATGGATGAATCCATCATCCTTGGCAGACCCTTCCTAGCCACAGCAAAGGCTGTGATTGATGTGGATAGAGGTGAATTGATCATTCAAGTGAATGAAGGATCCTTTGTGTTTAAGGCTCAAGGATATCCCTCTGTCACCATGGAGAGGAAGCATGAAGAGCTTCTCTCAAAGCAGAGTCAAACAGAGCCCCTACAGTCAAACTCTAAGTTTGGTGTTGGGAGGCCACAACCAAACTCTAAGTTTGGTGTTGAACCTCCACATTCAAACTCTAAGTTTGGTGTTGGGTGGTTCCAACATTGCTCTGAGTATCTGTGAGGCTCCATGAGAGCCCTCTATCAAGCTACTGACATTAAAGAAGCGCTTGTTGGGAAGCAAACTAATGTTATATTTAATCTATTTTCCTTTGTTATTTTATGTTTTCTGTAGGTTGATGATCATGAGAAGTCACAAAATCAATTGAAAAAGCAAAAACAGAATGAAAAACAGGAAGAAAAACAGCACACCCTGGAGGAAGATCCTGCTGGCGTTTAAACGCCAGTAAGGGTAGCAGTTGGGCGTTTAACGCCCAGTCTGGCACCATTCTGGGCGTTTAACACCAGAAAGGGGCACCAGACTGGCGTTAAACGCCAGAAATGGGCAAGCACTTGGCGTTAAACACCAGAAATGGGCACCAGCCCGGCGTTTAACGCCAGAATTGGCTCAAAACGCATTTTTGCATGCCATTTGGTGCAGGGATGACTTTTCCTTGACACCTCAGGATCTGTGGACCCCACAGGATCCCCACCAACCCTACCACCCTCTTTTTTCTTCACCCATTCACCAATCACCTCAATACCTCTTCCCCAAAAACCCTTCACCTATCAAATCCCATCTTTCTCTTCACCACTCACATCCATCCTTCATAAAACCCCACCTACCTCACCATTCAAATTCAAACCACTTTCCCTCCCAAACCCACCCATAATGGCCGAACCCTACCCCTCCCCTCACCCCTATATAAACACATCTTCACTCCTTCATTTTCACACACCCTAAACACTACTTCTTCCCCCTTTGGCCGAAACACAAAACCATCTCCATCTCCTCCATTTTCTTCTTCTTCTACTATATTCTTTCTTTTTTTGCTCGAGGACGAGCAAACCTTTTAAGTTTGGTGTGGTAAAAGCGTTGCTTTTTGTTTTTCCATAACCATTTATGGCATCCAAGGCCGGAGAAACCTCTAGAAAGAGGAAAGGGAAGGCAAAAGCTTCTACCTCCGAGTCATGGGAGATGGAGAGATTCATCTCAAGGGTGCATCAAGACCACTTCTATGAAGTTGTGGCCTTGAAGAAGGTGATCCCCGAGGTCCCTTTCAAACTCAAAAAGAGTGAATATCCGGAGATCCGACATGAGATTCGAAGAAGAGGTTGGGAAGTTCTTACCAACCCCATTCAACAAGTCGGAATCTTGATGGTTCAAGAGTTCTATGCCAATGCATGGATCACCAAGAGCCAGGATCAAAGTGTGAACCCGAACCCAAAGAATTGGCTTACAATGGTTCGGGGGAAATACTTAGATTTTAGTCCGAAAAATGTAAGGTTGGCATTCAACTTGCCCATGATGCAAGGAGATGAACATCCTTACACTAGAAGGGTCAACTTTGATCAAAGGTTGGACCAAGTCCTCACTGACATTTGTGAAGAGGGCGCCCAATGGAAGAGAGATTCAAGAGGGAAGCCGGTTCAACTGAGAAGGCATGACCTCAAGCCCGTGGCTAGAGGATGGTTGGAGTTTATCCAACGCTCAATCATTCCTACTAGCAACCGGTCTGAAGTTACTCTAGACCGGGCCATCATGATCCATAGCATCATGATTGGAGAAGAAGTAGAAGTTCATGAGGTTATAGCCCAAGAACTCTATAAGGTGGCGGACAAGTCCTCTACCTTGGCAAGGTTAGCCTTTCCTCATCTCATTTGTCACCTCTGTTATTCAGTAGGAGTTGACATAGAAGAAGACATTCTCATTGATGAGGACAAGCCCATCACTAAGAAAAGGATGGAGCAAACAAGAGACCCCTCTCATCATGAAATCCCAGAGATACCTCAAGGGATGCACTTTCCTCCACAAAACTATTGGGAGCAACTAAATACCTCCCTAGGAGAATTGAGTTCCAACATGGGACAACTAAGGGTGGAGCACCAAGAACATTCCATCCTCCTCCATGAAATTAGAGAAGATCAAAGAATCATGAGAGAGGAGCAACAAAGACAAGGAAGAGACATTGAGGAGCTCAAGCACTCCATAAGACCTTCAAGAGGAAGAACAAGCCGCCATCACTAAGGTGGACCCGTTCTTTAATCTCCTTGTTCTTTATTTTCTTGTTTTTCGAATTTCATGCTTATGTTTATCCATGTTTGTGTCTTATGATCATTAGTATCTTAGTGTCTATGCCTTAAAGTTATGAATGTCCTATGAATCCATCACCTTTCTTAAAATGAAAAATGTTCTTAATTGAAAAAGAGAAGAATTGCATGAATTTCAGATTTTATAACAGATTAATTATATTGATGTGGTGGCAATACTTTTGTTTTCTGAATGTATGCTTGAACAGTGCATATGTCTTTTGAATTTGTGGTTCATGAATGTTAAAGTTGTTGGCTCTTGAAAGAATGATGAAAAAGGAAACATGTTACTGAGGATCTGAAAAATCATAAAAATGATTCTTGAAGCAAGAAAAAGCAGTGAAAAAAAAAAGAAGGAGAAAAACGAAAAAAAAAATAGAAGAGAAAAAGAAAAAGTAAGCAGAAAAAGCCAAAAGCCCTTTAAACCAAAAGGCAAGGGTAATAAAAGGGATCCAAGACTTTGAGCATCAGTGGATAGGAGGGCCTACAGGAATAACATCCTGGCCTAAGCGGCTAAACCAAGCTGTCCCTAACCATGTGCTTGTGGCGTGAAGGTGTCAAGTGAAAACTTGACACTGAGCGGTTAAAGTCGTGATCCAAGGTAAAAAGAGTGTGCTTAAGAACCCTGGACACCTCTAATTGGGGACTCTAGCAAAGCTGAGTCACAATCTGAAAAGGTTCACCCAATTATGTGTCTGTGGCATGTATGTATCCGGTGGTAATACTGGAAGACAGAGTGCTTTGGGCCACGGCCAAGACTCATAAAGTAGTTGTGTTCAAGAATCATCATACTTAACTAGGAGAATCAATAACACTATCTGGATTCTGAGTTCCTAAAGAAGCCAATCATTCTGAATTTCAAAGGATAAAGTGAGATGCCAAAACTGTTCAGAGGCAAAAAGCTAAAAGCCCCGCTCATCTAATTAATACTGATCTTCATAGATGTTTTTGGAGTTCATTGCATATTCTCTTCTTTTTATCTTATTTGATTTTCAGTTGCTTGGGGACAAGCAACAATTTAAGTTTGGTGTTGTGATGAGCGGATAATTTGTACGCTTTTTGGCATTATTTTTAGTATGTTTTTAGTAGATTTAGTTAGTTTTTAGTATACTTTTTATTAGTTTTTAGTTAAAATTCACTTTTCTGGACTTTACTATGAGTTTGTGTGTTTTTCTGTGATTTCAGATATTTTCTGGCTGAAATTGAGGGACCTGAGCAGAAATCTGATTCAGAGACTGAAAAGGACTGCAGATGCTGTTGGACTCTGACCTCCCTGCACTCGAAGTGGATTTTCTGGAGCTACAGAAGCCCAATTGGCGCGCTCTTAACGGCGTTGGAAAGTAGACATCCTGGGCTTTCCAGAAATATATGATAGTCCATACTTTGCCTAAGATTTGATGGCCCAAACCGGCGTTCAAAATCACCTTCAGAATTCCCAGCGTTAAACGCCGGAACTGGCACCAAAGTGGGAGTTAAACGCCCAAACTGGCACAAAAGCTGGCGTTTAACTCCAAGAGAAGTCTCTACACGAAAATGCTTCATTGCTCAGCCCAAGCACACACCAAGTGGGCCCGGAAGTGGATTTTTATGTCTTTTACTCATCTTTGTAATTCTTAAGCTACTAGTTCCCTATAAATAGGACCCTTTACTATTGTATTTTTCATCTTCGGACATCTAGTTCTTAGATCAGACCTTGGTTCTTCTGGTTCCCTCTTTGGGACCGAAGCCAATGATCACTCTTATTCTTATGTATTTTCAACGGTGGAGTTTCTACACACCATAGATTAAGGTGTGGAGCTCTGCTGTACCTCGAGTATTAATGCAATTACTATTGTTCTTCTATTCAATTCAGCTTGTTCTTATTCTAAGATATTCATTCACACTCAAGAACTTGATGAATGTGATGATTATGTGACGCTCATCATCATTCTCACTTATGAACAAGTGACTGGCAACCACTTCTGTTCTACAAGCAAACAAGGCTCTAATGTTTATCTCTTGGGTTCTTTAACCGGAATCTTCGTGGTATAAGCTAGAACTGATGGCGGCATTCAAGAGAATCCGGAAGTTCTAAACCTTGTCTGTGGTATTCTGAGTAGGATTCAATGATTGAATGACTGTGACGAGCTTCAAACACGCGATTGTGGGGCGTTAGTGACAGACACAAAAGAATCACTGGATTCTATTCCGACATGATCGAGAACCGACAGCTGGATAGCCGTGCCGTGACAGGGTGCGTTAAACATTTCCACTGAGAGGATGGGAGGTAGCCACTGACAACGGTGAAACCCTTGCATACAGCTTGCCATGGAAAAGAGTAAGAAGGATTGGATGAAGACAGTAGGAAAGCAGAGAGACGGAAGGGACAAAGCATCTCCATTCGCTTATCTGAAGTTCTTACCAATGAATTGCATAAGTATCTCTATCTTTATCTTTTATTCATATTTCATCTATAACCATTTGAGTCTGCCTGACTAATATTTACAAGGTGACCATAGCTTGCTTCATACCAACAATCTCCGTAGGATCGACCCTTACTCGCGTAAGGTTTATTACTTGGACGACCCAGTGCACTTGCTGGTTAGTTGTGCGGAGTTGTGATAAAGAGTTGAGATTGCAATGAGCGTACCATGTTGATGGCGCCATTGATGATCACAATTTCGTGCACCACTAACCAATCAACAATTATAGAATATAGGCATACAAAAATCATGAGGTCTTTAATTAAGGTTGTAATGGGGCCTAGGTAAAGGTAAGGGTATATGTATAAGGCTAAGTGAGCTAATTAAGTGAATCTTTTATTAGTCTAAGATCTCACCTAACATACATATTTTGTAAAGCAAAGCTTCTTTACCTATTTTCCTATATTTTTCCCACCTTTTATATTACATGCTCATATCTTAAAATTTTTTTTATTTTTGTTTATCCCATGTGCGTCGCTTTTTGCGTTTGGGGAATTCTTTTTGTATCCCCTTTATTCAAATACTGAAAAATAAATTTTTTTTTGTTACACATGGTAATTAAATTATTTTGACTTCACATGAGCATGCTTCCCAAAACTTTTAAAAATAAATTTTTTTTTCTTTTTAACTTTCTACCATTTTGTTTCTATCATCCATGTTCCCATAAGGTTCCCACACTTACACAATACACAATTTCTATCTTAAGCTAACCAAGGATTCAACTTGAGATTTTTATTTTATTTCTCTGCTTAAGGCTAGTAATGTGGTTATAAAACAAGAGGGGATTTAAAGGCTCAAGAGGGCTAACAAGGGTGATGTAGAAGGTAGGCTAATTTAGGAATGGTGAGCTAGAATCAAACAATGGCCTCAATCACTTTCTTGGTATGTATCTATATTCTATAATCGGACATATAGATTAAAACAAAGTAAAGAACACCAGAATAAATAAGAAGGGCGGAACACACAGGAATAAAATATTATCATTTAAATGTAACCATGCAATTAAGCTCAAAACTCACAGGCTATGTGTTTTCTAACTCAAAAATCATATATCACTTAAGTATGTCATGCAAGTAGAAATTAAGAGTTCCCATTATTCTCAATGTAAAATATATTGGATGGCTTTAAAGTTTTAGTGTTCCTTCTTGATAAAATGTTGTTACTAACTAACATGTAATGCTATATATACAGGGTGTGTGGATTGATTCTGTTAAAGTCTCTAGCTTACTTCCTTTTTTTTCAATCAAATCAACTATCATATGCTAAAAGGGTAAACTATACTAATTAATCCACTTAATAAATAACTAGTAAACTAAGGTGCAAATCAAGCTAAAATATCCAAGATGTATACATATAGCGCAAAGTGCATAATGCAAAAAGAACAATAAAAAAGCAAAAGAGAGAAATGTGCAAAAATATAGAAAATAGACAAAATAAGAAGAGAGTTTGTAGTGGTTCACCAAAATAAATAGATGCCAGAGATGGCAGCCTCCCCACACTTAAATAATAGCATCGTCCTCGATGCTCACTCAAGTTGGGTGTGAAGGAGTGTCATCTCCGGAAGGATGGGCTGCTGGTGTCTCGATGGTAGGCCAAGGGTCTGTCTGCGGTAGGGGAGGCTCTGACTGGATAGGAATCTCGATATCGATGGCCTGAAGCTGCTGCGGCTCCTTCTGCTGTGGCGCAGCCTGCTGTGGTCCGGTCTGCTCTGCCAGGGCTAGTGTCACCTCCTCATGAGTGCTCGCCTCTGCCTCAGATGTGTCAGAAGGGGTGTCAGGCTCAGAGGGGATGTCGCCGTCGGATCGGATCATCAACTTGAGGTGCTCATAGCATCGCTTATTGTGACACTCCATACAATCCAATCGGCCGAAAAGGCGATGCACCAAATGGTAGATGGACTCAGGAGTAGGTGGGGGTGCAGTGGGTGGGGCAGGTGCAGCAGTGGAAGAAAAGGGGGCAGCTGAAGGTGTGGCTCTCTCATCGGAAGCGGGAAGGAATGGAGGTCTGTAGCCTAAAGCCAGAAAGTTTCTGCTGTGAGGGATGATCTTCCTACACTCTACAGCAGGTGGCCTCTCATCAGCATCCTCCCAAGGCACGTCAGCTCGACGGCCTAGCTGGGTGACCAAATAAGGGAAGGGGAGGGTGCCTCGGACATGGACCCTGGCCATATAGTGCCGGATGAATCGTGGCATGTACAGGTCCTTACCCTCCATCACACACCAGAGGAGGGTGATCATAGCAGCAGGCAGCTCTGTCTCATGAGTGCTCAGCATAATAAAGTTACTCGGGATCTGGTGCCAGAGTCGAGCCTCATCATTCAAGTATATTCACTTGATTTCTTTAGGCATGGTGGTGTTTTTACCCATGACCCAAGGGACAGTAGGGTCAAGGGCTATCCTCTCCTTGACAGTGTCCCAGTCAAATCTCAGAAAGCGCATGTCCTCTTCAGCCTTTTGGTAACCGTCAGGCTGATCTGACTTAGGCTGAAGGCGCAAAATATCCTCAATGGCTTCTTCAGTGACTAGTATCTATTTCCCTCTGAGGTGCACTGCATCCAGGGAAGTCTTGAAATAATTGCAATAAAACTCTCTTACCCAGGAAGCATTTACCTCAGTCAAGTTTCTCTCCAAGAAGAACTAGCCTCGTTGTTTGATCTGGTCGGAGGTGTACTGCCGTAGTTCTTCGGGAATTTTCAAGGTCCGCTCCAGATACAGATTTCTGGAGGTAGCAAACACGGGAAACTTTAGCTCACAGTATCAGTTTGCAAACTTAATTGGATCATTGGTAGGGAGGAGCATGTCAGCCTTCTCTTGCGTGGTAAAGTATTTTTCCTGCCAGGAGTCATCATGCAGAAGCTCTAGGAGAGACATAGAGGATTTACCTCGTTTCTGTTTGCCAGTGGTCACCTTTCCTTTTCCCTTTCCTTGTGGCTCAAACATCCTGAAAGAAAACAGAAATCCAGGATATAATAAAAATGGGAAAACAAGTAGGCAGATAACAAGATAAGCACAAAGTGGCAAAGGAGCAGTAGAAGAATGAAATGATTTGAATAATGGTGCATTTTGGATTGCTTAGGAGTTAAAAAGCGGAGATGGGAAATTTCAAACCAAAATGTAATATAAATGGAATTCATGTTGATTAGGAGCAATAATAATCATGCCATGAGTTAAGAAGTGGAAGGAGTTAGTCAGAAAGTCAAGAGTGGTTAAAGTTGAAAAAGGGGTGAGAAGGCGAAAATCAGTGAGTTAGTAAAAAGAAAGTCAGAGTAAGTGGCATGATGATTGGTTCCTAAGTAACAAGAATTTCACAATTTGAAGCAACAGTCAACTCATATTCAAGCAGGAAAAACAAGGTATTGATGATGATTCAGATAGATATAGAAGTAGTAAAAAGTAAAATCAAACCATCAATAAATCAATTTATTAACCAGGAGATCAAAAGTAATAAGAATGCTGGCCCGTGCACTCAAGAATAGGTTTGGTATGCGTGGAGCAGTTCAAAAATGAGAATTGCCAAAACCAATACTTGAATGTAGAAGGAAAAGTAATTTGCAGAAAATTGGGCAGCATTCCGACTAAAATTGGAAGTTCCCGGAAAATAAATAACAAGAATAGTTCATATGTAGGGAAATAAGGCTGCACAAATAGCAAGAATATGAAAGAGCAGTGTAACAGCAGCATGTAACAGTTAAGAGCAACATATGAATAGGATCAACATCATAGCTAGAATAAATTGCAGAATAGAAAAATAGATAACAGGAACGGTGCAATTATCAGGCCTAAATCCACTATCCAGATCCTAGCTACCTAACCACCTAAAATCCACTACAACATGCATATCTAACTAGCCTAATGATGAACATAAACAGAAAAATATGGAATTAACTAGGAATTGAAAGAAGAATGGCGTTCGGCGGAACCTGGTAGGCATGGGAAAGAAAGTGGGGCAGAGAGATGGCTGGGGGATAGTGGTGGTGGCTGATGCGGCGGTTGAGGGCGGCGCGGTGGGCGTGGTGGTCGCGGAGGGGGGTTAAGAGTGGTGGAGGGGAGAAGAAGAAAGAGAGGGAAAAGAGAGAAGGGGGGTGTTGCGGTGGGGTCTGGGTGGTCGTCGGAGGTGCGGCGGCAAAGGGCAGAGAGAGGGGGTGGTTGCAGGGAAGAGGAAGAAGAAAGGGGTTGGGGGCGCGCGATGGGTAGGGTTCGCGTCACAGGAGGTTAATAGTTTGCAATCCATGCGATCGCGTGGAGCACGCGGTCGCGTGGCTTGTGTGGAATGGGGTTGGTGCAATCACGTGGGGCACGCGGTCGCATGGAATGGGTAGATAATGAAGGATGCGATCGCGTGAAGCATGCGATCACGTCGCTAGAAATCGTGTGAAACGCACAATTCTAGCGTCAGTTCAGCGCAACTCACTGTCTCCTTTGGGGTGGTGTGCAATCCATACGACGCGATCGCGTTGCTCACACTGTCGCGTGGGATTGGTGTTGTGCAAGTGACGCGGCCGCGTCAAAGACGCGACTGCGTGGGTCGTGTTGTGCGAAACGCGCAACAGCCGCACGATTCCAGCCCAACTTTCTGGACGTTGGATCTTTACGCCGATTCCTAGGTCACGCGGCCGCGTGAATGATGCAAATGCGCGGGGAGTGTTTTTCGCAAATGACGCGAACGCCCGAGCGATGCGGTCGTGTCACACGCCTTCTTCTTTTTTTTATGCAGATATGCAAGGCTAAATGCAATGTTATGAATAGCATCCAGGTTCAATAAAAAATACGAAATCATAAAAAAATCAAACAGTACGAAATAAATAAATTGAGAAAGAAACGACCATACCATGGTGGGTTGCCTCCCACCTAGTACTTTTAGTTAAAGTCCTTAAGTTGGACATTGGATGAGCTTCCTGTTATGGCGGCTTATGTTTAAATTCATCCAGAAATCTCCACCAATGCTTGGAATGCCAATAGCCTCCGGGGTCCCAAACAAGGTACGTAAAGCTTTTGAGCAGCTTCAAGCATATTCTCAAGCTCCCGGGGTGACGACTGTCGGAATAGATTCCAGGATCCCAAATTCTACTTGTACACCCGTTTTTATCTTGATCTGCATTTCTCCAGCCGGGCAGTTTAGAAAGTACATTCTCACCATGGTGACCAAACGTTTTTCGAGATCTATTCGATTGATCATGATGCCAATCCGTGCACTTTGAGTTGAAGCGTGGAACTTTATTGAACCTTGTGCACCAGCTCTGAGTACGAGCCATTTCCTTCTTACTCTTAAAGCCACAGAGAGCTCTAAGCTAGCCATCTGTTTCAAGCAAACCATATTCAAGTGGAAATTTGAAGATAAAGGTCAAGGATTTTACCCACTTGAAGTTTGTGTTGGGTGGTAGGGGCCTTGGGATAGGTGTTTCCAGCGGTTCTGTAAGTTCTGCTCCCTTGTAATCTTCTGTGAATTCGTCCACTTCTTGGCAAATTTCTTCCGTTTCAACCATGTCTTGATCAAAGTCTTCGATATCTTCCTCGTCACTCAAGTCATAATTAGGAGGTTGAGAGAAATCGACCTCTGCATCATCTACGTATTCACTTGGGGAAGATTCTTCTATCTCAAAGGATTCTCTTGCGGATGCAAGTTCATCACTAAGAGAACTTGACTCGTGATCATCATCATCAATGAAACATGCGTCTTGAGTTATTCCGTCTAGGTCTTCATAAGATATCTGCAATGGAAGCGGTGTAACATCTTCTTTAGCATTAATTGTAATGTCTTTGACGGAATTCTCTACAACTCTGTATTCCTGCGGAGGTTCAGCATCTCCTAAATCGTCAAACAACTCTTCTTCTTCTATAATGACAGTGTTCTCTACTTATTCCAGTACGAAGTTGTGCTCTATGCTGTCCACTGGAGCTTCTTGTGTCATCTTCTTTGTGCTGCGTTCTTCATTGGATTCTCCACATGAAGCCATGGGAGTTTGTTGAGGGGCTGAACGTCTGAAAGATAATTGATTTATTGCTTGCTCCAGTTGATGAAGGGTTGCATTAAATTGGTTTACTGACTCTTCGAAGCGAACCTGTGATTCTTGGCTCGATGAATGTGAACATGGTGTATAGGGGAGTGGTGGTTCTTGGGAGTAATTGGATTGGCATTGGGGTGGATAAGGATCATGTGGTAGTGAATGGTGAAAAGAAGCTTGTGAGTATGGTGGTGCGAAGCTATGTTGAGAGGATGGTCTCTGAGCATAGGGTGGGGCTTGTTGGTAGCTACAAGGCGGTCCACCATATCTATCAGCTGGGTATGCATTGTAGAATGGTCTCCGTCCATGGTATCTAGGAGGGTGTTGTTGCCTAAAGGGTTGATCAGATCCTCTTGGCTCCATCCATCTTTGATTGCTTAGACCGTGATGCATAGTCCTGTTATAGCTTCCATTCCTTGCAACAAAATTAGAACCAAACTCAAAGCGAGAGGGGTGAGAATTCATAGTAGTTATCAGAAATAAGAAGGGAAAACAAAAACAAATGAACAAGTAAAAGAAAAATATTTACAATAACCAATAATCAGGCACACGTTTGCAATTCCCCGGCAACGGCGCCATTTTGATGTTAGGATTTTTCCTAGTAAAGAATTTTATAAAAATATAGTCGCATTGTGAGTATAGATTCTAAACCAACAGAAAATCCCTTCGTACAAACGTTTTGGTTGTCACAAGTAACAAACCCTTAAATAAATTGATAACCGAAGTATTTAAACCTCGGGTCGTCTTCACAAGGAATTGCAGGGAGGTATGTTCTTATTATTGGTTATCAAGATTGTAAATCGGGGTTTTTAAAGATGAGGAACAAGTAATTTAAATGGCAGGTAAAATAAATAAATAACTATAAAATAAACTTTTGGCAAGCTATGAGAAATTGGAAGTCCTATCCTAGTTATCCTTATCAATGATGATGAAAATTGAATCTTAATTCCACTTAGTTAACCTTTGCTAGTGCAAGGGAAGGTCAAGTGACTAATTAGTTTAATCTTCAAATCCTAGTTAATTCCTAGAAAAAGATTGGGATTATAGAAGTTCAAGCTAATTAGCAAAGATAGCGATTATCGATCACGTTGAGTCTAATAACTCCTGAGTTACTGATTTCTTAACCAAGACCAAAAGGGGAAAAGTAAATCTACTGGAAATAATTACCTTCGGATTGGGAGCAACAGTAACATAAATAAAAGAGAGTAATAATAAACTGAAATACCTCAAAATCATGAATTGATAAAGATATCAAATGTAACATGGGCAGTTATAGTCAAATAAAGAAGTTGAGTTGAACATAGAAATCCATAACTAAATTGAGAAAACAAATAAAAAGAACATTGAACCTGTAATTGAAGAAGATGAAAATATTCCTAATTTCTAAAAATCCTAATCCTAATACCTAAGAGAGAGGAGAGAACCTCCCTCACTAAAAACTACATCTAAACTAAAAAAAAGTGCTTCCTGAAATTCCCTCCCCATTGTTCACTTCATTCCTTCACTTTACAGCCCTTAGTCTGTGTTCTCTGGGCTTGGATCTGGGCCAAAAAGAGCCCATAAACTTCTCGGAACGAGATTTGTAATTTCTGGTGCGTGGCCTCTGTCACGCGTCCGCGTGGGTCACGCGGTCGCGTCATTTGGAGTTTTCCTTGTCACGCGGTCGCTTCAGTAATGCATCCGCATCATATGCATTTCGCTTATGGCACGCGATCGCATCAATCACGTGGTCGCATCACTGCCATTTCGCGCTGGCATGCGGCCGCGTCGTCCATGCGTTCGCGTCGCTGCCAGTTTCTTCAAAAACTCCATTTTGCGCTTTCCTTCCATTTTTGTATGTCTCCTTTCCATCTTTTAAATCATTCCTGCCTTAGAAGATCTGAAAATACTTATCACACAAGTCACGACATCGAATGGCAATAAAAGGTAATTAAAATTAATATTTTTAAAGCCTATGAAACATGTTTTTCACATACATCACATAATAAGGAAGGGAAAGAAAAACCATGCAATTTCACATGAATAAGTGGGTGAAGGATTGAATAATTCACTTGAATTCAGCACAAAATATATCATAAAATATGGGTTTATCAGTCCTATAACATCAAAAGAGCAAAATCTCACCACCACTCTTAATAATTCTCGAAAATTAAAGGGGGTAGAGAAACTAAAGCAAGAGTGAAGCTTACCTATGAACTTGTTCTGATAGATACAAAGAGCTTGACGCGGTGACCGCGTGGCCATAAACGGTACGGCGATTAGAGCTTGGAGCGAGAAGTTGTGGTGGTTTGAATTTTGGTGTTAGGGTTTATCTTTTTTCTCCCTCACCTTGCATTGCTTCAGCGTTCTTGGCTGAAGGGAAGAAGAGAATTCACTTTTATTATATGTGGTCGGGCTGACGGGTTGGGCCTTGGGCCCAGTTCGGCCCGTTTGGCCCAATCTTAGGCCAAATTCTCTGAAATTAGTGTCAAAATTCTCGTTTTAATTTTCTCTATCATGTTAAACTTCAAAATTTCATTGTATAATTTTCTTGATTAATAATTAATTTATTCGATAATTATTTACTAATCTCTCGGGTTTTACATTTCTCCTCCTTTTTACCCTTCTCTAATCAAATAATCGACTTACATCAGATTATGGCGTGCATCGATCAGCATGATGTGGACATCAATAGGCTGAACGCACATGGTACGTTGTCGGGGCAGCTGACTTTGAGGTTAGTCTTGTTCTTCATTTAATGTTTATGTTAAACATGAAATGTGTTGCCATTGTATCAATACTTTTATAGAAGTAGTGTGAAGTAGATATTAGGAGTAGGAATATATTGTTCAGAATTATTTGAATAATCCGGTTTTATGTTAGGCTTACTTTGACATTGATTTGGTAGTTAAATATTTATTTCGGTTTGTTTTCCTTTTATGTAGATTACTAAGATTTTTTTAACGACTTTAGTTATGAAAAATGGGTTATAAAAAATTATTGGTAAACTTAACTACGTTCGAATATGTAAAGGTTTGTATTTAGTCAGTATAAAAATCCGTGAATTTCTAATTTTAAGTTGTTATAACTTAGATTAAGTTACTAAGTTGATGGTGTAATCGTTGTTCCTTATTTTAGTAAATGTTTTTACATAAACTACGTTATGAATTAGATGAAAAATGAAGGTTATTGTTATTTGTTTAATTGATTATGTTTATTTACTTTTGATTACATAGACGTTTGCTAATTTAGTTACGATTTTTTATTTAGATATTTTTATTTAAATGTAATTATATATATGTTTATTAATTTAGTTATTCATTCAATAAGTAACCGGTTGTATTTAAATGATTTTACAATGTAGATGTATTTCTAGTTATTTGTTAACTTAATTTTATAATTCAATTTAAGTTGTTATGTAAACGTCTGTTGGTAGGATTATGTAAACTGAAATTTTTATAGCTTTATAGGTTGACACACTCTTGATTTGGGTTTTTTATTGTTTACCAAATGGTCGCCTACTTCTGCTCAAGAGAGTTAGTCATAGACTCCCACCATCGGACGCCATTCTCCCCTACCTGAGGGAGGCTGGATTTGGCAATGCTATGGCATTGAGGGACTTCATCTTCGATAACTCCATGATCACAACATTTGTAGAGTGCTATCGTCCAAAGACCTACACCTTCCTCATGTTGTGGGATGAGTGCACGATTACACTGCATGACGTCGCCTACCACCTCGGGCTATGCGTTAACAAAGAGCCCATTGGTGGGTGCTTTTGTGACTTCCATACTTGGTACGACACCGGGGTTTAGGAGTCGGTTGAGTGCTTACTCGGTGTCAGGCCTCCTGCAGTACAGCAACAGGGAGCGCAGAGGAGAAAGGCTTTCTTGCTGAAGCTTACATGGCTTCAGGAGCGTGTCCGAAAAATGCTGCCAGGTACTGACGATCCGAAGACCCTCCAATAGTATGCGAGGTGTTATATCATGTTGATGATCGGGGGTTACCTACTAACTAATAAGTCCAACAATACGGTCCATCTCTGGTGGCTCTCGCTGCTAGATGACTTTGGAAGGATACATCTTTCCACCACAGACATCACATGATGCACTCCTCTGCTGGTGTCTTGGATCTAATAGAGATTCCCTATGTGGTATCCACCTGAGCAACAGGTTTACATGTACCCGATAGTTGCGAGGTAACTGTCACATTATCTGCTTTACCATTATTATATGTTATCACAATTCAATTACGTTGGCAACTAAGTTAAGTCTGGTTTTGCATGCATGTGTCAACAGGTTGATCGGCATGGAGCAACAGAGCAGGGACCACCACCAGTAGAGGTCCTATAATGGTGTCGGAATTTGGATAAGTTACTGTGGGATGAGGTAAGCGAGTTAAACCTTTATTTTGTTAACATTTTTTTAGTTTGCTTAACTTAAATAAATGTAGACGGGTATTGATAACTATTTCATTTTCTTCATTTATAGTTCGTGTCGACCCCGTACGACGATCCTGCATTACAGGATATCTGTCCATTATGGCTGAAGGAGGAGGCGGACCGGGGGACCTGGATGTTTGTTATCCCCTTCGTCTGCTTCAACAAAGTTGAGTTCTATTAGGCCATCTGGGTCATGTTCCAGTTCCACGACGAGCAGCCAGTGCCAGGGAATCCGGTCAACGTCGACAGGTTTCTGACTACCAAAGGCAGAGGTGAGGATGTATGGTGGCCTAGCAAGCATGAGGAGTGGTACGACCAATGGAGGGCTCGGTTTGAGGAGGGACACCAGATATCCATTAAGCTCTGTCTCGACTACCGTCTGACCTAGGAGTACGGGGATTGGTATAGGCTGTATTGTCATGTCAAACACTTATCGGGGCCAAATGTGCTTGATGACCCCCGGTTGCTGGACTTACCGGGAGACATGCAAACTTCTACTAGCCAGTCGAGGGATGTTCTTGACCTTCCCTGAGACATCCCTGGTCGTCGAAAGTAGCCCAGGGAGGTCTTGCCAGACATATAGATGCATGCCATCGACGGACATGAACAGCTTGCAGTGCTTGAAAGCTTTCACACAGGTAGGAAAGGCCCAAAATACCTTATCAAACATAATGCAATCACGCACCATAACGTGACCATCATAGTCGGTACAACACTATTATCACATATTGTTCCGGGATAACAACTTTGCAGTGCTTGCAATAACCTCAGCACCTTATTGTATGACTCCTCCTAATCGTCGTATATTTGCGCAATTGTCTTTTGCTTCGCCATCTAGACCTTTCTGTATGAGGGTTTGAAGTGATAACTTTGCCTAACTGTACCTTGTAGGGTAGATATCCTGACAGATGGGGTGGATTGTATCAATGGGAGGATGACACGAAAGATGAGACTATTGTCTAACTATCGGTAGTCTTGAGACACGGTGGGTGCTAAACATATGTCTGCGCCTCCCACCCTACAGACCTCCCTAACAAAGTAGAACAACCATGTTTCACATGTACACAACCATAAAATAATAACTGACAATATAAATCACGATTAAACTTGAACTTACCAATATCCGAGATTCTGTCAAAAAGTAACTTAGAGATACCAAGGGCATCCTGTTTCGTGTTGTCGGCAATGTACATGGTACTTTAATCGATCCGTCTCCACAATTCGATACTCTGCACTTCTGTGGATTCTATAACTCTTTACCCCCTGTAATACTGCATCTCTGCTTTTGAATCTGTGACCAAGCCTGAACTCTAGACCAGATCGTCTTCACCCGTGTTGGAAAATGGTTTTTTCTCTTGCATCACGTCGATGTCTAATGTATGATAGTGACTGGGTACCAACGACAAGGCTAGAATTGGGTGCTGAGCAGGAAGAAGATACCGACGTGATGGCTCGACTGGGGTATCCGGCACAATCTCCTCCTCATCATCATCTTCTGAAGAACCGCTTTCGTTGCTATCCATAACATACTCCTTGTCTAAGTCCTCAACATCAACGTCCATGCCATCCACTGAACTAGCAACATGTGTCGGTGGTGGTGCGAGAGGTGGATCATCCTGCACAAAGTCCAACTATCCAGTTCCACCGCCATTGATATCACCAACCTCTGCAGAAAGCTCCATCACTTGTTCGGCCATGATTCTCCCATGGATGTCAAACATCAACCGCACATGCTCCTCGCCATGCAGCTAAAATAGACGAAACTGAAAAACTCTATTTTCAATCAGTGCTAGTAGCCTATACCCTACCTATCCGATCTCTTTTCTCTCAATACCAGCAAAGCTATTTAATATCAGACTCTTCAGCTCCGACAATGAAGTAACTCGCTGGGTACGCAACAAAACGGGATTTTCACACTAAAAAATGACCCTATTATCACCATTTCTCATAAGACAATTGGAATACATACATATAACCAAATATCCACTACTACTAGACATTATGGCTAATTTGTGAAAGAAAAAGGTATATAAGAAGTAGCGAAATATTTGTGAAGAATACAAAGGGTTGCACATCCTTTTATAACTGCCAAAAATTTGTCGTAACGTATCTCGTTTACACTGTAAACGTCATAATTTTTCACGTATTTCGTTTACAGTGTAAACAAAATAATATTACACGTATTTTGTTTACATTGTAAACGAAGTATACACGTCTGTGCATGTCAGTCTTATTTTATTTACATTTGTAAACGAAATACATGTAATATTATTTTGTTTACACTGTAAACGAAATAAGACATAGAGTGTATTTTCGTAAAATAGCTTAAAAATATTTATTTATTTATTTAAAAAAATCCAAATTCTAATCCACCCACCAACAGGCTTCAACCATTGTTTCTAATTCATTTATTACTTTAATATCCATTTTCATTTAACCAATTCTATTTCTCCAAAATAGTCTAACATAATTCATAAGACTCACACAATCACTAAAAATATTTTTTTTCACATTGATATCGTTCTATAACAATTTTTTGAAATAAAATGAGTTTAAGAAAAAGCCCCTACCTCAAAGTAACTCAACTACACGATTGAACCAACGACAATTTTCCAATTATAGTCACAACAGGGGTAGTACTAGTAGCTCCGATGTCCTTCCGCAACTGCGACAGCCTCAATCACAACATGCGATCATGGTAACTCAACCTTGCAACATCAACACCTCAAAATTCTTAATAAACTATTAACAAGACACTAGCAGTAAGGGTTTCGGAATAAGAATACTTACTATAACTAAGGAGAAAAAACGGAACAAAGCAGTATTAGCTTCGGCGGTGGGTTCCGACGACATCAACATCGTCTCCTGGCTACAGATAGCTCCCTATTCTCTCTCCCATTCCCATTCCTCTCCAAGGCGGACCCAACGGTGGCAAACCCTAGTAACGACGACGAAGCAGTTTAGATTCGCGAGAAGCGGTGGCGACAGTAGTGGTTCCAACATCTTTCACCACCATCACATCTTTTCTTCTCCCTCTGCGAGCTCCTTCTCTCTCTTTGGGCTCCTCGGCGGTGGCTTCAATCCACAGTGACAACAACGACGATGTTTCCTGCACCAAGCCCTAGCAATGACGCTGGTGATGCTCCCTCGACAGTGAGCTATGTTGATGCCAACAGCAGATGCGACGATGGTGAGCAGTTCTTCCATTGCAACTCTCTCTCTCTCTCTCTCTCTCTCTCTCGGCGACTGAGTGAGAGGAGTGAAGTGAATGTCTTTTTGTCAATTAGGATTAGGGTAACTAGTGGAAAAGTTAGAAATTTTGGGTTAGGGTTAGGAAAGGAAACAAGGTTAGAATAGGTATTTTGATAAAATTAGAAGGTAGAGTAGTAATTTAAAAATCAAATTTAACCCAATAAAATTATCTTAAAAATATTATTTATTTATCAACTTATTAATTGGTTCTCAAATGAGTACTCTAATTTAAAATTAAAAATATTCTAATTTTTTTAGTTCATAAAACAAACCAAAAATTTCAATTATTCAAATTAAATTAATAAATTTTTGTTATTTTTTAATTACTAAAATTTTAAATAAAAAAATATTTAGTTATTATAAAAATTATGAGTCCTAATTAATTTAAAACTCAATTTATCAAAATTTGATATAATTACTTTTAATAAAATAATTTTTAAAATAAAATCTAGAACAAATAAAATAAATCAAAACTAGCCCATAATATAATCCTAAAAAATTCCAGATCTTACAAGTGAGATTAGAAATAGACGCGTTGAGAATTCTTGGATGCTAGTACATGAAAATCATCTATCACTTTTGAAATAGACTATGAGATCATTTACACTATGGGATATCAAATTTCATTCGAATGATATCAAATTTCTATGGGTTGCCATTTTAGAAAGTTGTTGATCTCATAGTCTAACCTTTCGATGTCAAGACATATTGTGAACCTGCTCATCCCATACCCAAATATAACATGCCATTTGAAAAAGTTGTGGATCTCCATTTAGACCTCCTTCATAGATAGCGAAGCCTCTTCCACACCTCCTTATGGTCTTATCCATCCTGTCACAACTCCTTCCTCACCCTCCAAGACCATGGCTCTCGCTCATCGTCCTTTACTCTCCGTTGTTAAAGCTTCAACTTAGAAACTTTAGATGCCCCAGGAATTACCTTCTTAAAACCTTTGAAATATATGGAACCAAAACCTGAACCTCAGAGTCGAACTCCTAAGTTGCACCTTCTAATGAATAATCAATACAACTTAGCTGCAGAGTTTGACGGTTTCAGAAGCAACAATCTTGGTAAGACGAATTAGGAAAAATATCCTTCAACTATTTTCCATTTCGATCACGTGTTCCCATTTATCGATTCCGCAGAAAAGGCGAACACCAAACACATAAGATTCTTCATGTATTATTGTCAATTAACACTTTTATGGTTGTATGACTCAAATCTCGTATTAACAAAACTAAAAAGAACTATAATTTTGGCTTTTTTTTTTCTTAAGAAAATCAAGGGTTATATTATAATTTTTTATGTCATGAAGAGTTAATGGAGAACTTCTTTCCTGCTCTCTCGTTTATTCGTGGGACAGGTCCCCATCTTCATTCTCGTTTCAACAATTTTTGTCATCCCTAATTAAAATCATATTTCAGCTTTAACTAAAATAGAAAAAATCATTCTTTTTGAAAATCAGAAATCAACAATGTATGAATTAGCACAACAATGCCATTTAGTGATTAGTCGTGAAAGAATTTCTTTACCCGTATATTAGTTGAACCGTGGCCAAATTATCTGGTTAAATATTGATTGTCAAAATTTTCTAAAACTCGTTTAACTACAATAATGTGTTAGAAGGCATTGTAAACATCTTTGTTTTTTGGTGTGTACCGTAAACATATTCCTATTCAAAGATATCTATTTATCTTTTGCACAGCAAACTTTCATTGTGAAAAACATGATGTTAGTTCTAATTTAAATCGTTTTTTGAATTTCGTTTCGTCAACAATTCTAACATACTTAAGTTTTAGGCTAACTTGCTAAGCCTCTGAAAATTGGATTAGTTTGATATTTCGTGGGCTGGTAATACACAATAACCTTAGATCCACTGATAAATTTTAGGAAGTCTTCATTTTCTTCAACTGTTCCTTTTATTGGAATCGTATTTTTGGTTCCATGTTAGGAATCCATATAAGCTTATCTACATAGTACATAACGTGGCCCTATACCTTTTGGGTTTTTCTGGTTGCATTGAATCATATGACGCGAAAAACTTGCGCGTATATAAAAATTTATAAGAGTTATCAGCAACAATTCTGAACCCGAAAAAGGTTGGATATTGCCAAAAACCAATCTAAAAAATTAAAACATTAAAAATCTTCTGAAAAAAAAGTAAAAAGGTTGACAAAAAATTAACTCACTTTTAAGTTTTAACAATATGATTAGTCAGTTTATTTTACAATAAATAAGCTGAATGAAACCAACTTGGATTAGTCGAGTAGTCAGTTCACTCGTCCGCTTAAGCAAGTGTCAGGGGTTCGAATTCCGCCTTGTGCATGCAGCAACCCATAACGCATAACCAGTCGGGTTGGGGAATACCGTAGAAAACCAAAAAAAAAAAGTAAGCTGAATGACTAATTATATTACCAACTTTTTTCAAATGTTATGAAATTTTTCGTCTATAATTTGTATATTCACTTATTTTATAATCAAGTAGGAAAAAAAATTACTTTATTAAAAATTACACCCTTAAAAATAGACCCAATCAATATTCAAAGTCTAATTTGGACTAAAACAAACTCAATTTTATCTGACTCATATACACTCGACAATTGTTTCATTGGACTTTTAGTTAGCTCAATATTTATTGACTGAATTGTTGACTAAATGGTGTTGGTTGCCTACTACCTAACACTGTAAAAATTTCAAAAACAGAATATAAAATAATAAAAACAATTTCAAGTTGTTTGTCTTCTTCAAAACTTACTTTTGTCTCTTGAATCTTTAACTCGAAATTCAAAAGGTTAAACAGTAACCAAATGCTAGGTAAATGTAGCCAACACTTAATCCAATAATCCCTTGTAAATGACTAAATTTAGTATTAACTCTAGAATCAGAATCATTAGCCAGCATTCCAAATTCCCATCCCATGTCATATACATCATTTGATCTATGCATGTTGCAGATTGTGTATACAGAACTAGACTAACTTGTAATGTTAGTGGCAGAACAAGGGTAAGAATCACAATTTATGGAAGCCTGAATCAGATTTCACAATTACTATCAAGCACTACTTGCTGAAACACACATTCTTTAATTACCTTTCAACTGAATATACATATTATAAAAAAGTTGCATAAATAACAAGCTTTCTGCTTTTCAATGTGGCTAACTTGGACGACAATGTATCTTATACTAAGCTCAATTCATCTTTTATGTTTGCAAATTTTATCTCATCTTTAAACTCGGTAGCGAGCACCTTCCGCAGATCCACCAATTCTTCGCCGGTGTCACAGATATATGCTGAAGCTTGTCTACCTGACAAGGTTGCACCTTCCATGCTGTCTATGTAGTCCTGAAAATACAAAATTCATTCAAGTCCGCAATATCGTGAAACTTCGAAACCACAAATTCCATGAAGGTGGCAAAAAGATACTGCAACGGTCCAGAGGAAAAGGTACAAAAATAAAAAATAAAAAAAAATTTGATATTGTGCAATTTAGAAGCATTATATTCTAGAAGCACAATTATAACTCTATAGTAAAGCCAGTGCATGGATTTTGAACTTACCTGCTTGGTGTAAGAGCCGGCGAGAAAGAAATTCTTCACCGGTGTCTTCTGATCAGGTCTGAATGGATCTTTACCAGGTCCCTCGCGGTATAGAGATTGCCCAATTTTAACAACAGATGACCAGGTTACTTCTAAGCCTTGAGCCGATGGAAATAGTGCTAGAACCTGCGAAAAGTTTACAAGATCAAATGTAATAACGAGTTATTATCGGTGTTTACCACTGGATCGAATGTTCCAAACAGGTACAAACTAAAGCTTGAGGTGTGATAAAGCTTGATGGAAATAATTGAAGATATCATATGACAGTACATGATAGTGAAAAGCAAAATAGACTTGACAATAATCCATGCACTTATGCTCCTTGCTATTAAATCAACAATCACAATATCATAACATCATAAGAAAAGACATGATATTTTGAATCTACCTGTTTTGCTACCCTTGAAATAATTTCATCATTCGGTAAGGGCATGTACGGATCACCTGGTGTCAGAACACATCTGAAATATGAAATGTTCATAACATTTCATATTTAGAACACATTGTAAAACCAAAGAGTGTATTAGAGCTTAAGACAAAATTCACCGATGTCAGATACTTAGTCATACACAAGGATATATGTATAAAGCAACTTATAACGAAGTGAGAGCGCAGACACACTTACTGTAATAATGATCCTTGTCCTTCAATGTAATAATCTTCAGGAGATGTTAGTGCAAGGTCTGCAAAGCATGAAAAATCTGCATCCGGAGTATAGAGAAGGTTATCTAGCCCAAGAGCTTGCTTCAGTTGCCTGCCATCAACAAAGCGAAAGAATTCATAAGGTCAATAGCAATCATAGAAGGGAATGAAACCATTCCTTACTCTTCAAGCAAAAAGTATCAATTTGTGGCAACAATAGGGAATCCTAAAATTATGATAATCACCTTGATTTTTCAAGATCCTGCAACTCTGTAACCCAGCCGTTGTATCTGAGTTGCACTGTGACGACAGGAACTCCAACAAGCTCGTATATGTTACTGAAAAACTTCTGTTCCCTCCACTCCAAAGGAATTAATCTTTTAATTCCGGGAACATCACAAGCTGACATAAAGTAGCATTAGATATCTTTGAAATAATAAGGCAATAAGTACAAAACAAATGAATCACTACACTACTAACCAGCAACGTAAGCATCAGCATGCACGATTTGTTTGGCAGTAGCCTGAGAAAATGAAAACAGAAAAGTGTTAACTATGAATTATGATGATTTTCAGAATGTCTCAGTTTCTACGGTAGCATGTAAACACATGAGAAGCAAAGATAAATAGAAAGAAAGAAAAAAGTATCACCTTTGACATGGCAAGTCCTGTAACATAAGTACTACCATCAGAAGACCTATTATAAAGTATTTCTCTGCAACCCCATCTAAGATGGAACCTGTTCCAGCGATGAATAGAATCAAATACTGAAAAATTAGAATAGTCATCATTCCAAAATTCCGGATAGGGCCACTCAAATAAACATCCGGTGAACCCTTCAGCATTCGCAAAAGGGAGGCCTCGGTCTTTGTGGCAAACAAGGCAAATATGGTGAGCATGCAACGTGCACTGATATTATCACAGTCAATAAATCCAAGAGCATAGGCCACTGGATCCCACATCCTTTGAATACTCATTCGTGTGCCACCTTTGGATATAAACCAGTCTGAAAAGCTAATCTGTAACGAGTGCATATAAAAGTTAAGAGAGTATATAAAGCTGAGGAATAAATAAATCAGGCAACACCATTTTGAAAGGGGAACAATGAATTGACATATCCTCTTACACTATCCAAATTCCTTATGTCCCTCAATGCAGCATCTGGATTAATAAGAGCTTTGACAACTGGACTCAGTGCGAGAGCCACAGCATTTCTAGCCTTATCATAAGTCTGTTCATAAATAAAAAACAAAAAGTTAAATGCAGTGAGTCCTACTAAGGAATATAAAGAATGTTTTTTTCTTTTTACTTTGAGTACAAATACCATATTGAGAGGAGGTTTCTGAATAATTCTATAGTCATGCAATCTTAACACCAAATAAAATAAAATAGAATAAAATTTAAAATGGGATTACCTTAAGCTGATTTGTGGACAAAAAAGCGTTTATCCCATGCAATGGCGCTCCCACTGGGAAGCGAAAATCTAGTTCTGCACTGGAAAACTAAGTTATGAATAATGTGTCATGTAACTATTATCTTTTTGTAAAGTGTAGTGCAATTGGGGTAAGAGGGAAAGCAAGAAGAGAATAATCAACAAGAACAAAACTCAGTATTACAGCCCAAAATATACCTCCTATTTGACCCCCTTTGTTCACAAAAGTGTGAGTGTGATCCTTTACAAGTAGATTGTTATCTGCACCCACCTATTCCAGGTAAAGAAAAAGAAACAGCAAGTGGAATGAATGGATACACAACAAAAATGAACACATCAAGTGAAGTCAATAAGAGGTTCTTGTCCTTGATAGAAGTGACACTTGTAATACTTTCATAACTGGGAAAAGAGTTGAGGAATAATACAGCTGCTAAAGATGGTGAAGAACTTGCATTATGGCTACAAGGAAAAACCAACCTTTTTCATCAATCGGAAGAGATTGTTGTAGCAACCAAAAAAGACATGCAGTCCCATTTCAATGTGGTTTCCTTTCTTATCAACAAAAGAACCAACTTTCCCACCAATAAAAGTCCTCGACTCATATATATCCACCTGAACAAGAGCAATTAGAAGTAAACATACTAGATAAAATGCATTAGCTAGAATATGCTAATAAATTTAACACCATAATTGTGTTAAGAAACTGACCAAATCACTCCCCTTTGCTTCAAAAATCAAGTTTACCATGTACACCATAACATCCAATTTCAAAATAACATTTTCTCCGTTCCATACTGATAAGTCGCTTTGACTTTTCACACATATTCATAAATAAAAGTATCAAAATGACATAAAATATGAAATGGAGGAAGTGTGATATTAAAGATTAAAGGAGCTGAACCTCGTGTCCTTGATCCAAGAGTTCTACTGCAGTTGACATGCCAGCAAGCCCAGCCCCAATGATGGCAACTTTCAGCTTTGGTCCTCGATAATGTCCCGGCTCCGGCGGAAACAGCCCTTTCGGCGCTGGCAGGAAACCATTTCATTTGTCAAACTTACAGCTCAGCTCAATTACTATAATAACTAAACCTGGTAACATGGGCAAACTCACACCACTCTCCTATGATAGACCCTAACTACCATCCTTCACAATCCAGTATTCACCCACAGGCACAGAAATTCACCAACAATTAATGTCAAAATTACATACTGTACACTACAAAGTTACATGCCCCATTGCCATGATGACCCAATTTTTTTGTTCAGGTATAGCAGCATCACTTTTTTTTTAATTATATTTTTTTCTCAAAAAAAAAGCGCGTTAACTATGCGCCCAAAATTCCTGCTGCTAAGAAAGTAATTTCTTTCCCAAAAATGCTCCATGAACACAAAAACTAAGGCATCAAATCCGCTATCACGTAGTATTTGTGTATATTTGTATGTGTAAAGTAATGTTTTTCTGTCTTCGTATACCAAAAAAAGAAAAACATTAAATGAAAGTAAACAAACTGCTACGGAAACTGTATATCCGAAAATTTATCCGAAATTGAATACCTCATAGTTTGCTTTAGAAAAATAAAAGAAAGAAGAAGATACTAACCGTTGACGCTCATGTCGGAGACATTAGAGTCTAAGGAGCAACGAACACGAGACTTGAGTGCCTTGTTGAAACGAGTTCCCGAGAAAGAAGTTGCCGGACACTGAATCAAAGAAGCCATACCTTTGTCTGAAGAAACAAGAAACTACTATGAAGGATGCGGTTGCGGTTCGTAGTGTACTAAGTATATGTATTATTATTATTATTATTATTATTATATGGGTCTGAAAAAGAGGGCGTAATAAATTGGAGGAGCATGGAACGCATTAGAGAGAGAGAGAGAGAGAGAGAGAGAGAGAGAGGTATCTGAGTAAGTTGGGTTGGGAAGAGATGCTGAAATTGGTGAATTTGTCCGGTAGTTGAAGGGATTAGAATTTGCGTTGTAACCACTCGGAATTGTTTGAGGATGATAATAAAATAAAATTATTTATTAAGAAAGGGGAAATGGAGGTGGCACTGAGTGAGTCACAAGGGACAATGGCAATTCCATTTTAGTGGTGGGTGGATAATGAACCAACAAAGCCTCGTTAGTTGTTGGCTTGGATTAGGGGTACTAGTAGTGGTAGTGGGGGTTGTGCAATGGACAGTGGAGAGTGGAAAGAAACACAATTGCCCAACGTTGACCTATTTCTTTTTTTCTTCTTTTTTCTTTCAATGATATTTACCTTTGTTAGGTGTCAACTACCAGGATAAATATTTAAAGGAAATACCTCAGATGAGTGTCTGAAATTTTTTAGTTCTAAACAAATTTTTAAGTGACAAATAAATTTTAACATTTACTGTGTAAGTCAGAATAATCGTTGGTTAGATTGTTCTTTGGAAACTTCTATGGTGCTAAAACAAAATCTATCATCCCCTATATATGCTGCATGTCATAGCTTTGATGCAAACACCTGTCCTGGTTAAGTGTTAAGTGTTTTTCAATCGGCTGCAATTGGTGGTAGGAGGTTTAGTATCAAGAATGAACCCTTTTAATTTTATTTTTGATTAAAAAAATAAAGTGTAATTTTTAATTTTTTTAATTTTTTTTATTTTATTTATAAAATTAATAATAAAAATCACATTTTATTCTTTTAAATAAAAAAATTAAAAAAATTATTTTCATTTAATAAAAGGTCTTACAATTCAAAAAATGTGTATCATCAATTGTTATTAAAGAATGGATTAAGAAATAGTAATGATTTTAGTTTAAGAAAATAATTTTAATATATATTTATTCAAAATATTAGATATGTGGTGTAGGGGTGGAAATAGGCCAGGCGGCCTGCTAGGGGCCTGCATAGGCCCAAGCTCTAGTAAAAATGTTATTAGAAGGATTTGAACTTGGGTCTTTTATCTTATAATAATACCTTTATCCACTCAACCATTTGTCTCTTTAATTATATATGTGTATTTTGTATCAATATTATTTATAAATTTATTATTTTATATTTTATAATTTTAAAAATTAAATTATATCTTAAATTTAATTATTATTTAAAAAAAACAGGCCTATTGACAGGCTTCAGGCCAGGCCAGATTTAACAACAGGCCAGGCTCAGTACTCATTAAAAAGCCTATACCAGGCTACAGGCCAGGTTAAGGCCAATATACTCTATTATAGGCCTGGCCTGTTAAGAGTAAAGCCTGGCCTGACCTGGCCTGTTTCCACCCCTAATGTGGTGGACCTTAGTTTTTTTTTTTGGTTTGACATTTAGATTGGATCGGACATACCTAAATACTATAAATGTCCTAGAAATTATGGTAGACAATTTAAATAGTATTGGGATTATCTTTGTCTAAAGTAAAAGAAAAAATTAATTTGTTAACAACCAAAACACAAATGAATCCGGTCCAAAAAACAAATGAAAAAAAATATTTTTTTAAATATGTGATAATAAAAAAAATTAAAAGAATAAAGCATTTTTTTTTTTGCAAAAAAGTTAAGATAGGAGTCTATAGTAAATACTAAATAGAGATTCATGTTTGAGGCAAACTGAGAGTGCTCTTGGCCTAGTAGCTTTTCTGTATTGTTGAGGGAAGAGCTCGATGACTAAGAAAGAAGAAATTCGTTCAGCGGCAGCACCTGAAACTTTAAATCAAGTAAACTTCAAATCGTTGGGACTATTTATGTGTGAACTACATGTCTGGATTTCGGAATTAGGGCAAGTTCCAAATTCAAATTTTGAACGTCATTGTCATTTGATGAGTGATATTCAGTGTTTAGTTTGTTGATTGGGTCTGGAATTTTATTTTCTTGGCCGTTATAGAAGGTTAAAAGAAATCCATTATTTTTTGTCGTTTATATTTCTGTAACAACTCAACTTTTAGTACGTCATGATTGTACTAAAAGTAAGACGTTATTAACCTAATTCATTTATTATCTATTTAATATTGAGTCTTTACACGTTAATCTGTCGATGATTTTATTGAAAAGTTAAAACTTTTTCATCAAGAACAAATAACACATATTCACATACTTAATATTAACAATACATTATAGTATTACATACAAAACAAATTACAAAACCTACCCCGCTGAATAAAACTTCGACTACAAGGCAAGGAAGAAAATAAATTCTAACAATAATTCAACTTGCAAACATATTCTTCTATACTCCTGCAACTTCACAATAAGCCTTCGCACCTATAGCTGAAAAGGGTGAAAATTGGGAATAAGAATTGAGGAGTTCTTATTAGGTCCGGAGTGGATAGTTATGTCTATTTTATTATTTATTACATAGCAATTCCACAAAAGAATATTTGTAATCTTCAATAGATAACCAACAACAACAAACCTCAGAATACAAACACCTTTAACAAATCAAAGATACAGAGAAAATCACAAGTTAAAAAGCACATACACACACAATCATAGAAACACATATCACAGAGAAGTATGTGCAAATAAGTATGATGCATGTCTGTCCTATGCAGGCCATGAGCTTATCTGTTGGTTGTGTAACACCCTAATATTCAAATCCTTATGCTCAAGTCATAAGTCAATAATAATAAGGTGGTATGATTCAAGGTGGATTTATAAACATATATAATTGAAAGAAATTATTAAACAAGAATCCTGAAAATAAGTAAAATAAAATTGCAATCAGAAACACACACGTATCAATGAAAAAAACAAAGCGCATTCGAAAAGCGAAGCAAAATAAAACATTAAGGAAGAATAGGATAAAGACAAGATATATACATAAACATGCATATAATAGCCACTGGTCGCAACCTACGAAATTTAGGCTGGCTAGGGTTACAGTAATAAAATTCAGTTGACAACAACATTTCTTATCTCTCCCAAAATATACATCAAAGTCTCTATAGACGAGTTTTCAAATAAAAATACTTACATATAAGTTTCTCAAAATAAGTAAGCAGTGATCTAAATAAAAATAAAACACGAGTCCAGTATACTTCACTATCTCCCAGATGAATCACAATTTACTGTTGAGTACCGGGATTGTAGAGCCTAATTAAAAAAAAATAAACAACAATGACAGGCCAAGCCCATAACCTTTCCTTCTTTTCTTTCTACTCCAACGGCACACACAAACATTTCAATGTAGCAATACACATATTATTACATCACAGAACCCCCTACCGCCAATGCTACTCTTTGATCTCCCCTCTTCATGTCACTTCTTTAACAATAATTTCATACAATTTTAGTTCAATTAATTTTATTATTCTTCTTCTATTCCATCTCTATTATGCTCTATCTATTGTGTTCTCTTATGTTAGCTTTTATTTCAAAATTCCATTGAAGTAGTCTAAATTTAAAAAAAATAAAGGAAAATCACTTTTAATTCAAGCATTACCAATTATTAAGACATTAAGGTGACTCTTTAGCTTGATAATTACCTATATCTTCAATTTTTGTCACGTTTATAGTTATGGGTATTAATAAATCCGAAAATTTAGGGTTAGGGTAAGATAGAATTTAGAATTTTTTGGTATATAAGTTTTATTATATCAATTGATGTTGAGATTAAGTTATTAGAGTTATTATTGTTATGTTTGTGGTATTAGATACTCAAAGGAACCACTCTCCTTGCTTGTTGGAACCTGTGGAGTAGAAATTTCTCTCTTAGATTTTAGCCTATGAGTAAACTTTGTATCTATGGTTAAATTTTAGCATTTATATTAATTTTATAATTATTGAAAATAATTTCATAATTTATTATTTAGTTATTTACTAACTTATTTTCAATATGATGTTTATATTAAATATTTTACAAAGAAAATTCCGCTTGAGACATAATATTTTGCGTTGAAAAGAATGAAGTGGTTATTTCAAAAATTAAACTACAATATAAATATTATCTTGCATTTACATTATAAATTCCAATTTTGTGGTTTATCTTGTGTTGAATTTAGGAGATTTTATCAACTTATCTCACATTTATTCAATGAAATAACATGCTTTTGTAATTCACCCTAAATCTGTGCTTAAAAGTGAAAATATGCTTTTTAGGCCTTAAATTTGCCAATTTTAATTCACTTTAATTTCATTTGATGACTTGATATGTTTGTTGAGTGATTTTAGGTTCATAAGGCATGGATTGAATGGAAGAAGTGAAGAGAAAAGCATGCAAAGTGGAGAATTCATGAAGAAATGAGCATTTGGAGGATTCAAGGCCACGCACACGCGTCATCTATGCGTACGCGTGAGGAGGAGATCTGCCAGCGACACGCACGCGTCACCCACGCGCACGCGTGAGGAGGTATTTGCAAGGCGATGCGTACGCGTCGACCACGAGCACGCGTGACGTTAGGCATGTGACCTCATTAAAGTGAAAACATTGGGGCAATTTTTGAGCTTTTCTAGCCTTAATCCAACTCATTTATGAGGCTATTTGATGCAAAATTCAAGATTGGACAAAGAGGGGAGTAATTAGATTAGCTAGGATGATTCTTTAGGTAGTTTTCTAGAGAGAGAAGCTCCTTCTTCTCTCAAGAATTAGGTTAGAATTAGGATAATCTCTCTTAGATATATGGTTTAATTCTTGTCTTCATCTAATTTCTTATTCTTACATCTTTGTTCTTCTTAGTTCTCTTGTTAATTTCTCATTTTGGTCATTTTTATGTTTATGAACTCTTGTTAATTTTAATTTCATTTAATGCAATTTGAGGTATTTCATGTTTAATGTACTTTTCTTAGTTGTTATTGTTAATTTTTTACTTTGGGTAGTTGTAGATTTTATTATTCTTGCAAATTTATGATACTTTCCTTTTATGCCTTCTAAGTGTTTGACAAAATGCTTGGTTAGATGTTAGAGTAGCTTTTTGAGCATTTTTGGCTTGGAAAGAGACATTAGACAATCTTGAGTCATTAATACCCAACTCATATTGGTAATCTAGAAGTGAGTTGATTAGGACTTTTGGATTGAGATTAACTAGTCTTATTTGACTTTCTCTCAATGTGAAGATAACATTATACCTTCTTCCTATATAGAAGATGACTAAATAGGATTAGCTCTTGTTAATCATTGTATGATAATTAATGACTAGGATAGAAAGCCTATATTCTCAATCTTTGCCATGAATGTCTCTCTTTAGTATCGTAATTGCTTTCTTTAATTGTTTGCTTTATTTACTTGCCATTTAATTTCTTGTCCCTTATTTGCAAACCACCCCTTGGATACCATAACCAATAATGTGCATACATCACTGCAATTCCTTTGAGAGACGACCCGAGATCTAATACTCTCGGAATTTTTATTGGTTTGCACTCATGACAAACAAATTAAACTTTGATTGAGTGTTACTTGTCGGTTTGGAACTATACTTGCAACGAAGATATTTCTTTTTTACCAAGAAAAAATTCCTAACCGACGGTTCTACTCTTTCAAGTTTTTGGCGCCGTTGTCGGAGAATTGCAATGTGTGCTTGTTATTGGTTGTTATTCATATGTGAATAGTGTGAATAGTTTGCTTTTTGTTGGTTTGCTAGTTTTGGTTTAGGAGTTTATTTTCTTTATCTCTTCTTACTTTTTGTTGTTGTTTTTCCTTTTCTACTATGATATCTCATCCCTTTGGCTATGAGTTTGGTTCAAACTATATTGTAGGAAATGGAAACGGAAGCTTCAATGAGGATGTACATCAAGGATTTAGAAATCAAAAGTGGGAGGAGCCTCAAGCATATGGATACTCTTCTTTGCAACAACCTCCTCCGGTTTCCTATGGGTATAATCCAACTCCTAATGCATATCAACCTAATGGATGTGGTGACCCTCATTGTGGTTGTTAACAACCACCACCATATGCCTATGAACTACCTCCTCAACATAGTTTTGAACCACCATACTCATAAGTACCCTACCACCAAACACTTCCATATGACCCTTATCCTTATCCACCATACTAACCACCTTATGAGCCATATGAACCATATATAGAAGCACAACAAATCCAACACAATTACTCCCATGAACCACCTCGATATACACCATCTCCATACACTTACCAAGATGAACTACCGTCCAATTATGAACCCTTTCTCCTAAACAATATACCCTCTTTTCCACCACCGCCTTCAAGGGATGAAGCTCTCCAAACCTTCTTCTAAGAACAATAAAGAGATATTATCTCTTATATCCAAAGGCAAAAAGAGAAGCAAAAGGAGGTAAAGAAGCTAAAAGGCATGGTTGCTACCATGGCGGAAGCCATTAACCACATGGCCTCCCACCTAAGATCATACAACCCAAATACTCCCATTGACAAATGTGGAGGATCAACCAAGGAGCATAATGAGGGAGTGAACTTGAAGTTTCAAGGTGAAAAAGAGGAGTTGAAGCAAGAATTGCAACAAGGGGAGAGAGTAGAGACAATTGAGCCGGAAGGAGTGGTTGAAGATTGACAAATGGATTTTTGCTAGTAAAGAATTTTATAAAAATAGTCGCGTTGTAAGTATAGCTTCTAAACCAACAGAAAATTCTTTCGTACAAACGTTTGGTTGTCACAAGTAACAAACCCCTTTGAAATTGATAACCGAAGTATTTAAACCTCGGGTCGTCATCTCAAGGAATTGCAGGGAAGTATGATTTATTATTGGTTATGCAAAGGTATATTTTGGAGTTTTGAAAAGGTTTGAACAAATAATTTAATTGATAAGAAAAATAAATTAATAATTAGAAAATCTGTTGGCAAGGTATGAAAACTGGAAGTCTTATCCTAGTTATCCTTATCAATGGGGATGAGAATTATATTTTTGCTACCACTCAGTCAACCTCTAACTATGAAGGTAAGTTAAGTGGACAAATCAATTTAACACCTAAAGTCCTAGTCAACTCCTTAAGGAAAGACTAGAGTTATAGAAATCTAAATTAATTAGCAAAGGTAACAATTATCAATCACGATGAGTTTGACAACTCAAGAGTCACCAATTAATCAACCAAAGTCAAAAGGGAAAAATCTAAATTATTTATATAATAAATAGAAGAAAGTAGTCATGAGTCTGAAATACCTCTAATTATATTAATTAAGAAAATCCTAACATGAAAAGTTCATAAACAAATAGAAGAGAAAATAAACAAAAAGAACATTGAACCTGTGATGAAGAAGATAAAAATATTCCTAAATCCTTTAAGAGGAATCCTAATCCTAATCCTAAGAGAGAGGAGAGAGCCTCTCTCTCTAAAAACTACATCTAAATTATGAAAAGTGAATTATGATCTGATATGAAGTATGAATGATGAATGAATGGATTCCCTCACTTTATAGCCTCTAATCTGTGCTTTCTGGGCAAAAAACTAGGTCAGAAACAGTCCAGAAATTGCTCTGGTATGTACAGGTCACGGAAAAGTGACGCGGAGGCGTCGCCCACGTGTGTGCGTGGATTGAAGTTGGCAGATGCGATGCGGGTGCGTCATCCACGCGTCTGCGTCGCCTAACTTCGGAGCAACTATGACAAATTATATATCGTTGTAAAGCCCCAAATATTAGCTTTCTAACGCAACTGGAACCCCATCATTTAGACCTCTATAGCTCAAGTTATGGTCGATTTAGTACCAAGAGGTCAGGCTGGACAGCTTTAGCAGTTCCTTCAGTTCCTAGTATTCCTTCCAGTTTTGCATGCTTCCTTTCCATCCTCTAAGCCATTCCTGCCCTGTAATCTCTAAAATCACTTAACACACATATCAAGGCATCGAAATGGTAATAAGAGAGGATTAAACATAGCAAAATTAAGACCAAAGGAGCATGTTTTCAATCATAGCACAAAATCAGGAAGGAAAATATAAAACATGCAAATCATATGAATAAGTGGGTAAAGAGTTGATAAAAACCACTCAATTGATCACAAGATAAACCATAAAATAGTGGTTTATCAACCTCCCCACACTTAAATATTAGCATGTCCTCATGCTAAGCTCAAGAGAAACTATAAAGGAGTGAAGAGGAATGATAGAGAGTATGAAATACAACCTATCTATGTGAATGCAACTACATGCAAAAATGATTCTACCTACTTGGTTAAAAGTAAATAAGTTCTCCAAGACAAATATGAATCAAATTCCACTAATTCAAATAGTATAATAAAAAGTAAGTGAACTTGTAAGCAGATAGCTCATGAAAGCAGGGAACATAGAATCAAGCATTGAACCCTCACTGGTAGTGTATATCACTCTAATCGCTCAAGTGTCTAGGGTCAATCACTCTACTCTTCCCTAGTCATGCTTTCTAAACCTTGTTCTTCATCTAACCAATCAACAAATATTTAGCATACCAATGCAAACATCATGAGGTCTTTTCAGGGTTGTAATGGGGCTGAGGTAAAGGTAAGGATATATATATAAGGCTAAGTGAGCTAACAAAGTGAATCCTTGATTAGTCTAAGATCTCACCTAACATATACATACTTTATATAATATAAAATGCTTTACCTAGCTACCCAAAATTTTTTTTCCACTTTTGTATTACATACTCATGTATCAAACTTATTTTTGAATTTTGTCCTATGTGCATTGATTCTTTTTATTTTGCATTTGGGGTAATATTTTTTTTGTATCCCCTTATTTAATTACTTGATATTTTTTATTTTTTTATCAATGCACATGGTAATTTAATTATTTTGATTTCACATGAGTATGCTTGCCAAATTTTCAAATAACTTATTCAATTTAATTCCCTACTTTTTTCTATCATCCCATGTTCTCATAAAATTCCCCACACTTAAATTATACACAATATCTATCTTAAGCTAACCAAGGATTCAACTTGGGATTTTTTTATTTTGTTTTTCTGCTTAAGGCTAGTAATGTGGTTATAGAATAGAAGGGGATTAAAAAGCTCAAAGTGGCTAACAAGGGAGACATAAAAGGGTAGGCTTATTTGGGATAAGTGAGCAAAAACAAGTAATGGCCTCAATCATATGCAAGCATGTAAATACACTAAATAATGGACATATAGAATGGAACAAAGCAAAGATTGCAATTATAGAGAAGATAACACACAAGAAAAAATAGTTATGGTTTAAATAATGTAACCATGTATTTAGGCTCAAAGTTTTCACAGGTTGTGTGTTCTTTAGCTCAAAAACCATGTTCCAATTACAACTTCCAAACAAATTTAACACATAGAAATTTTTTAAATTTTTTTAAATTTAAATTAGTGAAATTTTTCAAAAATAGGGTCTTAAAAAGAAACTTATTATTTTTCAACCAAGTAGTACTTAAATGCAAACAATCAACTACACATGCAATCTACTATGCAATGCAACAATGAACAAACAAAGAAAATAGAATATTGGTGTTGAGAAGAGAATAACTAACCCGTGGAGATCGGTATCGACCTCCCCACACTTAAAGATTGCACCATCCTCAGTGCATGCTAAGATGTACAAGTGGACGGGCTGCTCCAACTGATGTCTTTCTCTATAGATTGTGTAGATTGACTTGCTTGTCTCCCCATTAAGAAGCTTTTTCTCTCTCTTCGTGGTGGCCATCCTGAAAGGAGAGAAAAAGGAAGGAAAGTAACCCAAAAATAAAGATAAGAACATAAATAAAATATGGGTGTTAATGCCAAATAATAAAGGTCTCAATTACATGGTAGCTACAACATGCAAGTGAGAAAATAGTAGAAGCAAATGGCATATCAATAGTGCAAAAGTTGTAACAATGGGAAAGAGAGTGTGGATAATGCAAGATAGTGTAAGTGCATATCAATGCAAAAGGAATATCAGTATTATAAATATTAGCATTGACTTAAGAATAACACCCAATCAGAATAAAACAAGTCATGAAGCACCAGAATAATTCAAGAAAAGATGCAATAGTTGAAGAAGAGAATTTTAACACCAATGGAAAAGAAAAAGAAAGTAAGAAAGGAGGAAGAAAGAAATAAGAAGGGAAAGAAGAATTAGGATTTAGGGAAGAAAAGATAAGATATTTGGCTGATTTGGATAAGCTGTGCGGCGCTAGTGACGCGGACGCGTGAGTGACGCGTTCGCGCGGATAGCGCTTCTATGAAATAACGCGGACGCGTCATCCACGCGGTCGCGTGGATCGATTTGTGGCATTAGCGCGAGGGCAGCCTCACGGTCGGGCAACTCTCTGTTTGAAATTCATATTGCCAAATCTTTGGGTGACGCGGTCACATAGTTGATGTGATCGCGTGGATGGCCTAAATTTGAAAACGGCGCGGACGCGTGGGGCACGCGTACGCGTGGCAGGGCTTGTGCTTCTAGCACGAGTCCAGCCCAATTCTAGCTCAACTTACGGCCATACACCCTTTTTACGTCGAAACACAGGGCCACGCGTTCACGTAGGTGACGCGGATGCCTGGGGAGGCTATTGTACGAATAACGCAATTGCGTCAAGTTGTGCCAGAGGCACGCCTCCAGCCACACTTTCGCGTGATTCTCTGTTCATTTTATTTTCTTTCCAACGCACCTTTGACGCGGACGCGTCGGCGATGCTGGCGCGTCGCGTGCATGTTTTTTTTATGCAGTATGCAGAATGTAATGAATGTTATGCACAATTCCAGGTTCAATAAAAATTCAAAACAAACTAAACCGAAAAAGGAACGATCATACCATGGTGTGTTGTCTCCCACCTAGCACTTTTAGTTAAAGTCCTTAAGTTGGACATTCTCGTGAGCTCCTTGTTATGGTGGCTTGTGCTTGTATTCATCCAAGAATCTCCACAAGTGTTTGGAATTCCCACAGCCTCCGGGATCCCAAACTAGGCGTAAAGAGCCTTCAAGCAAGTTGAAGCAAGTGACAAGGCCCCAAGAGTGTTGATTATTGGACCGAATTTCGGGGTCCCAAACCTTACTTTTGCACCCGTTTTTGTGTAGATCATCATGATTCCATCCGGGTGGCACGCAATTGAAATTCTCACTAAGGCATCCAAACAACTTCCTAGACTCATTCAGTTGAGCTCTACACCAACCTTTGCGTTTAAACTCAAAGCTTCCAACCATAATGAACCTTGCAGGACAATTCTTATCACTGACCATCTTCCTCTTACTCTTAATGTCACAAAGAGCTCTAAGTTGACCATCTGTCTCCAGTAGCCCATATTCAAGTGGAATTAGAAAGCTAAAGTATATAAATTTTACCCACTTGAATGTTGTGAAGGATGATAGCAACTTAGGGGGGTGTTGCTAATGAACGTGCAAGCTCCACTCCCTTGTGCTCTTCTTTGACATCTTCCACCTCTTTGCAAGCTTCTTCAATTTCAACCTCTTCCTCTTGGTAGCTTTTTTCTGATTCAATTTCTTCTTCATTGTTCACCAAGGGCATGGGAGGTTGTGCTTCTTCTTCTTTAATCTCCATGTCAAGTCCAATGGGAGAGGATTCAAATGTAGATAAAAATTCATTAATGATTGAATCCATCTCTTGATCGTCCCCTTCAAAGTCTTCAACCATGATATGCCTTGGAGGTTGTACACCCTCCATAACATTAAATTCAAACACCTTAGAAGGGGGCTCTGTGACTTGAGTTTCCCATGGAGGTTTCGCATCTCCTAAGTCTTCTACCATTTCTTCCTCTTCAATGGCAGGCGTAGCTTCTTCCAATTGTTCCAATACAAAGTCGTGCTGCTCACTGTCCACTGGAGTTTCCAACTTCTCCTTCACGCCACGTTCTTCAGTAGATTCTTCACATAAAGCCATGGGGGTTTGTTGAGAGTCCGAACGTTTGGAAAATAATTGATTTATTGCTTGCTCCAGTTGACGAAGGATTGCATGAAATTGATCTACTGATTCTTCAAAGCGAACCTGTGATTCTTGGCTTGATGTATATGGACATGGTGCATAGGGGAGTGGTGGTTCTTGGGAGTAATTGGATTTACGTTGGGGCGGATAAGGATCATACAGTGGCGAATGGTGAAAAGAAGCTTGTGAGTATGGTGGTTCGAAGCTATATTGAGAAGATGGTCTCTGAGCATAGGGTGGGGCTTGTTGATAGCTACAAGGGGTCCACCATATCTATCAGCTTGGTATGCATTGTAGAATGGTCCTTGTCCATGATATCTGATAAACCCCATTTTTAAGGTTTATCTTGTATTGAATTTAGAGTATTTTGATGACCTTTTCTCGCATTTAGCCTATGAATTAGCATGGTTTTGTAATCTCTCCTGTATTTGTGCTTAAGTGTAAAAATATGCTTTTTAAGCCTTATTTTGATGAATTCTAATTCCTCTTTGATTCTATAAGATGCCTTGATGTGTTTGCTAGTAATTCCAGGATTGAAATAGGCTAGGCATGGATCAAAGGGAGCAAGGAAGGAAGCATACAAGTGGAAAGAAGCATAAAAAGTCAAAGAAGTGGAATTAGCCATGCACGCGCACGCGCACAAGGCGCTCGCGCGCACATTGTAGAATCGGCCAGGGACGCGCACGCGTACCGTGTGCGCACGTGTCGCAGTCTGCACAAGACTTCATTAAAGCAACACGTGCCTGGCGATTTGGAAGGCTTTTTGAACCCATTTTGGCACCAATTGCTGATAGAAAGGAATAAAAGGATCAAGGATTGAGGGGAATAAGAGAATCTATCATATAGCATAATTAGTTTTAGTTTAGAGTAGTTTTAGAGAGAGAAGCTCTCACTTCTCTCTAGAATTAGGATTAGGTTTAGGTTAATCTCTCTTCTTAGATCTAGGTTTAATTCATGCTTTAATTCACTTCTCCTTTATCAAGTCTTAATCTTCTCCTCTTCCTCTTTCTAGTTATGTGCTTTAATAATTATAATTCTTCATTTTGTTTTGAATAGATTGTTGTTTCTTTGTTTTCTTTCAATAATGCAATTTGAGGTAATTCATGATAATTGTGATTTCCTTGATTGTTGTTGTTAATTCATTTCAATAATTGTTGTTAGATTCTATTCTTGTTATCAATTTACTATGCTTTCCTTTTATGCCTTCCAAGTGTTTGATGAAATGCTTGGTTGGATTTTAGTGTAGGTTTTGTTCCTCTTGGCCTAGGTAGAGTAATTAGTGACTCTTGAGTTATCTAATTCCTTTGTTGATTGATAATTAGAAGTTGCTAATTGATTTGAATGCCTCTAAAGCTAGTCTTTCCTTTAGGAGTTGATTAGGACTTGAGGAATCAAATTGATTCATCCACTTGACTTTCCTCCATGGTTAGAGGTTAACTAAGTGGGAGTAATAGACAATTTTGTCATCACAATTGAGGAGGATAACTAGGATAGGACTTCTAGTTCTCATATCTTGCCAAGAGCTTTGTTAGTTGTTAGTTTATTTCCTTTGCCATTTATAATTCTTGTCTATAATCTCAAAAACCCCAAAATAACTCACAACCAATAACAAGACACTTCATTACAATTCCTAAGGAGAACGACCCGAGGTCCAATACTTTGGTTTATAAATTTTAGGGGTTTGTACTAGTGACAAACAACTTTTTGTATGAAAGGATTATTGTTTGGTTTAGAAACTATACTTTACAACGAGATTTCATTAGTGAAATTCTAAACCGTCAAAAATCCAATCATCAAAATGGCGCCGTTGTCGGGGACTTGCAATGGTGTTATGTTGTTGGTTATTGTATATATGTGAATAGTGTGAATATGTTTGCTTTTGTTAGCTCTTACTAGTTTTAAGATTTAATTTTCTTGCTTCTTATTTGATTTTGTTTTCATTTTCCTCTTGCTATCATGAATTCTCACCTTGGCTATGAGTTTGGTTCCCAACATGTTGTAGGAAATGAGAGCTTCAATGAGAATGTGTATCAAGGATGGGATAACCAAAGGTGGGAGGAGCCATATGCATATGATCAATCCTCTTGGCAACAACCTCCACCAATGCACTATGAAGAAGAGCCATTCTATGATGCATATCAATCCAATGGCTATGGTGAATCACCTTGTGACTTTCAAGAACCACCACCATATGCCTATGAGTCATATCTTCAACATGAACCTCAACCACACTCACAAGCCTATTTTCAACAAACACCTCCATATGACCCTAATCCATATCCATCCTACCAACAACCATATGAGCCATATGAACCACACATAGAGCTACCACCATTCCAACATCAATCTTTTCAAGAGCCACCTCTTTCACATTATTACCAAGATGAACCACCTCCAATATATGAAAATTTTCAACCACAAGATGAATACTACTTTCCACCACAACCTCCCATGGAAGAATACTCATATCCATTGATCTAAGAGCCACATGATCCTAATCATATAATCCAAGAGGAACAAGAGTCAAGAGATCATCTCAAAGAAGCATTGGATCAATTTCAAGCAACCATGGAGTGTGTTATGCAACAAGTGGAAAGAGTGGAAAACATAGAACCACCACAACTCTACCAAGAAGAACCACCTTCCTACTATGAACCCTCCTCCCAATTTGATGAACCCTTCCATCCACCCCAATCTCTAATGGATGAAACCCTTGGTGTTCTTGTTCAAGGGCAAGAAGAGATGAAAAGGGATGTGCAAAATTTCATGGCCGCCTTGGATGCAGTAACAAATCAATTAGCATCCCAATGCTTGAATACTCAAGGAACTCCCATGGCTACATGTGGAGAATTGAATGAAGAACATAGCATGAAGAAGAGATTGGAAACCCCGGTGGGAAATGAGGGAAGTTGCTTTGTATTGGAACAATTGGAGGAAGCTTTAATTGTTGAAGACAAGGAATAAGTGGTAGAAGACTTAGGAGATGTGGAGCCTCCATGGGAACATAGAGTTGACGAAAACCCCTCCAAGATGATTGAAATTGATGCAAGGGAGGAAAGTGCACACCTTCCAAGGCATACTCCATATGAAGACTTGGATGGGATAGAGCAAGGATTGAGTTCCCTTGGTGATGAAGATCAAGCATCAAGTCTTAGTGGTGAAGAATCCTTTGAGCATGAAGAACCTTCTCCCGTTGGATTTGAAAGCGTTGAGGAGGTAAATTTTTCTCACCCTCCCTATTATGATTTGAGTAAAGGAAAAGGTTTAGATAAAATTGTTAAACAAAGGATTGAGATTAAGAGATCTTGTGAAGAGGTGGAAGTCCCTAGAAATAGAAGAACGAGGGTTGGCTATGCTTTGTCAAGATCTTTGGAAGCATCTTTGCCTAGGTTGCCATCTACACCTTCATTTGAGTGGGTGAAATTCATTTCTATTAGCTTTATTATCCCACTTGAATATGATTTGCTTGAAACGGATGGCCAACTTAGGGAAGTTTGTGGGATGAAGCGTAAGCGAAAAAGGTTTTGTGGTGGGCATTGCAAATCAAGGCTCATTATGGTTGATGCATCAAACATGAGATATAAAGGTTGGAGTAGTGCTCAAATAGATAGGTCTAGGAGGATTGTTGGCCACTATATAGAGAATTCACGTTACTCACCACCCAGTTGGACCAATAATGATGATCAACTTCAAGACAGGTGTGAAGATAAAGTGTGGGATCCCGGATCAAAAGAAGAGGATCAACTTTGGGAGCCCCAAACTTGTGAAGAACTTCATCAACACTTGGCTCAATCCATGAGAAATCTTGGGGCACAATGGAGAACCAAGCATTGGTGGGAGTTCCAAGACGAGTACAAGCACAAGCCACCATGACAATGAGTCTCTCAACATGTCCAACATAAGGATTTAAAATAAAAGTGCTAGGTGGGAGACACCCCACCATGGTAAACTCTTTCCACTCTCTTTTAATTTTGCTTAATAAGTGATTTGAGTTGCCCTTGTAGGTAGAGGTTTCAAATAAATTTGTTTGTACAACTTAATTGTTAGCATAGTCACATGTATGTTGTGTTTAGTAGTAGATGAATAATATCAAATTGCATTTTTTTGTGAATTGTATGATGGTTGATTGAATAAAGAGTTGTGAGCAGTATAGGGAGCACCTGAGCACAATTTTTTCTGCATAAAAGGTAATATAAAAAAAGGGGTTAGACGCGCGCGCACGATGTACGCGCACGCATCCCTGAGTAGTTGCATCATCACCCAAATTTCAAAGAGTTGGGCCTCTCTTGGGCAAACACTATGCTCTGAGCCCAACACAACCCACGCTGACGCGCACTACATGCGTGCGCGTCCATACAGCTACAAAGAAGTGCACGCGGACGCACACCTACCGCGTCCGTGTCGATCTGCTGCTGCAACTTCAGAGCCAATATCCAGAGAGTTGCGCTGGATCTGGGCCAACTTTAAGCCCCCAGCCCAACTCATCTCGCACGGACGCGCACTCGCCGCGTGCGCGCCCATATGCCAAAAGGAGGAAAGGACGCGAGCGCACGCATCGCGCTTGTGCGCTTTATGTTACACCACCGACGAACGCGAACGCGCACTTGCCGTGTGCGCGCCTTAGCTTATGCCGCCATTCCAGGCCTTTGTCCAGAGAGTTGGGCGTGCGCTGAGCCCACTCTAAGCCTCCAGCCCAACTCAATGTACGCTTGCGTGCATGGTACGCGTGCGCGCCCCTATATAGTTTCCCCATCCACGCTTGAGCGTGTTGTACGCGCACGCGTAGGTCCCTAATTTTATCAATATACGCGGACGCGCACGGTGCGTGCCCGCGTCGATTCAAAAAGAAGATAACCCTAGTGCGCGAAGAGCACTGCGCAGCAGCGCACATCTCTTCTCCTTCCTCCTCGCCTCTTTCTCCTCCCGTTTCCCTTCAGCCACCACCAGTGGCCGCATTTGCCGCCACCACACCACTAACTCTATTCACCCTTTCTCGCTCGCTCTCATTCTCTCATTTCCCTCCATCTCTCATCTCTCCTTCTCTACTCACTCTGCCCTCTACTCCCCCGAGCACCACCGCCGTCGCTCCGCCATAATCGCCACCATCCACAGCGGCGCGGCTCTCTGATTCTGTTGCTCCCGTTCCAATCCCAATTTCCTTTTCCATTTTTAGTTCTTCTCTGCTCCCAGGTTCCTGCTCCAACTCTGCTTTCTATTAATTTTTCATTTCTGTTAGCTACTGTTAGTTAGTTAGAATTGAAATTTGGCATGTTAGGTTAGATAAAAATGATTGCGGTTAGGTAGCTAGGTCTGGATAGAGGATTCTAGGCCTGATAAATGCTCTGTTTGTGCATATTCGCTGTTTGTTTACTTGGGTGCTGTATGTTGATTTTGGATTGCTCTTCTATGCAATTTGTGTTGCTGGATGCTATCCCATTGCTGTTATGCTTGACTGATGTTGTAACTATGCTGTTTGTGCTACTTTGCTATCCGGAAATGTCCAATTTTAAGCCGGGATGCTGCCCAATTTTCAAGAAATCTATTTTCATTTTAGTCTCTATTGCAAATTTGGGCTAATTTCCGTTTCCTTTTGACTTCCGGGATTTGCACCAATCATTGTGAACATGATTTCTATGTCTAGCCACAACTCCTCTTTTATTGAGCCTAAATATCATCATACCACTAATCCACCTTTCTAACTCACTAATTTCTTTAACCATTTAACTTCTACTCACATTTAACCCTCTTTAACCATTCTTTCAAAAGTATGATAATTTTATGGCTTAATGAGTAAGAGTTGTTGACTTTCGTGAACATTGCATTCTTGGTTTACTTGTTCACTTATGCTTACTTGTTTACAAATTTTTTTCAAAGTTCAGTTCACATCGTGATTGTTCATTAGCCAATTGATATCCTAAACATACTTTCTTTGCTTCGTGCTAAGTGCTTCACTGCTTATATTCTATCATACTTTTCAGGATGTAGGATAAAGGAAAAGCTATAGCCACTACCTCCAAGAAAAGAAAACATTCTACACCCTCTATTCCCTCCATTTACAAGAATTATGCTAAGAAGCCATTGAATGACGAGGAAAAGGAAAATCAGTTGCTACCTTCTACCGACTCAACCAAGTTTCCCAATCTTTACTGTGAGCTTCGCCTTTCTAAGTATCGGACGACGAAACTGAATACTGAGAAGAAGCTTGTCCTTCCCGATGATGTGAGATGAGCCATTACTAGTCGAATCCTAGAGTTGGGTTTGGACTTTGTTGATAGAGATTTGGGAGATATCAACATTTCTTGGGTTAAGGAATTCTATTGCAACTTCTTCCGTCCTACTTTAGATTCAGTTCAGTTGAGGGGTAGAGAGGTTATGATCACTGAGTCAGCCATAGAGGAGGCATTGCAGTGCCGACATCTTACTGATGGCACCTGCGCTCATTAGCAGGCTGAGATAGCTATTCACAGCATGACCTTTGACTATGAGGCGCTTAGGCGCGTGATTGGTTTACCCGATGCCACTTGGGTCATGGATGCGAACAACACTAAGCCTAAGGGGATGCTATTTGCTCATTTGACTAGAGAGGCCAAGACTTGGCAGATGATATTTGCCCATTATGTCTTACCCACCACTCACTTTTCTGAGATCCCTATGGAGATGCTACTTTTGATTGGTTGTGTTATGGAGGGAAAAGAGGTTTATTTTCCTCGATTGATCCGGCAGTGTATGTGGCGAGCACATATTCGTGGCCTACTTCCGTTTTCCACCTTGGTTACCAGTATGGCTGCCTTAGCTGAGGTCCCCTGGTTGGATGATGATGTGACACCACCACCCCCAGATGACGATGATAAGGAGGTTACTATTCCTCGGGGTGGTTGGGTGCACGAGAAGCCCCCAGTTAGATGCCGATCTAGGGCTAGAGCAGTGGTAGGGACAGCTGGACCTTCAACAGCCCCGTCCTCTTCTACAGCAGCAGCTCCATCCTCTTCGACAGCCCCTTCTTCAGCACCTGAGCCGACTTACCTACTAGTTCAGCGTCTGTTTCGGTTTTTGGAGCGCGAAAAGCGCCAGATCATGCGCCGACTAGATCGGATGGATCAGGCACTCATCTCCCTGGGCGCTGAGTTACCTCCGCTCCCAGACTCTCCGGCCTCCGATGAGCAGGATCATCAGGAGGAGGATGTTGATGAGCCGACTCAGCAGGATGCACCTCCAGCTGCACCTGACGCCACAGAGACTCCACAGCCACATGGGGAGCCGGTCCCACAGCCTCATACAGAGTCAGCACCTACGGTTGTACCTTCCCCTGATCCTCCGGTTTAGCATCGAGGACGATGCTCGATCTTAAGTGTGGGGAGGTCACCGGTAGCATCATTAGAGGACCGGTGAACATTTTGGCCACTTTCCTAGTTATCTTACTTTGCATACCTTTGTATATATTTGATGCATTTTGAGTTTATTTTGGATACTCTTACTATTTTGGTTCGTTTTGGATACCTTTATTGCTTATTTTGGATTTTAGATGTTTTGGATGCTTTTGGATATTTTAGATACTTTAGATGCTAGACTCCATACTTTTAGTTGGATTTTTCTTTATATACTTTTGCATATCCTTCTTTTTAGCTTCTAGTGTGATTAGAAATCATGTTTGAATTGCAAAAAACTTAGTCACCCTTTTTGCATAAGAAATTGTTTTAAGTGAAAAAGGAAAGGGTAAACTAAGGAATTTTTGAATCTTTTCAATCACAACAATGCTTAGTCAAATATTGAGATCTTCCAAGAATTTTAATTATAGGGCATAGGGCACCAACCCAATTGATTGAAGAAAATTTTTGGTGAAACTTCCTTGAATTCTTACTTTGTGAAGCATGTATTGAGCTTAGAACACAAGCTTGTGAGACTTGAGCCTATTGATGTGGTTACATTTTATAACCACTTATTTTTCATTCTTGTGTGCAATTGTTCTCTTTCTATGATTGTGATCCTTGATTTGCTTGATTCTATATGTCCATTTATTTCTTGTATTCATGCATTTGTATGATTGAGGCCATTATTTCATTAGCCCACTTACCCAAATAGCCTACCTTTTACTCTCCATTGTTAGCCAATTTTGAGCCTATGCTTAACTAACTTGTTCTCATTTTAGCACATTACAAGCCCAAGGCGAAAAACCAATGAAAGTCCCTTGCTTGGATCTTTGATTAGCCTAGGCTAGTGAGAGTGTTTATTATTCGAAGTTGGTGAGACTTGGGAACATTGGAGGGGATAAAAAAAAGGGGGTAGTACACTTCCATATTTAGGAATTGGGAACATATTCATGTATTGATTGAATGTATAAGAACTTATGCAATTGATGTCCTTGTACAAAGTATAAAAAGAAAAGAAAAAAAAAGAAGAGAAAAATAAAATGAAAAAAAAGAACTATAGAAAAAAAAAGGAGAAGAAAAAAATAATAAAAGGGGACAAAATGCCCCAAAGTGAAGTTCAATAAAAGGGAATCAATGCATAAGTGTTACGAATCAAGAAATAAGATGCATGAATATGTAAGAAAAAGTGAAGAATGGGTAGTTAGAGTAGTTTGAATTTGTATAGATTATTATATAGCTAGGTGGGAAAGTCTATGCTAATCCAAGATCTAAACTCTAGTCCACTTAACCATAAATGATCCTACCTTGACTCTAACCCCATTACAACCTAAATGAAAGACCTCATGATGAATGTATGCATGCATTGAATAGGTGTTGATTGTTAGAAGAAAATCAAATTTTGGAAAGCATGATTAGAAGAGAATTGAGTGAATTAACCCTTAAACACTCGAGTGAATAGAGCGGATACACATCCAGTTAGGGTTCGAAAGTTCAATTACATGTGTTCACCCATATTATCTATATTCTTGCAAGCTTGAATTCCTTTTGATAAGTTTCAATACAATTGTGGCTTGGACTTAGTTCCTATTGTCCTAGCTATTGTGCTTACACATGTTCTCTTGGGAGTTGATTTGTTTGAACCAAGCATTTGCATTCACTTTAGGTAGTTGCATCTAGATAGGACTCATATAGTTTAGTGCATTTAAATAAATGTCATACCCCTTAGTTTCTTCTTATTTTAGCATGAGGACATGCTAAGGTTTAAGTGTGGGGAGGTTGATAAACCCCATTTTTAAGGTTTATCTTGTATTGAATTTAGAGTATTTTGATGACCTTTTCTCGCATTTAGCCTATGAATTAGCATGGTTTTGTAATCTCTCCCGTATTTGTGCTTAAGTGTAAAAACATGCTTTTTAAGCCTTATTTTGATGAATTCTAATTCCTCTTTGATTCCATAAGATGCCTTGATGTGTTTGCTAGTAATTCCAGGATTGAAATAGGCTAGGCATGGATCAAAGGGAGCAAGGAAGGAAGCATACAAGTGGAGAGAAGCATAAAAAGTCAAAGAAGTGGAATTAGCCATGCACGCGCATGCGCACAAGGCGCTCGCGCGCACATTGCAGAATCGGCCAGGGATGCGCACGCGTACCGTGCGCGCACGCGTCGCAGTCCGCACATGACTTCATTAAAGTAACACGTTCCTGGCGATTTGGAAGGTTTTCTGAACCCATTTTGGCGCCAATTGCTGATAGAAAGGAATAAAAGGATCAAGGATTGAGGGGAATAAGAGAATCTATCATATAGCATAATTAGTTTTAGTTTAGAGTAGTTTTAGAGAGAGAAGCTCTCACTTCTCTCTAGAATTAGGATTAGGTTTAGGTTAATCTCTCTTCTTAGATCTAGGTTTAATTCATGCTTTAATTCACTTCTCCTTTATCAAGTCTTAATCTTCTCCTCTTCCTCTTTCTAGTTATGTGCTTTAATAATTGTAATTCTTCATTTTGTTTTGGATAGATTGTTGTTCCTTTGTTTTCTTTCAATAATGCAATTTGAGGTAATTCATGATAATTGTGATTTCCTTGATTGTTGTTGTTAATTCATTTCAATAATTGTTGTTAGATTCTATTCTTGTTATCAATTTACTATGCTTTCCTTTTATGCCTTCCAAGTATTTGATGAAATGCTTGGTTGGATTTTAGTGTAGGTTTTGTTCCTCTTGGGTTATCTAATTCCTTTGTTGATTGATAATTAGAAGTTGCTATTTGATTTGAATGCCTCTAAAGCTAGTCTTTCCTTTAGGAGTTGATTAGGACTTGAGGAATCAAATTGATTCATCCACTTGACTTTCCTCCATGGTTAGAGGTTAACTAAGTGGGAGTAATGGACAATTTTGTCATCACAATTGAGGAGGATAACTAGGATAGGACTTCTAGTTCTCATATCTTGCCAAGAGCTTTGTTAGTTGTTAGTTTATTTCCTTTGCCATTTATAATTCTTGTCTATAATCTCAAAAACCTCAAAATAACTCACAACCAATAACAAGACACTTCATTACAATTCCTAGGGAGAACGACTCGAGGTCCAATACTTCGGTTTATAAATTTTAGGGGTTTGTACTAGTGACAAACAACTTTTTGTATGAAAGGATTATTGTTTGGTTTAGAAACTATACTTTACAACGAGATTTCATTAGTAAATTCTAAACCGTCAAAAATCCAATCATGAATATCTAGGAAGGTTTTGTTGCCTAAAGGGGTGATCAAATCCTCTTGGCTCCATCCAACTTCGATTGCTTTGACCGTGATGCATAGTCCTGTGATAGCTTCCATTCCTTTCAACAAAATTGGAACCAAACTCAAAGCGAGAGGGGTGAGAATTCATAGTAGCTATCAAAAATAAGAAGGGAAAACAAAAACAAATAAACAAGTAAAAGAAAAATATTTACAATAACCAATAATAAGGCACACGTTTGCAATTCCCTGGCAACGATACCATTTTGACGAACGAATTTTTTCTAGTAAAGAATTTTATAAAAATATTCGCGTTGTAAGTATAGCTTCTAAACCAACAGAAAATCCTTTCGTACAAACGTTTGGTTGTCACAAGTAACAAACCCCTTTGGAATTGATAACCGAAGTATTTACACCTCGGGTCGTCTTCTCTAGGAATTGCAGGGAAGTATGATTTATTATTGGTTATGCAAAGGTATATTTTGGAGTTTTGAAAAGGTTTGAACAAATAATTTAATTGATAAGAAAAATAAATTAATAATTAGAAAATCTCTTGGCAAGGTATGAAAACTGGAAGTCCTATCCTAGTTATCCTTATCAATGGTGATGAGAATTATATTTTTGCTACTACTCAGTCAACCTTTAACTATGAAGATAAGTTAAGTGGACAAATCAATTTAACACCTAAAGTCCTAGTCAACTCCTTAAGGAAAGACTAGAGTTATAGGAATCTAAATTAATCAGCAAAGGTAACAATTATCAATCACGATGAGTTTGACAACTCAAGAGTCACCAATTAATCAACCAAATCCAAAAGGGAAAAGTCTAAATTATTTATATAATAAATAGAAGAAAGCAATCATGAGTCTGAAATACCTCAAATTATATTAATTAAGAAAATCCTAACATGAAAAGTTCATAAACAAATAAAGGAGAAAATAAACAAAAAGAACATTGAACCTGTGATGAAGAATATAAAAATATTCCTAAATCCTTTAAGAGGAATCCTAATCCTAATCCTAAGAGAGAAGAGAGAGCATCTATCTCTAAAAACTACATCTAAATTATGAAAAGTGAATTATGATCTGATATGAAGTATGAATGATGAATGAACAGATTTACTCACTTTATAGCCTCTAATCTGTGCTTTTGGGCCGAAAACTGGGTCAGAAACAGTCCGGCAATTGCTCTGGTACGTACAGGTCGCGGAAAAGTGACGCGGAGGCGTCGCCCACGCGTTTGCGTGGATTGAAGTTCGCAGATGCGATGCGGGCGCGTCATCCACGCGTCTGCGTCACCTAACTTCGGAGCAACTATGACAAATTATATATCGTTGCGAAGCCTCGAATGTTAGCTTTCCAACGCAACTGAAACTGCATCATTTGAACCTCTGTATCTAAAGTTATGGTCGATTTAGTACCAAGAGGTCAGGCTAGACAGCTTTAGCAGTTCCTTCAGTTCCTTGTATTCCTTCCAGTTTTGCATGCTACCTTTCCATCCTCTAAGCCATTTCTGCCTTGTAATCTCTGAAATCACTTAACACACATATCAAGGCATTGAATGGTAATAAGAGAGGATTAAACATAGCAAAATTAAGACCAAAGAAGTATATTTTCAATCATAGCACAGAATCAGGAAGGAAAATGTAAAACATGCAAATCATATGAATAAGTGGATAAAGAGTTGATAAAAACTACTCAATTGAGCACAAGATAAACCATAAAATAGTGGTTTATCAACCTCCCCACACTTAAACATTAGCATGTCCTCATGCTAAGCTCAAGAGAAACTATAAAGGAGTGAAGAGGAATGATAGAGAGTATGAAATGCAACCTATCTATGTGAATGCAACTACATGCAAAAATGATTCTACCTACTTGGTTAAAAGTAAATAAGTTCTTTAAGACAAATATGAATCAAATTCCACTAATTCAAATCGTACAATAAAAAGCAAGTGAACTTGTAAGAAGATAGCTCATTGGTATGCGCATTTATAACTCAGCACTTTCTTCACAACTTCGCACAACTAACCAGCAAGTGCACTGGGTTGTCCAAGTAATAAACCTTACGTGAGTAAGGGTCGATCCCACGGAGATTGTTGGTATGAAGCAAGCTATGGTTATCTTGAAATTCTCAGTTAGGCGGATATTATATGGTTATGGAGTTTTCGAATAATAATAATAAATAAATAGGAAATAAAGATAGAAATACTTATGTAATTCATTGATGGGAATTTCAGATAGGCGTATGAAGATGCTGTGCTCTTTTTGAATATCTGCTTTCCTACTACCTTCATCCAATCCTTCTTACTCCTTTCCATGGCAAGCTGTATGTAGGGCATCACCGTTGTCAATGGCTACATCCCATCCTCTCATTGAAAAAGGTCCAAATGCTCTGTCACAGCACGGCTAATCATCTGTCGATTCTCAATCATGCCGGAATAGAATCCATTGATTCTTTTGCGTTTGTCATCACGCCCAACAATCGCGAGTTTGAAGCTCATCACAGTCATTCAATCCCTGAATCCTACTCGGAATACCACAGACAAGGTTTAGACTTTCCGGATTCGCATGAATGCCGCCATCAATTCTAGCTTATATCACGAAGATTCTGCTTAAGGAATCCAAGAGATATGCGCCCGGCCTAAGGTAAAACAAAAGTAGTTGTCAGTCACGCGTTCATAGGTGAGAATGATGATGAGTGTCACGGATCATCACATTTGTCATGGTGAAGTACAACGAATATCTTAGAACAGGAATAAACTGAATTGAATAGAAAATAGTAGTAATTACATTAAAACTTGAGGTACAGTAGAGCTCCACACCCTTAATCTATGGTGTGTAGAAACTCCACCGTTGAAAATACATAAGTGATGGTGGTCCAGGCATGGCCGAATGGCCAGCCCCCAAAACGTGATCACAGGATCAAAAATACAATCTAGGATGTCTAATACAATAGTAAAATGTCCTATTTATACTAGACTAGCTACTAGGGTTTACAAAAGTAAGTAATTGATGCAGAAATTCACTTCTGGGGCCCACTTGGTGTGTGCTTGGGCTGAGCTTGAGCTTTACACGTACAGAGGCTTCTTTTGGAGTTAAACGCCAAGTTGTAACATGTTTTTGGCGTTCAACTCTGGTTCGTGACGTGTTTCTAGCGTTTGACTCCAGAATGTAACATGGAACTGGCATTGAGCGCCAGTTTACGTTATCTAATCTCAAATAAAGTATGGACTATTATATATTTCTGGAAAGCTCTGGATGTCTACTTTCCAACGCCGTTGAGAGCACTCCATTTGGAGTTCTGTAGCTCCAGAAAATCTATTTCGAGTGCAAGGAGGTCAGAATCTAACAACATCAGCAGTCCTTTGTCAGCCTTTTATCAGAGTTTTGCTCAGGTCCCTCAATTTCAGCCAGAAATTACCTGAAATCATAGAAAAACATACAAACTCATAGTAAAGTCCAGAAATGTGAATTTAGCATAAAAACTAATGAAAACATCCCTAAAAGTAGCTAGATTCTACTAAAAACTACCTAAAAATAATGCCAAAAAGCGTATAAATTATCCGCTCATCACTCATGAAAGCAGGGAACATATAATCAAGTATTGAACCCTCACTGGTAGTGTATATCACTCTAATTGCTCAAGTGTCTAGGGTCAATCACTCTACTCTTCCCTAGTCATGCTTTCTAAACCTAGAATTATAGAGCCCTCTTCCAAGAAGGTTGATATTGATGTTGAGGAGGGTGTACAATCTCCAAAACATATCATAGTTGAATACTTTGAAGAGGTTGATCAAAAGATAGAGTCAATCATTAATGAGTTTCTATCCACAATTGAATCCTCCCCCATTGGACATGAAATTGAGGTCATTGAAGAATGTGTACAACCCCTCATACCCTTGGTAAGCAATGAAGTAGAGATTGAATTGGAAGAAAGCTACCAAGAGGAAGAGGTTAAAATTGAAGAAGCTTGCAAAAAGGTGGAAGTTATCAAGGAAGAACACAAGGGAGTAGAGCTTGCAAGGAGATTGGAGACACCTCTCCCCAAGCCATCACCATCCATCCTTTCATTCAAGTAGGTAACTCTCTTATCTCTAAGCTTTATTATTCCACTTGAATATGGTTTGCTTGAAATGAATGGTCAACTTAGAGCTCTCTGTGGCATGAAAAGCAAGAAAGAATTGATTAGTGGTTGGCATCCTCATTATCGGTTCATAATGGTTGGAAGCTCCAAGTTTGGGAGTAATGGTTGGTGTAGAACCAATTTGCATGGATCTAGGAGGATGTTTGGGTGTCCTCATGAGAATTCCAAGAACTTACCACCCGAAGGGAATTACCATGATTAACTTGAAGACGGGTGTGAAAACAAAGTGTGGGATCTTGGATTATAAAAAGAGGATCAATTTTGGGAGCTCATGGTTTGTGAAGAACTCCATCAAAGCTTGGAGCTGTTAATTTTTAATGATGGAGCTTATTGGAGATTCAAGCATTGGTGGATGTTCCAAGATGAATTCAAGCATAAGCCACTTTGATGAGAGCTCCCTATAAGTTCAACTTAAGGACAATAAATAAAAATGTTAGGTGAGAGACACCCCACCATGGTAGCATCTTTTTTATTTTTCTCTTTTGTGCATATTGGTAAACTAGTTTAATTCCATGTTTTGTATGGTTTGTTTAGTTTATTTGGTAGTCTAACATGTTAAATAAGGTTTTATGGTATTTTGGTAGTTATTTGGAGGTTTAGAATGCTTGGTTTGGTGCTAGAACTTGAAAATTTTTGAAAAACATAGCACCCAGCCACGCATACGCGTCACCCATCCGTATGCGTGACCCCCAAGTTTCCAACACCTCACATGTACACCTCGCCCAAGCGTACGCGTGATCCCCAAATTTTTCAAGCGCAGTACAAAAACCAGAGAGTTGCGCGCGTAGTGTGCTGAAATTGTGCCTCTAGCACAATTTTGACCCACGCGTACGCGTCACCTATCTCTCTCTTCACTCATGCGTGCGCGTCGAAGATGCGTATGTGTCGCACCCTGTTGCTGCCATTCACGCATACGCGTGACCTAACTAGTACGCGTGACTCACTGCCTTGTTCCACTCCCTTCTTTTCTTCTCTTCTCTCCATTTCTTTCCTTCTTCTCTCTTCTCCTTTTTCTTTCCACCCTTCAACCATCATCCAACACTACCATTCACCATCTACCATTATTTTCTTTAGTTTGTTAGTTGTTAGTTAGTTATTTAGTTAGTTTGATTTATGTTTAATTTTCTGTTTTTCATTATAAGTGTTGGATTATTAATCTTGTTTGCTATCTATTGCTGCTGATTACTGAAGATGTTCTTTTAACATCATTGTTATTAATTTTGATTGTTGGATTTCTTTATTGAGGTTACAAGTTTTTACTTGGTTTTGAGTTCTTAATGCTTAATATTTTTGGATACCAAGTGTATGACATTGCCTTCAAAGCATTTTAAATCTTTTGAGTTGCATGTTTTGGCCAGCATGTGATTTGATTTCTTTATATATGATGAGGCAATTGTGTATTGTCAATGCATTTTTTATTAGGTGATGCTTGTGTATGATTGACCCTTATTCACATCACCTATTTCATGCATTGAGATTTTGGAATTGTGCAATTGGATTGAAAGCATACCTAGTGACATATTTTTGAGCTTTGTAAAGCTTTGTGGACCATGCTTGCTATGTGATTGAGTTTAATTTCTATCTTCTTTTTCCTAAGTTCCATAGCACCCATGTGTTCCACCTCTATGTCACTTAGGTGTTGCAAACAAACTTCAATATGTGTCATTATTTGATGTGTGAGCTTTATATTTCAATTGGTTCACTAAGTTTACTTGTACTCAATCAATGTCCATTCATTATCCAATTCACAATTGCTTGATTAATTGCTTGAATGCTTTTATGCCTCTTTATTGCTTGTTCATTGCCTTACGAATTAATAATATCACTATTCTACTTCAATCTATGCTTGATTCTATTCTAAGATATATCTTCATTCTTCGTCCTAACGGATTGGAGTGTAACTTGACTGTCATCCCTATTCACATGGGTTTTTGCGAGTCTTTGATGGGATAGTACTATATCACAAGCTTGATTGTACATCTTTTAGACGGCTAATCCACAGCTTGTTGGGGACTTCTCGAGACATTAGTTTAGCCGAGGTGCGGGACGATTAGGGCCTTTGTGATATAGGCTCAAACCAAAGGAGCAGCGTTCTCTGATCTGGAAGATCCGATCTTGTCTGTGGCGTTTTGAGTAGGATCACCAAGAGAATGGACTGCTAGAGCTTCACCCTCGTTCAGATTGAATGACCACTGACCCGGCATTTGATCTGAAGCAGAGGAGATTAATGACCGCTGACTCAGCGTTAATCATATACAGCCTGTCATGGAATAAATCAATAAGAAGTTGGAGTAGATGGTGAGAAAAATTGATCCAGAAGGAAGAAGCATCTTCGAAACCTCAACCGTTCTATCACCATTGATTTTATACCTATCTAGTAACGTTTTATTTATCTATCTATTTTATGCGTTTGTCGTGACAAACTATATTTTATATCCGCCTAATGGTGGACGAAATTGTGATCCTCTTTATATTTGCATGATCAACAATATTAGCTCTTTGGTATGTGCACAAAAACATTAACTCAGCACTTTCTTTTCACAACTCCGTTCAACTAACCAGCAAGTGTACTGGGTCGTCCAAGTAATACCTTACGTGAGTAAGGGTCGATCCCACAGAGATTGTTGGTATGAAGCAAGCTATGGTCATCTTGTAAATCTCAGTTAGGCAGATTAAATTGGTTTATGGATTTTCGAATATTAATAATAAAAAGAAAATAAAAGGGATAAAAATACTTATGTAAATTAATAGTGGGAATTTCAGATAGGCGTATGGAGATGCTGTGCTCCTCTTAAATCTCTACTTTCTCATTGCTTTCATCCAGTCCTTCTTACTCCTTTCCATGACAAGCTGTATGTAGGGCATCACCGTTGTCAATGGCTACATCCCATCCTCTCAGTGAAAATAGTCCTATGCTCTGTCACAGCACGGCTAATCATCTGTCGGTTCTCAATCAGGTTGGAATAGAATCCCTTGATTCTTTTGCGTTTGTCATCACGCCCAGCCTTCAGGAGTTTGAAGCTCGTCACAGTCATTCAATCCCAGAATCCTACTCGGAATATCATAGACAAGGTTTAGACTTTCCGGATCCTCATGAATGCCGCCATCTATCTAACTTATACCACGAAGATTCTGTTGGGGAATCTAAGAGATATGCGCCCGGCCTAAGGTAAAACGGAAGTGGTTGTCAATCACGCGCGTTCATAGGTGAGAATGATGATGAGTGTCACGGATCATCACATTCATCAAAGTGTTGTACAACGTATATCTTGGAATAAGAATAAAAAAGAATTGAATAGAAAGTAATAATAATTGTATTGAAACTTTGAGGTACAGCAGAGTTCCACACCCTTAATCTATGGTGTGCAGAAACTCCACCGTTGAAAATACATAAGTGAAAGGTTCAGGCATGGCCGAATGGCCAGCCCTGTAACGACCCAACTTCTAGAACGTCATGATCGTACCAAAAGTAAGGCGTTACCAACCTACTTTCCTTTATTAACTATTTACTATTGAGCCTCTAGTTCGATATCGCGATTCAATTTTAGTAAAAATACCAGAAAATTTTTGTTTTTATTTATCAAATCATATAGCAAACATCACCAAGTAATAATAATCACATAATTATTAATAATAGTAATATTATACAACAGAATTTAAATAAAATTCAGGTACAACTCCTATCCCTCTGCATAAAATAAAAACCTTAAGCAGTAAGGGCGAGAGAATTCTATGAAAGCAAATTAACTCATACATTTAACTCATAAATAAATTCTATAACCGCTCGCAGCTTCAAACTGTATCTTCGAACCTGTGTCACTGAAAGGGTGGAAGAATTTTGGGGTGAGAACAAACCACACGTTCTCAGTAGGGAATGGGAATGCCGTAAAAGTAATGAAATAGAATGCAAATAATTAATATACTCAAGGAAACTATAGTTTTGTCAAACTCTTTTTGGAAATACTACTCTTTTGGTTTTACTTTACTAATTATTTACCTCTTTCAAAAATCTAAGCTCAAAACAAATTCCAAAATATAAAACTGGTCACTTTAAGCATTTTTCAACCTCATAGATAATTTTCAATCACAACATCAATTCTTAATCATCATCATACATTCACCAACTAATAGCACTAACAAAAGATTCAATTCAGCACACAAACAAGTCACAACAAGGCAAACAGCACAATCACAGAGAAGTACAACGAGCAAACCCAATCAAATGCAAATGCACACACAAGGATGATGCATGTCTATCCCTAGTGCAGGTAATGAGCTCATTTGTCGGTTACATACCCGCTCCCAACGTTACCCAGCAACCTTTGTCTGGATAAGGCTTTCCTGTTGGCAATAACCACTGCGAGCAACCTTTGTCTTGCAGGGTATCCACTGCAAGCAACCTTTGTCTTGCAGGGCGGCACTTATTAGCCAATATACGCCCAACACACTGTAAGCAACCTTTGTCTTACAGGTGCAACAACACACTCACTGTAAGCAACCTCTGTCTTACAGGAGCACTCTAATCTTGATACCTCTGTAAGCAACCTCTGTCTTACAGCAAAGCATTATAGCAAGGTATCCCAGGAAAGCGTTCTCAGTGGTCGTACCACCATCTATCTGACTGCCTTCACGCAGCAGATCATCACATAAACATCTCAGGAGTTGCCTCAAGCAACAAATCAATATCTCTTGGGTTGCCTCAAGCAACAAATGACCTTTCAACAGGTCCTCTGCTTTTTATTCTCTTTTATAATCATAAATACGCAAGCGGGACAAAACCCACGTCCTTGCCAACAATCTCATAAACTAAATACCTTTCCTCAAAAGAATCTGTGTAATTATCATCATAAATTATCATTCTCATTATTCATTTCTAGTTACATATTCTTACACAACATCTCTCTCTTTCTTTATTCAATCATGTTGTACAAACCTCAGATTTTACAAAATTTCGGCAGCACCTCCCCTAAAACTCGGACCTAGCCACCCTTACGGGTTCCCTCTTTCTCAACAAATCACAGCCCTTTTTCAGCAATTACCAAATAAGAGGTTCTCAAATCAGTCAGAAAATTCACAATTTACAATAGCCAACAGTTCAGTCATAATCCACAATTCCCACATAACCCATCAATTCAACTTTCACCTCATCAATTCGTAACTAACTTTCATTTATCATAGGATTCTTTCAAAATTAAACTCAATAAACTAGTATTCCAAGAAACTTGGTGTTGAGGTAATTTGGTCACAATAAAAACTTGTTCCATCTCTCTTAAAATTCTGTTATTGCTTCCTGAGAAAATGCAGAAAAACAGCAGCAAGTAGTAAGTTTGGTAAATTCCTTAAAAATCCAATTTTCACCCAATGCCTTTCAAAATTCACGATCTCAAACAAGACTCTTTTAGCTTTTTATTGAATCAAATTCCAGATTAATACCATGTCATATGAAAAAGTTATGAAGTGAGAAACACAGCCAGACCTTTTAGAATTCGGTTTCCAAAATCCAGTGAGTTATCCATACTCTTTTCAACATATCTACTTGGTTAAATAGGATATTGACATGAAATTTAAAATGAAGATTGTGGACACAGGAAGCTTGAAAATGCCGTTGGTTTCAGCTCAAATACTTACCAGAATTGAAAGTTAAGTGAGTTGGAAGTTGGTGCTTCTGCAGTAAAGAAACAGAATTTTCTGCAGAAACCATCAATCTTCAAAAATTCATTTCTCCCAAAATACTCATCAATAAATTCTGAATTTTTTATGAGATGCTCAAAACACAGTAAAGTTTCATGCAAAAATAGTTTCATTCAAGTATATGACCTGGGATGCTCCCAGAAATCGATTCTTTCTACTGTCATGTATGCAGAATTTCTGCCTTAAGCATTTTCAACAACCTTACTTGTCAAAAACCACATTTGAACTTATAAACCTTCCAAAATCACACGTTTAACCTCTTTCCAATTATTCAAAATTTTCTTCATTGCCAACACAGCCCAAGAACCCAGAATCAATAATTCACACGATATCAAGTACTTAAGCATCATCAAACCTTTTCTTTTCTACACTATGCCAAGCGTAATTTTCCATATACACTCATCATCATTCAAACACACAATAACTCATCAATTCACACCAGCAAGCTCAGCAACAAAAGTAACACCATTTATTCTATCCCTTACCACATTCAGTACGCACAATCATCAAATCAATCACCAACTACAGTTATAATTCAACTCAATTCCATCCATATCAGAGAAAACAATATCAATTACAACTTCAAACACTCACAACAAAGCCCAAAGACATTCGCAGCCTTAACCTGAATTCAATAATCCAGTTGAAGCACTAACACATCATCAAACTCACTCCAAATTTCACAACCTCAACCATCATCACAATAATCCCAAACCAAACACAAATCTAACTCAGTTCATCAATTATCATTACGACAACTTTTCAATAGTTAACCTAGCATATATCAATTTGATAAATTACACTAAACTAATCATTATTCACAACCACATTTAATTCCAATCACAGCTCAAAATGTTCACAACAACTAACAAATTTCAAATGCATTTCAGGTCATTCATGTCAATTAAGAAATTCTCAAATATTGTTAACCATTTGCACTTATCCAATAACTTGGTAGGCATTCTAAATTAAAAACGTTAAATCCCCTACCTCAATTAGCTGAACCCGCAAGAGTTAACCAGATTAAATCCGCTTACTTTAAATTCACAGCACCAGCGGCAATTTCATCATGATCAAGATGGCGGTAGCAGCACCAATTTTAATCCCGCTCACAGCAACCACAACTTCGACAGTTCCATAAGAATACATCGATACTAAAATGAAGATATCAACTATTAAAGTTAGGATAAAAATATAGCAGAGAGATAGGGTGTTAAACAGAGCATGAATGGAAGCGTTGTAGGGTTACGAATGGAAAATTCGATGTCAGAACAAAGAGGAGGATGCAACAGCTTGCCTTCTCGAATGACAAGCTTCAGCATGAACAACGGCGGCGCTCAAGAATTTCGGCGGCAGGGACGCTGGGCAGAAACAGCAGAAGAATGACACTCCCTCTCTTCGAGCTCCTCGTTCGTTTCTCTCTCTAGCTTTCTTCCACTGTGACGGTGGCACCAGGAACCTTCATCACTTTTGTCTTCCCTCGGTGAACAGCGTCAACGGCCTGGAGTGGTGGCACGGTGCAACGGCAGCGGTGGAACAGACTTGATGGAAAGCAGAACGACGACGCTTTCTCTCTCTCAGCTCAGCAACGACGATGACGATTCCTTGTGGTGGTCGCGCTCCTCCCTTCGGCGATTGGCGGCGAGCTGGGAGCGGTGGCTGGCGCGGTCTCCCTCTTCTGTTTCCCCTCTCCTCTCGTTCTCTGCTCTCTCAAATCTCACTCTCTTTTCCCCTGTTTCATTTCCCCCCCCCCCCCCCCCCCCCTTTTCTTGCTGTGAGGCTTCCGTGGGTGAGGGATGGGGTCTCGGGTTTGGGTTTCCAATTTGGGAAATTAGGGTTTCTGAGTTTGATTTGGGAATTTGGGATTAGAAATTAGGGATTTTATAAAATAATATGGATAAATATGAATAGATATTTCAATAAAATTGGAGGATAAGATAATTTTAAAATCAAATGTACTCTATTAAAAATATTTAGAAATATTATTTATCAACATATTCTAAGTTTAATCAATTATTTCTAATTTACATTATAAAATGAACAAGTTAATTATATTTTGTAAAGTACAATTTAAATTCAAATATCAATTTTATAGATTAAATCATACAAATCTCTATTAGTTTTCTATCTCTGAAACTTTAATTTCAATTTATAAAATAACCAATTATAATAAAAATTGTACATAAATATTAATTGACTTAAACTTAAAGTATTTATAAATATCAATCTAATCATTTCTAATAAAATAATTTCTAGGAGTTCAAATTAATAACATAATTCATTCAAAATAGGATTTATTTAAATTAAATTATACAATTCTTTCATATTTTTCAATAACCAAAATTATAATTTCAATTATATCAAATATCTAATAAAGATTTATATAAAAATTCTAATTAATTTAAACTCCAATTATGATGAAACTCCATTTAATTACCTTTAGCAAAATAATTTTCTTAAAATAAATCACAAATAACTAATTATTTGATTTTTCAAAAACTAGGGTTGTTACAAGCCCCCTGAGTGATCAAGAGACCGAATAATCAAAGGCTAAACAGTCAAAAGATTAAACTGTCAAAAGATGTCTAATACAATAGTTAAATGTCCTATATATACTAGACTAGCTACTAGGGTTTACATGAGTAAGTAATTGATGCATAAATCCACTTCCGGGGCCCACTTGGTGTATGCTTGGGCTGAGCTTGATCTATCCACGAGCTGAGGCTTTTCTTGGAGTTGAACTCCAAGTTATAACGTGTTTTGGGCGTTCAACTCCGGATCATGACGTGTTTCTGGCGTTTAACTCCAGACAGCAGCATGTACTTGGCGTTCAATGCCAAGTTACGTCGTCAATTTCCGAATAAAGTATGGACTATTATATATTGCGGGAAAGCTCTGGATGTTTACTTTCCAACGCCGTTGAGAGCGCGCCATTTGGATTTCTGTAGCTCCAGAAAATTCATTTTGAGTGCAGGGAGGTCAGATTCCAACAGCATCAGCAGTCATTTTTGTCAGCCTTTTTCAGAGTTTTGCTCAAGTCCCTCAATTTCAGCCAGAAATTACCTGAAATCACAGAAAAACACACAAACTCATAGTAAAGTCCAGAAATGTAAATTTAACATAAAAACAAATGAAAACATCCCTAAAAGTAGCTTGAACTTACTAAAAACTACCTAAAAACAATGCCAAAAAGCGTATAAATTATCCGCTCATCACAACACCAAACTTAAATTGTTGCTTGTCCCCAAGCAACTGAAAATCAAATAGGATAAAAAGAAGAGAATATACTGTAAATTCCAGAATATCAATGAATATTAATTATAATTAGATGAGCGGGACTTGTAGCTTTTTGCTTCTGAACAGTTTTGGCATCTCACTTTTTCCTTTGAAGTTCTGAATGATTGGCTTCTCTAGGAACTTAGAATTTTGGATAGTGTTATTGACTTTCCTAGTTAAGCATGTTAATTTTTGAACACAGCTACTTATGAGTCTTGGCTGTGGCCCTAAGCACTTTGTTTTCCGGTATTATCACCGGATACATAAATGCCACAGACACATGACTGGGTGAACCTTTTCAGATTGTGACTCTGCTTTGCTAGAGTCCCCAGTTAGTGGTGTCCAGAGCTCTTAAGCACACTCTTTTTGCTTTGGATCACGACTTTAACCACTCAGTCTCAAGCTTTTCACTTGGACCTGCATCCCACAAGCACATGGTTAGGGACAGCTTGGTTTAGCCGCTTAGGCCTGGATTTTATTTCCTTGGGCCCTCCTATCCATTGATGCTCAAAACCTTGGATCCTTTTTACCCTTGCCTTTTGGTTTTAAGGGCTATTGGCTTTTTCTACTTGCTTTTTCTTTCTCTCTCTTTTTTTTTCGCCATTTTTTTTGCAAGCTTTTGCTTTTTTCACTGCTTTTTCTTGCTTCAAGAATCAATTTCATGATTTTTCAGATCATCAATAACATTTCTCTTTGTTCATCATTCTTTCAAGAGCCAACAATTTTAACATTCATAAACAACAAGATCAAAAATATGCACTGTTCAAGCATTCATTCAGAAAACAAAAAGTATTATCACCACATCAATATAATTAAATTAATTTCAAGGATAAATTCGAAATTCATGTACTTCTTGTTCTTTTGAATTAAAACATTTTTCTTTTAAGAGAGGTGAAGGATTAATGGAATTTATTCATAGCTTTAAGGCATGGTTACTACATACTAATGATCATGAAGTAGAGACACAAAACATAGATAAATATACAACATAAAAACCGAAAAATAGAAGAAATAAGAACAAGGAATGAATCCACCTTAGTGGCGTCTTCTTCTTGAAGGACCAACAATGTTCTTAAGCTCTTCTATGTCCCTTCCTTGTCTTTGTTGCTCCTCCCTCATTACTCTTTGATCTTCTCTTATTTCATGGAGAATGATGGAGTGCTCATGATGTTCCACCCTTAATTGTTCCACATTGTGGCTCAAATCTTCTAAGGAAGTGTTGAGTTGTTCCCAATAGTTGTTGGGAGGAAAGTGCATCCCTTGAGGCATCTCAGGGACTTCTTGATGATGAGCTTCCCCATGCATCTCTTGAGAACCGTAAAGGGTCTCTCTTGCTTGCTCCATCCTTTTCTTGGTGATGGGCTTATCCTCTTCAATGAGGATGTCTCCTTCTATGATAACTCCAGCTGAGTAACATAGATGGCAAATAAGGTGAGGAAAAGCTAGCCGTGCCATGGTGGAGGGCTTATCGGCTATTTTGTAGAATTCATTGGAGATGACCTCATGAACTTCTACTTCCTCTCCAATTATGATGCTATGAATCATGATGGCCCGATCCACAGTAACTTCAGATCGGTTGCTAGTGGGAATGATGGAGCGTTGAATGAACTCCAACCATCCTCTAGCTACAGGCATGAGGTCCAGTCTTCTTCTTAGTTGGACTGGCTTGCCTTTGGAGTCTCTCTTCCATTGAGCTCCTTCCACACATATGTCCATAAGGACTTGGTCCAACCTTTGATTAAAGTTGACCCTTCTAGTGTAGGGGCGTTCATTTTCTTGCATCATGGGCAAGTGAAACGCCAACCTCACATTCTCCGGACTAAAATCTAAGTATTTCCCCCGAACCATTGTGAGATAATTCTTTGGACTCGGGTTTATACTTTGATCATGGTTCCTAGTGATCTATGCATTGGCATAGAACTCTTGAACCATTAAGATTCTTCTTTGGACTCGGGTTATACTTTGATCATGGTTCCTAGTGATCTATGCATTGGCATAGAACTCTTGAACCATTAAGATTCTGACTTGTTGCATGGGGTGGTAGGATTTCCCAACCTCTTCTCGGATTTCATGTCGGATCTTCGGATACTCATTTTTTGAGCTTGAAAGGGACCTCAGGGATCACCTTTTTCTTTGCCACAACATCATAGAAGTGGTCTTGATGGCTCTTGGAGATGAATAGGAGGAGGGGAAGTGTAGGTTTCGGTCAAGGTATGGAGGAGGGGTTGTGTTGTGTGAAAATGAAGTAGAATGGAAGGGTATATATAGGGAGAGGGGAGAGTGAAGTTTCGGCCATTTAGGGTGGATTGGGTGGAAAATGTTTTTGAATTTTGAAGGTAGGTGGGGTTTATGGGGAAGAGTGGATGGATGTGAGTGGTGAATGGGGTGATTGGGAAGAGGAATTGAGGTGATTGGTGAAGAGTGTTGGGAAGTGTGACATGGGGAAGAGTAATCACAAAACTAAGATTAGGAGGTAAGGTGAGAATATGTTAGGTGGGGATCCTGTGGGGTCCACAGATCCTGAGGTGATCCTGTGGGGTCCACAGATCCTGAGGTGTCAAGGAATTCCATCCCTGCACCAAATAGGCATGTAAATTGCCTTTGCACACTATTCTGGCGTTTAAACGCCGTGTGGTGCACATTCTGGGCGTTCAACGCCCATGTAAAGCATGTTTCTGGCGTTGAACGCCAGTTTCATGCTTGTTACTGGCGTTCAGCGCTAGCTTTTCTTCTCTAGGCACATTCCTGGCATTCAGCGCCAGAATGTTGCTTGTTTCTAGCGTTCAGCGCCAGAATGATGCTCTGTTCTAGCGTTGAACGCCGGCCAGATGCATCTTACTGGCGTTGAACGCCAGTCTGTGCTTCCTCCAGGGTGTGATTTTTTTCTTCTGCTGTTTTTGATTCTGTTTTTAATTTTTATGATTTTTTCGTAACTCCTCATGATCATGTACCTAATAAGACACAAAATAACAATAAAATACAATAAAATAAAATTAGATAAATAAAATTGGGTTGCCTCCCAACAAGCGCTTCTTTAATGTCAATAGCTTGACAGTGGCTCTCATGGAGCCACAAGGTGATCAGGTCAATGTTGTATAGTCCCAACACCAAACTTAGAGTTTGGATATGGGGTCTTAACACCAAACTTAGAGTTTGGTTGTGGCCTCACAACACCAAACTTAGAGTTTGACTGTGTGGGCTCTTCTTGACTCTGAACTGAGAGAAGCTCTTCATGCTTACTCTCTTTTGTCACAGAGGGATGCCCATGTGCCTTAAACACAAGGTAGTCCCCATTCAATTGAAGGACTAATTCACCTCTGTTGAGATCTATCACAGCTCCTGTTGTGGCTAGGAATGGACTTCCAAGGATGATGCAATCATCCTCTTCCTTCCTAGTGTCTAAGATTATGAAATCAGCAGGGATGTAAAGGCCTTCAACCTTTACTAACACATCCTCTACTATTCCATAAGCTTGTCTTAATGACTTGTCTGCCAATTGTAATGAGAACAAGGCAGGTTGTACCTCAATGATCCCAGCTTCTCCATTATAGAGAGTGGCATAAGATTTATCCCTGACCCCAGATCACACAGAGCTTTTGCAAAGGTCATGGTGCCTATGGTACAAGGTATCAAAAACTTGCCAGGATCTTGTTTCTTTTGAGGTAAAATTTGCTGAATCCAGGTATCCAGTTCACTAATGAGCAAGGGAGGTTCACTTTCCCAAGTCTCATTACCAAACAACTTGGCATTCAGCTTCATGATAGCTCCTAAATATTGAGCAACTTGCTCTCCAGTTACATCTTCATCCTCTTCAGAGGAAGAATAGTCTTCAGAGCTCATGAATGGCAGAAGGAGATTTAATGGAATCTCTATGGTCTCTATATGAGCCTCAGATTCCTTTGGGTTCTTAATAGGAAACTCCTTCTTGCTTGAGGGACGTCCCAGGAGGTCTTCCTCACTAGGATTTTCGTCCTTCTCCTCCCTTGTGCATTCGGCCATATTGATTATATCAATGGCCTTGCACTCTCCTTTTGGATTCTCTTCTGTATTGCTTGGGAGAATACTGGGAGGAGTTTCAATGACTTTCTTACTCAGTTGGCCCACTTGTGCCTCCAGATTTCTGATGGAGGATCTTGTTTCACTCATGAAACTGAAAGTGGCCTTTGACAGATCAGAGACTAGATTGGCTAAATTAGAGGTGTTTTATTCAGAATTCTCTGTCTGTTGCTGAGAAGATGATGGAAAAGGCTTGCCATTGCTCAGCCTATTGCGTCCACCATTGTTAAAGCCTTGTTGAGGCTTTTGTTGATCCTTCCATGAGAAATTTGGATGATTTCTCCATGATGAGTTATAGGTGTTTCCATAAGGGTCACCCATGTAATTAACCTCTGCCATGGCAGGGTTCTCAGGATTATAAGCTTCTTCAGAAGCTGCCTCTTTAGTACTGTTGGATGCATGTTGCCATCCATTCAGATTTTGAGAGATCATGTTGACCTGTTGAGTCAACACCTTGTTTTGAGCCAATATGGCATTCAGAGCATCAATTTCAAGAACTCCTTTCTTCTGAGGTATCCCATTATTCACGGAATTCCTCTCAGAAGTGTACATGAATTGGTTGTTTGCAACCATGTCAATGAGTTCTTGAGCCTCTTCAGGCGTTTTCTTTAGGTGAATAGATCCACCTGCAGAATGGTCCAATGACATTTTCGAAAATTCAGAGAGACCATAATAGAATATATCTAATATGGTTGATGAGCGGATAATTTGTACGCTTTTTGGCATTGTTTTTAGTATGTTTTTAGTAGGATTTAGTTAGTTTTTAGTATATTTTTATTAGTTTTTAGTTAAAATTTACTTTTCTGGACTTTACTATGAGTTTGTGTGTTTTTCTGTGATTTCAGGTATTTTCTGGCTGAAATTGAGGGACCTGAGCAAAAATCTGATTCAGAGACTGAAAAGGACTGCAGATGCTGTTGGATTCTGACCTCCCTGCACTCGAAGTAGATTTTCTGGAGCTACAGAAGCCCAATTGGCGCGCTCTCAACGGCGTTGGAAATTAGACATCCTGGGCTTTCCAGCAATATATGATAGTCCATACTTTGCCCAAGATTTGATGGCCCAAACTGGCGTTCAAAGTCACCTTTAGAATTCCCAGCGTTAAACGCCGGAACTGGCACCTAAGTGGGAGTTAAACGCCCAAACTGGCACAAAAGCTGGCGTTTAACTCCAAGAGAAGTCTCTACACGAAAATGCTTCAATGCTCAGCCCAAGAACACACCAAGTGGGCCCGGAAGTGGATTTTTATGTCATTTACTCATCTTTGTAATTCTTAAAGCTACTAGTTCCCTATAAATAGGACCTTTTACTATTGTATTTTCATCTTGGTTCTTCTGGTTCCCTCTCTGGGGCCGAAGCCAATGATCACTTTTGTTCTTATGTATTTTCAACGGTGGAGTTTCTACACACCATAGATTAAGGTGTGGAGCTCTGCTGTACCTCGAGTATTAATGCAATTACTATTGTTCTTCTATTCAATTCCGCTTGTTCTTGTTCCAAGATATCACTTGTTCTTCAACTTGATGAATGTGATGATCCGTGACACTCATCATCATTCTCACCTATGAATGTGTGACTGACAACCACCTCCGTTCTACCTTAGATTGAGTGAATATCTCTTGGATTCCTAATACACGATGCATGGTTGATCGCCTGACAACCGAGCGCTCGCCTGACAAACGAGCCAGCCATTTCGTGAGATCAGAGTCTTCGTGGTATAGGCAAGAACTGATGGCGAGAACCTGGAAGGTCTAACCTTGTCTGTGGTATTCTGAGTAGGATTCAATGATTGAATGACTGTGACGTGCTTCAAACTCCTGAGGGCGGGGCGTTAGTGACAGACGCAAAAGAATCACTGGATTCTATTCCGGCCTGATTGAGAACCGACAGATGGATAGCCGTGCCGTGACAGGGTGCGTTGAACATTTCCACTAAGAGGATGGGAGGTAGCCACTGACAACGGTGAAACCCTTGCATAAGCTTGCCATGGAAAGGAGTAAGAAGGATTGGATGAAGACGGTAGGAAAGCAGAGAGACGGAAGGGACCAAGCATCTTCATACGCTTATCTGAAATTCCTACCAATGAATTACATAAGTATCTCTATCTTTATCTTTATGTTTTATTCATCATCTATACCCATTTGAGTCTGCCTGACTAAGATTTACAAGGTGACCATAGCTTGCTTCATACCAACAATCTCCGTGGGATCGACCCTTACTCGCGTAAGGTTTATTACTTGGACGACCCAGTGCACTTGCTGGTTAGTTGTGCGGAGTTGTGATAGAGAGTTGAGATTGCAATGAGCGTACCATGTTGATGGCGCCATTGATGATCACAATTTCGTGCACCAAGTTTTTGGCGCCGTTGCCGGGGATTGTTTCGTGTATGGACAACTGATGGTTCATCTTGTTGCTTAGATTAGGTAATTTTTTTCAGAATTTCTTTAAAAATGAATTCTAGAGTTTCATGATGATCTATTGAAATCTGGCTGGCTGAGAAGCCATGTCTAATCTCATTGGACCGAGGTTTCAACTGATCATCACAAGAGCTTGTTGATCTCTATCAATCTTGCTATTGGAGCAATGATCTGCTAAGGCTTGGCTGGCCATTGGCCATGTCTAGTGTTTTGGACCGAAGCTTTCTTTGAAAGCTTGGCTGGCTGTGAAGCCATGTCTAATTCCTGGACCGGAGTCTTAGACTAGCATTGCAATGATTCCTGGAATCCAAATTAAGAATTCTGAAACCTTTATTTTCTATTTCCATATAATTTTCGAAAAATCCAAAAAAATTTCAAAATCATAAAAACCAAAAATATTTTATGTTTCTTGTTTGAGTCTAGTGTCTAATTTTACGTTTGGTGTCTTGCATGCATTGTTTATTTGATCTTGGTTCTATTTTCAAGTCAATAGTACAGGGAACTGAAGATTCAGAACATGCAGCAGACGAATTACACAGAAAAAGCTGGGCGTTCAAAACGCCCAGTGAAGAAGGACAGACTGGCGTTTAAACGCCAGCCAGGGTGCCTGGTTGGGCATTTAAACGCCCAAAAAGGTAGTGCATTGGGCGTTAAACGCCAGAATGTGCACCATTCTGGGCGTTTAACGCCAGGATGGCACAAGAGGGAAGATTTTGTCTTCAAATCAATTTTTTTTCAAGTTTTCAAAGTTTTTCAAAATCAAATCTTTTTTAAATCATATCTTTTCAATCAAACCCTTTTCAAAATCAATTTCTTTCCTTTTTCAAAGATACTTGCTAACAATTAATGATTTGATTGAACAATTCAAGTATGTTGCCTTTTCTGTTGAGAAAGGTTTAATGTTTGAATCATATCTTTTCTTGTTAGCCAAGTCATTAATTTTTAAAATCAAATCTTTTTAAAATTTGTTTTCAAATCATATCTTTTCAATCATATCTTTTTAAAAGCATAACTTTTCAATCAAATCTTTTTAATCACATCTTTTTCAAAAATAGTTTTCAATCATATTTTTTTTCAAAAGCTTTTTCAAAAAAAAATCACTTGATTTCTTTCCCACTTTTAGTTTTCGAAAATTATCAATCAATTTTTCAAAATGTTTTCAAAATATCTCACTTAATTTTCGAAAATTTCTTCCTCTCTTATCACATCCTTCTATTTATGGAGTACCACTCCTTCTCAATGCACAATTCGAACTCTATCTGATTAAGTTCGAATTCTTCTACCTCTTCCTTCTAATTTTCTTCTTCTCTGACACCTCAAGGAATCTCTATACTGTGACATAGAGAATTCCATATTTTCTTGTTCTCTTCTCTTTCATATGAGCAGGAACAAAGACAAAAGCATTCTTGTTGAAGCTGACCCTGAACCTGAAAGGACCTTGAAGCGAAAGCTAAGAGAAGCTAAGGCACAACTCTCTGTAGAGGACCTAACAGAAATCTTCAACGAAGAAGACATGGCAACCGAAAACAACAACAATGCAAACAATGCAAGGAAGGTGCTGGGTGACTTTACTGCACCTACTCACGACTTCTATGGGAGAAGCATCTCTATCCCTGCCATTGGAGCAAACAACTTTGAGCTTAAGCCTCAATTAGTTTCTCTAATGCAACAGAATTGCAAGTTCCATGGACTTCCATTGGAAGATCCTCATCAATTCTTAGCTGAATTCTTGCAAATCTGTGACACTGTCAAGACTAATGGGGTTGACCCTGAGGTCTACAGACTTATGCTATTCCCTTTTGCTGTAAGAGACAAAGCTAGGACATGGTTAGACTCACAACCTAAAGAAAGCCTGGACTCATGGGAAAAGCTAGTCAATGCCTTCTTGGCAAAGTTCTTTCCACCTCAAAAATTGAGTAAGCTTAGAGTGGAAGTCCAAACCTTCAGACAGAAGGATGGAGAATCCCTCTATGAAGCTTGGGAAAGATACAAACAATTGATCAGAAAATGTCCTTCTGACATGCTTTCTGAATGGAGCATCATAGGTATTTTCTATGATGGTCTCTCTGAACTATCCAAGATGTCTTTAGATAGCTCTGCTGGAGGATCTCTTCATCTGAAGAAGACGCCTACAGAAGCTCAAGAACTAATTGAAATGGTTGCAAATAACTAATTCATGTACACTTCTGAAAGGAATCCTGTGAACAATGGGACAAATCAGAAGAAAGGAGTTCTTGAGATTGATACTCTGAATGCCATATTGGCTCAGAACAAGATATTGACTCAGCAAGTCAATTTGATTTCTCAAAGTCTGTTCGGAATGCAAAATGCACCAGGTAGTACTAAGGAGGCTTCATCTAAGGAAGAAGCCTATGATCCTGAGAACCCTTCAATGGAAGAGGTGAATTACCTAGGAGAACCCTATGGAAACACCTATAATTCTTCATGGAGAAATCATCCAAATTTCTCATGGAAGGATCAACAGAGACCTCAACAAGGTTTCAACAACAATAATGGTGGAAGAAACAGGTTTAGCAATAGCAAGCCTTTTCCATCATCTTCTCAGCAACAGACAGAGAATTCTAAGCAGAACCATTCTGACTTAGCAACCATGGTCTCTGATCTAATCAAAACCACTCAAAGTTTCATGACTGAAACAAGGTCCTCCATTAGAAACTTGGAGGCACAAGTGGGACAGCTTAGCAAGAAAATTACTGAACTCCCTCCTAGTACTCTTCCAAGCAATACAGAAGAAAATCCAAAAGGAGAGTGCAAGGCCATCAACATGGCCGAATTTGGAGAGGAAGGAGAGGCAGTGAACGCCACTGAGGGAGACCTCAATGGACGTCCACTGGCCTCCACTGAGTTCCCCAATGAGGAACCATGGGAATCTGAGGCTCAAAATGAGACCATAGAGATTCCATTGGACTTACTTCTGCCTTTCATGAGCTCTGATGAGTATTCTTCCTCTGAAGAGGATGAGTATGTCACTGAAGAGCAAGTTGCTAAATACCTTGGAGCAATCATGAAGCTAAATGACAAGTTATTTGGAAATGAGACTTGGGAGGATGAACCCCCTTTGCTCACCAAAGAATTGGATGACTTGTCTAGGCAGAAATTACCTCAAAAGAGGCAGGACCCTGGGAAATTCTCCATACCTTGTACCATAGGCACCATGACCTTCAAGAAGGCTCTGTGTGACTTAGGGTCAAGTGTAAACCTCATGCCTCTCTCTGTAATGGAGAAGCTAGGGATCTTTGAGGTGCAAGTTGCAAGAATCTCACTAGAGATGGCAGACAATTCAAGAAAACAAGCTTATGGACTTGTAGAGGATGTTTTGGTGAAGATTGAAAACCATTACATCCCTGCTGATTTCATAGTCCTAGAGACTGGGAAGTGCATGGATGAATCTATCATCCTTGGCAGACCCTTCCTAGCCACAGCAAAGGCTGTGATTGATGTTGATAGAGGTGAACTAATCATTCAAGTGAATGAAGAATCCTTTGTGTTTAAGGCTCAAGGATATCTCTTTGTCACCATGGAGAGGAAGCATGAAGAGCTTCTCTCAAATCAGAGTCAAACAGAGCCCCCACAGTCAAACTCTAAGTTTGGTGTTGGGAGGCCACAACCAAACTCCAAGTTTGGTGTTGAACCCCCACATTCAAACTCTAAGTTTGGTGTTGGGAGGTTCCAACATTGCTCTGAGAAAATGTGAGGCTCCATGAGAGCCCACTGTCAAGCTACTGACATTAAAGAAACGCTTGTTGGGAGGCAACCCAATGTTATATTTTATATATTTTTCTTTGTTATTTTATGTTTTCTGTAGGTTGATGATCATGAGAAATCACAAAATCAATTGAAAAAGCAAAAACAGAATGAAAAACAGGAAGAAAAATAGCACACCCTGGAGGAAGAACCTACTGGCGTTTAAACGCCAGTAAGGCTAGCAGATGGGCGTTTAACGCCCAGTCTGGCACCATTCTGGGCGTTTAACGCCAGAAAGGGGCACCAGACTGGCGTTAAATGCCAGGAAAGGGCAAGAACCTGGCGTTTAACGCCAGAAATGGGCACCAGCCCGGCGTTTAACGCCAGAATTGGCTCAGAATACATTTCTGCATGCCATTTGGTGCAGGGATGACTTTTCCTTGACACCTCAGGATCTGTGGACCCCATAGGATCCCCACCTACCCCACCACCCTCTCTCTTCTTCTTCACCCATTCACCAATCACCTCAATACTGCTTCCCCAAAAACCCTTCACCTATCAAATCACATTTTTCTCTTCACCACTCACATCTATCCTTCATAAAACCCCACCTACCTCACCATTCAAATTCAAACTACTTTCCCTCCCAACCCACCCATAATGGCCGAACCCTACCCCTCTCTTCACCCCTATGTAAACCCATCTTCACTCCTTCATTTTCACACACCCTAAACACTACTTCTCCCCCCTTTGGCCGAACCACAAAGCCACCTCCATCTCCTCCATTTCGTCTTCTTCAACTCTCTTCTTTCTTCTTTTGCTCGAGGACGAGCAAACCTTTTAATTTTGGTGTGGTAAAAGCATTGCTTTTTGTTTTTCCATAACCATTTATGGCACCTAAGGCCGGAGAAACCTCTAGAAAGAGGAAAGGGAAGGCAAAAGCTTTCACCTCTGAGTCATGGGAGATAGAGAGATTCATCTCAAGGGTGCATCAAGACCACTTCTATGAAGTTGTGGCCTTGAAGAAGGTGATCCCCGAGATCCCTTTCAAACTCAAAAAGGGTCAACTTTGATCAAAGGTTGGACCAAGTCCTCACAGACATTTGTGAAGAGGGTGCCCAATGGAAGAGAGATTCAAGAGGGAAGCCGGTTTAACTGAGAAGGCATGACCTCAAGCCCATCACTAAGAAAAGGATGGAGCAAACAAGAGACCCCACTCATCATGAAATCCCTGAGATGCCTCAAGGGATGGACTTTCCTCCACAAAACTATTGGGAGCAAATCAACACCTCCCTAGGAGAACTAAGTTCCAACATGGGACAACTAAGGGTGGAGCACCAAGAACATTCCATCTTCCTCCATGAAATTAGAGAAGATCAAAGAATCATGAGAGAGGAGCAACAAAGACAAGGAAGAGACATTGAGGAGCTCAAGCACTCCATAAGACCTTCAAGAGGAAGAACAAGCCGCCATCACTGAGGTGGACCCGTTCTTTAATCTCCTTGTTCTTTATTTTCTTGTTTTTTCGAATTATTATGCTTATGTTTGTCCATGTTTGTGTCTTATGATCATTAGTGTCTTAGTGTCTATGCCTTAAAGTTATGAATGTCCTATGAATCCATCACCTTTCTTAAAAGAAAACTGTTTTTAATCACAAAAGAACAAGAAGTACAGGATTTCGAATTCATCTTTAAAACTAGCTTAATTAGTTTGATGTGGTGGCAATACTTTTTGTTTTCTGAATGTATGCTTGAACAGTGCATATGACTTTTGAATTTGTGGTTCATGAATGTTGGCTCTTGAAAGAATGATGAAAAAGGAGACATGTTACTGAGGATCTGAAAAATCATAAAAATGATTCTTGAAGCAAGAAAAAGCAGTGAATACAAAAAAAAAGAAGGAGAAAAACGAAAAAGAAAAAAAAAGTGGAGAAAGAAAAAGAAAAGAAAAAGAAAGAAATAAAGTTGTGATCCAAGGCAAAAAGAGTGTGCTTAAGAACCCTGGACACCTCTAATTGGGGACTTTAGCAAAGCTGAGTCACAATCTGAAAGGTTCACCCAATTATGTGTCTGTGGCATGTATGTATCCGGTGGTAATACTGGAAGACAGAGTGCTTTGGGCCACGGCCAAGACTCAATAAGTAGCTGTGTTCAAGAATCATCATACTTAACTAGGAGAATCAATAACACTATCTGGATTCTGAGCTCCTAAAGAAGCCAATCATTCTGAATTTCAAAGGATAAAGTGAGATGCCAAAACTATTCGGAGGCAAAAAGCTACTAGTCCCGCTCATCTAATTTGGAGCTAAGTTTCATTGATAATTTGGAGTCTATAGTATATTCTCTTCTTTATATCTTATTTGATTTTCAGTTGCTTGGGGACAAGCAACAATTTAAGTTTGGTGTTGTGATGAGCGGATAATTTGTACACTTTTTGGCATTGTTTTTAGTATGTTTTTAGTAGGATTTAGTTAGTTTTTAGTATATTTTTATTAGTTTTTAGTTAAAATTCACTTTTCTGGACTTTACTATGAGTTTGTGTGTTTTTCTGTGATTTCAGGTATTTTCTGGCTGAAATTGAGGGACCTGAGCAAAAATCTAATTCAGAGACTGAAAAGGACTGCAGATGCTGTTGGATTCTGACCTCCCTGCACTCGAAGTGGATTTTCTGGAGCTACAGAAGCCCAATTGACGCGCTCTTAACGGCGTTGGAAAGTAGACATCCTGGGCTTTCCAGCAATATATGATAGTCCATACTTTGCCCAAGATTTGATGGCCCAAACCGGCGTTCAAAGTCACCTTCAGAATTCCCAGCGTTAAACGCCGGAACTGGCACCTAAGTGGGAGTTAAACGCCCAAACTGGCACAAAAGCTGGCGTTTAACTCCAAGAGAAGTCTCTACACGAAAATGCTTCAATGCTCAGCCCAAGCACACACCAAGTGGGCCCGGAAGTGGATTTTTATGTCATTTACTCATCTTTGTAATTCTTAAAGCTACTAGTTCCCTATAAATAGGACCTTTTACTATTGTATTTTCATCTTGGTTCTTCTGGTTCCCTCTCTGGGGCCGAAGCCAATGATCACTTTTGTTCTTATGTATTTTCAACGGTGGAGTTTCTACACACCATAGATTAAGGTGTGGAGCTCTGCTGTACCTCGAGTATTAATGCAATTACTATTGTTCTTCTATTCAATTCCGCTTGTTCTTGTTCCAAGATATCACTTGTTCTTCAACTTGATGAATGTGATGATCCGTGACACTCATCATCATTCTCACCTATGAACGTGTGACTGACAACCACCTCCGTTCTACCTTAGATTGAGTGAATATATCTCTTGGATTCCTGATACACGATGCATGGTTGATCGCCTGACAACCGAGCGCTCGCTTGACAAACGAGCCAGCCATTCCGTGAGATCAGAGTCTTCGTGGTATAGGCAAGAACTGATGGCGAGAATCCGGAAGGTCTAACCTTGTCTGTGGTATTCTGAGTAGGATTCAATGATTGAATGACTGTGACGTGCTTCAAACTCCTGAGGGCGGGGCGTTAGTGACAGACGCAAAAGAATCACTGGATTCTATTCCGGCCTGATTGAGAACCGACAGATGGATAGTCGTGCCGTGACAGGGTGCGTTGAACATTTCCACTAAGAGGATGGGAAGTAGCCACTGACAACGGTGAAACCCTTGCATAAGCTTGCCATGGAAAGGAGTAAGAAGGATTGGATGAAGACGGTAGGAAAGCAGAGAGACGGAAGGGACCAAGCATCTTCATACGCTTATTTGAAATTCCTACCAATGAATTACATAAGTATCTCTATCTTTATCTTTATGTTTTATTCATCATCTATACCCATTTGAGTCTGCCTGACTAAGATTTACAAGGTGACCATAGCTTGCTTCATACCAACAATCTCCGTGGGATCGACCCTTACTCGCGTAAGGTTTATTACTTGGACGACCCAGTGCACTTGCTGGTTAGTTGTGCGGAGTTGTGATAGAGAGTTGAGATTGCAATGAGCGTACCATGTTGATGGCGCCATTGATGATCACAATTTCGTGCACCAATGGTCCATTCTGAAAACATGTCAGATGGACATCTTTTGGTCAGCTGCTTGTATCTTTCCCAAGCTTCATAGAGGGATTCACCATCTTTTTGTTTGAAGGTTTGGACATCCACTCTCAGCTTGCTCAGCTTTTAAGGAGGAAAGAATTTATCCAAGAAGGCTGTGACCAGCTTATCCCAGGAGTCCAGGCTATCCTTAGGTTGTGAATCCAACCATGTTCTAGCTCTGTCTCTTACAGCAAAAGGGAAAAGCATGAGTCTGTAGACTTCAAGATCAACTCCATTCGTCTTTACAGTCTCACAGATATGCAAGAACTCAGTTAAAAACTGATAAGGATCTTCAGATGGAAGTCCATAAAACTTGCAATTTTGTTGCATTAAGGCAACTAGCTGAGGTTTCAGCTCAAAGTTGTTGGCTCCAATGGCAGGAATGGAGATGCTTCTTCCATCAAATTTGGACGTTGGCTTTGTGAAGTCACTAAGCATTCTCCTTGCATTATTATTATTTTCGGCTGCCATCTCCTTCTCTTGTTCGAAAATTTCTGAAAGGTTGTTTCTGGATTGTTGTAATTTAGTTTCTCTTAGTTTCCTTTTCAGAGTCCTTTCAGGATCAGGATCAATTTCAACAAGAGTGCCTTTTTCTCTGTTCCTGCTCATATGAAAGAGAAGAAAACAAGAAAAGAAGAGGAATCCTCTATGTCACAGTATAGAGATTCCTTTATGTTAGTAGAAGAAGAAAGGGGAGAAGAATGTAGAAGAGTGGATTCAGATAATTAGATGGAGAGAGGTGAAGAGAAGTGTTAGTAATTAAATAATTAAATAGAAGAAGAAAAGAGAAGGGAGATTTCGAAAATAATTTTGAAAAAGGGGTTAGTAATTTTCGAAAATTAAAGATAAAATATAATTGAAATTTAAAATTTAAAACAATTAATTAATTAAAAATAATTTTTGAAAAAGAGAGAGGTATTTTCGAAAATTGAAGAGGGAAAAGTAGTTTGGTGGTTTTAAAAAAGATAAGAAACAAACAAAAAGTTAATTAGTTTATTGAAAAAGATTTGAAATCAAATTTTAAAAAAGATAAGAAGATAAGAAGTTAGATAAGATATTTTAAAATCAAATTTTGGAAAAGATAAAATTTTGAAAAAGATAAGGTATAAAAGATAAAATAAGATATGTTTGAAAAAGATTTAATTTTTAAATTAAAATTAATTACTAACAAGAAACTACAAGATAAGATTCTAGAACTTAAAGATTGAACCTTTCTTAACAAGAAAGTAACAAACTTCAAATTTTTGAATCAATCACATTAATTATTTGTGAATTTTCGAAAATATGATATAAAGATAAGAAAAAAATTTTGAAAATATTTAGAAAAAGATTTTTTTGAAATTTTCGAAAAATAGAAAAAAAATGAAAAGGATATAATTTTTGAAAAAGATTTTGAAAAGATAAGATTTTTAAAATTGAAATTTTGACTTGACTTGTAAGAAACAACTAATTTTTAAAAATTTTTGACCAAGTCAACCCAAAATTTCGAAAATTTGGAGGGAAATAAGGAAAAGATATTTTTTTTATTTTTGAATTTTTAATTATGAGAGAGAAAAACACAAACATGACCCAAAACATAAAAATTTTGGATCAAAACACAAGATGCATGCAAGAACACTATGAATGTCAAGATGAACACCAAGAACACTTTGAAGATCATGATGAACATCAAGAACATAATTTTGAAAAATTTTTATGCAAAGAAAATATGCAAGACACCAAACTTAGAAATCTTTAATGCATGGACTCTAACAAACAAAAATTGCATGTGAAAAACAACAAACAACACAAAACAAGAAAACATCAAGATCAAACAAGAGGACTTGTCAAGAACATCTTGAAGATCATGAAGAACACTATGAATGCATGGAATTTTCGAAAAATGCAAGAAAAATTTTTAAAAGCATGCAATTGACACCAAACTTAAAAATTGACTCAAGACTCAAACAAGAAGCACAAAATATTTTTGATTTTTATGATTTTCTTAATTTTTTTTTTATTTTTATTAATTTTTTCGAAAATAAAGTTTAGAAAAACGAAAAATAAAAGAAAAATTTTGAAAAAGATTTTTGAAAAGAAAATTACCTAATCTGAGCAACAAGATGAACCGTCAGTTGTCCATACTCGAACAATCCCCGGCAACGGCGCCAAAAACTTGGTCGACGAAATTGTGATCCTCTTTATATTTGCATGATCAACAATATTAGCTCTTTGGTATGTGCACAAAAACATTAACTCAGCACTTTCTTTTCACAACTCCGTTCAACTAACCAGCAAGTGTACTGGGTCGTCCAAGTAATACCTTACGTGAGTAAGGGTCGATCCCACAGAGATTGTTGGTATGAAGCAAGCTATGGTCATATTGTAAATCTCAGTTAGGCAGATTAAATTGGTTTATGAATTTTCGAATATTAATAATAAAAAGAAAATAAAAGGGATAGAAATACTTATGTAAATTAATAGTGGGAATTTCAGATAGGCGTATGGAGATGCTATGCTCCTCTTGAATCTCTACTTTCTCATTGCTTTCATCCAGTCCTTCTTACTCCTTTCCATGGCAAGCTGTATGTAGGGCATCACCGTTGTCAATGGCTACATCCCATCCTCTCAGTGAAAATGGTCCTATGCTCTGTCACAGCACGGCTAATCATCTGTCGGTTCTCAATCAGGTTGGAATAGAATCCCTTGATTCTTTTGCGTTTGTCACCACGCCCAGCCTTCAGGAGTTTGAAGCTCGTCACAGTCATCCAATCCCAGAATCCTACTCGGAATACCATAGACAAGGTTTAGACTTTCCGGATCCTCATGAATGCCGCCATCTATCTAACTTATACCACGAAGATTCTGTTGGGGAATCTAAGAGATATGCGCCCGGCCTAAGGTAAAACGGAAGTGGTTGTCAATCACGCGCGTTCATAGGTGAGAATGATGATGAGTGTCACGGATCATCACATTCATCAAAGTGTTTTACAACGTATATCTTGGAATAAGAATAAAAGAGAATTGAATAGAAAGTAATAATAATTGTATTGAAACTTTGAGGTACAGCAGAGCTCCACACCCTTAATCTATGGTGTGCAGAAACTCCACCGTTGAAAATACATAATTGAAAGGTTCAGGCATGGCCGAATGGCCAGCCCCCTGAGTGATCAAGAGACCGAATAATCAAAGGCTAAATAGTCAAAAGATTAAACTGTCAAAAGATGTTTAATACAATAGTTAAATGTCCTATATATACTAGACTAGCTACTAGGGTTTACATGAGTAAGTAATTGATGCATAAATCCACTTCCGGGGCCCACTTGGTGTATGCTTGGGCTGAGCTTGATCTATCCACGAGCTGAGGCTTTTCTTGGAGTTGAACTCCAAGTTATAACGTGTTTTGGGCGTTCAACTCCGGATCATGACGTGTTTCTGGCGTTTAACTCCAGACAGCAGCATGTACTTGGCGTTCAACGCCAAGTTACGTCGTCAATTTCCGAATAAAGTATGGACTATTATATATTGCTGGAAAGTTCTGAATGTCTACTTTCCAATGCCGTTGAGAGCGCGCCATTTGAATTTCTGTAGCTCCAGAAAATTCATTTTGAGTGCAGGGAGGTCAGATTCCAACAGCATCAGCAGTCCTTTTTGTCAGCCTTTTTCAGAGTTTTGCTCAAGTCCCTCAATTTCAGCCAGAAATTACCTGAAATCACAGAAAAACACACAAACTCATAGTAAAGTCCAGAAATGTGAATTTAACATAAAAACAAATGAAAACATCCCTAAAAGTAGCTTGAACTTACTAAAAACTACCTAAAAACAATGCCAAAAAACGTATAAATTATCCGCTCATCACCTAACTAAGATCTGCAAGATAACCATTGCTTGCTCAAGCCAACAATCTCTGTGGGATTGACCCTCACTCACCTGAGGTATTACTTGGACGACTCGGTATACTTACCGGTCTATCTGTGCGAAATGTGCAGAGCCAGTTTCGTGCACCAGATATTACTTGGTACGACTCGATGCACTTGCCAGTTAGTTTGTGGTTTTCAAAATCTGCACCACAGTTTTAACAAAAACTAAAGATCAACTAGAATTTCAAATCTCAAATCCAAAATTCAATCAAAATTTCAAAATCCAGTTTCTGCATCATCAATCACAATTTAAGATATGACAATACAAGCAATTCAAAAAATAAAAGATTTAAAAGCATATATGGAATTACCTACATTAATTGCAATTGATGGTGACAATGTTGATGTACGAGCAGTGGATGGCACCATTCCGAGCAACCGTAACGACAAACTCACAGTCATAAATGGCGCCGAGTATGCCACCATCGCGATGGTGAAGGTGGTGGACACAAATCAAGAACTGGCAAAGGTGAGGGTGACATCACCACCCCCAAAACCACCGCATCTGAACTCGCACGCGGTGGTCTTGGTCAGTGCCGATGATGTTGCATAGCTAAATAGAAAAGGTGGCATTGAGGATGAAGAAGAAGCAAATCTAACAATAAGTAGTGGCGTTGAGGATGGCACCTCCGCAAAGGGAGAGCAGATGCTAGCGGAGTTTAGCGGTGCAGCGGCGGTGGAAGACAAAGCGGCAACGGTGAAAGGTAGTGGTCTATGCCATCGCGTTTCCTCAATCATGGCTAAGCCACGAGAACTCATAGCGATGGTCTTTCCTTGGGATATTGAAGAGGAGGCTCGAATGATAAAGAAGTAGGTGGGGTTGGCGGGGTCTGACACTAGGATGGTCGGAAGAAGTAGCGACTGACATGCGCTGTGGTGGGGTGGTTGCGGGTTGGACGCAATGGTGGCGCTAGTGGTTCTCTCAGCAGCAGTAAACCCATGGCAGAGAAGGAAGGAGCCAATGGAAAGTAAAAAGGGTGTGGCGTGTTGGGTAAAGGAGTTGGGTCTTTCTGAAGTATAACATAGAAAGAAGATAGATGTTCCATTGATTTTAGGTTCAATTTTAAATATTGCAGCCCATTTGGACCAATTTTAATATTGCTGGTTCAAATATATTCTTTTTGTTTTAGATTGATGGATTAATTTTTTTATCAATAGGATTCAGGAAGAATTTTAATAGCAGTGGAATAGAAATAAAATAGAAATTGTTATTTTAATATTAATTTTTTTAAATGTAATTTGCATTTATTTTTTTAGGATTAATAATTTTTTTTCACAACTTTGAAGGCAAGGTTATTTTTTAAGGGAAAAATAATGTTAGGATTAGTATTTGGCCTATAGCTCAATTAAAGAATTATGTTATAAATAAGAATATAATGTAATAATTTGGATATGCATGATGTAATTAGAAACTCTCATTCTTCTCTTGGTCCTAATTCTAAGGATATCTATTTTATTATCGCTAGTTTCTATTTAATTCTCTCTATTTCTTGATACAATATTATATCATTGAATTAGGCCAAATTAATTCTTAGTATTTTAAATCTTTATGTCATCTCTAAATTTTTGCTTTTTGTAAAAATAATTTTGTACTTATATTTAAAAAATTGAAAGCAACAATTTTTACTTATTTTTTATTTTGTTTAAGTATAAATAAATAAATTCAAAATTATTTTTTTATAAAAAATTAGAAAAAATAAAATCCTAAATATTTTCATATCCTATATATAAATATTTTAAATAAAATACATTTACATATATTTAGATAAAAATTATATACATAATAATATTTTAAATAGAAGTAGTTAATAAGTTTTTCATTTTTAGAATTATTCTTGTCTCTCTAGTCAAGCCGTCTCAGCCACCGAGAGTCACTACATCCGCGCCGCACAACGTCCGTCCACGACACAATCAGAGAAAAAGAGTGGCAGAATGGTGCTTCAATAAAAGTATGAGAGTAGGTACTCCTCATACTTTGTAATCTATCTATGTCAATGTAAGGTGGGATAAAGTTAGACAGCCCATGTTAGGAAAGATCCACGGATTTGGAACTGGGAAGCATATCTCCAATTGGAGAGTGAATCATTCATAATTTTGGTGGATAATTTACCTGGCAATGTTTAGAAAAGTGAATTGTTTCATATGTTCAAGTAGACAAGAAGGATAAATGACATCTATTTGGCACGTAAGGAGAAGTATGGCCGGATCTATCTATTTGCTTTCATCAGGTATACTACAAAAGGAGGAGCATTAAAGGCCATCAAGGAGATGAATGGAATGCGATTAAGGAGCAAAGAGATCTTTGTGGGTAAGGCTAAGTACAGGAGGAGGATTGATGTCTAGAAAAAAATCACTACGCACGATGAAGATTCTCCTGCTGGAAAACAAGAAAAAATTCAAGAAAAGGATATTGAGGTGAACGAGAAAGAGAGTTGTCTTGGAACACCATATAAGTGAAGAACTAGAAATTCAGAGGAAACCATTGGAGTTGAGATGGATGCATTGGTAATGATGCCATAGGGGCTACGGGAGGCAGAACATGACAAGGATAGAAAAGTATTTGCTGTTGAGGATTTGGATGAGTGGCATGAGGGATTTTTGAAAATGCGAACGGATAATTGGTGCACGAATTTGCAATCCGTACAACTAACCAGGAAGTGCACTGGGTCTTTGGTGCACGAAATTGCAATAACACTTTTGCAACTCCGCACAACTAACCAGCAAGTGCACTGGGTCGTCCAAGTAATACCTTGCGTGAGCAAGGGTCGATCCCACGGAGATTGTCGGCTTGAAGCAAGCTATGGTTATCTTGTAAATCTTAGTCAGGAGATCAGAAATTATCAGGATTGATTGTGAAAAGCAAAAGAACATGAAATGATTACTTGTATTGCAGTAATGGAGAATAGGTTGAGGTTTTGGAGATGCTCCGTCTTCTGAATCTCTGCTTTCCCACTGTCTTCTTCATCAAACACGCAAGTCTCCTTCCATGGCAAGCTCGTGTAGGGTCTCACCGTTGTCAATGGCTACCTCCCATCCGCGCAGTGAAAGCTAATGCACGCACTCTGTCACAGTACTGCCAATCACCGGTTTGGTTTCCTCCCCTACCGGAATAGAATCCCTCTTTTGCGTCTGTCACTGACGCCCAGTAGGTTACAGGTTTGAAGCACGTCACAGTCATTCAATCATTGAATCCTACTCAGAATACCACAGACAAGGTTTAGACCTTCCGGATTCTCTTGAATGCTGCCATCAGGTCCTGCCTATACCACGAAGATTCCGATTAAAGAACCCAAGAGATAACTACTCAATCTAAGATAGAACAGAGGTGGTTGTCAGGCACATGTTCATAGTTGAGAATGATGATGATTGTCACGGATCATCACATTCATCCGGATTAAGAACAAGTGTTATCTTAGAATGGAAGCAAGCATGATTGAATAAGAAACAGTAGTAATTGCATTAATCCATCAAGACACAGCAGAGCTCCTCACCCCCAACCATGGGGTTTAGAGACTCATACTGTGGAAAGAAACGTGTACAAAATGTTATGAGGTCATAAGGTTTACAGAAATGAGTAAATGACAGAAAAATCCACTTCCGGGCCCACTTGGTGTGTGCTTGGGCTGAGCAATGAAGGAATTTCGTGTAGAGACCTTTTCTGGAGTTAAACGCCAGCTTCCATGCCAGTTTGGGCGTTTAACTCCAAATTTTATGCCAGTTCCGGCGTTTAACGCTGGAAATTCTGTAGGTGACTTTGAGCGCCGGTTTGGGCCATCAAATCTTGGGCAAAGTATGGACTATTATATATTGCTGGAAAGCCCAGGATGTCTACTTTCCAATGCCGTTGAGAGCGCGCCAATTGGGCTTCTGTAGCTCCAGAAAATCCACTTCGAGTGCAGGGAGGTCAGAATCCAACAGCATCTGCAGTCCTTTTCAGTCTCTGGATCAGATTTTTGCTCAGGACCCTCAATTTCAGTCAGAAAATACCTGAAATCACAGAAAAACACACAAACTCATAGTAAAGTCCAGAAAAGTGAATTTTAATTAAAAACTAATAGAAATATACTAAAAACTAACTAAAAGATACTAAAAACATACTGAAAACAATGCCAAAAAGCGTACAAATTATCCGTTCATCACAACACCAAACTTAAATTGTTGCTTGTCCCCAAGCAACTGAAAATCAAAATAGGATAAAAAGAAGAGAATATACTATAGACTCCAAAATATCAAAGAAACATAGCTCCAATTAGATGAGCGGGACTAGTAGCTTTTTGCCTCCGAACAGTTTTGGCATCTCACTCTATCCTTTGAAGTTCAGAATGATTAGCATCTATAAGAACTCAGAACTCAGATAGTGTTATTGATTCTCCTAGTTAAGTATATTGATTCTTGAACATAGTCAGTGTATGAGTCTTGACTGTGGCCCAAAGCACTCTGTCTTCCAGTATTACCACCGGATACATACATGCCACAGACACATAATTGGGTGAACCTTCTTAGATTGTGACTCAGCTTTGCTAAAGTCCCCAATTAGAGGTGTCCAGGGTTCTTAAGCACACTCTTGTTGCCTTGGATCACAACTTTATTTCCTTCTCTTTTTTTTTCTTTTTCTTTTTCTTTCTTTTTTTTTTCGAAAATTTTTTTTTTCTTTCACTGCTTTTTCTTGCTTCAAGAATCAATTTGGTGATTTTTCAGATCCTCAATAACAGTTCTCTTTCTCCTCATTCTTTCAAGAGCCAACAAATTTTAACATTCTTAAAAACAACAAATTCAAAAGACATATGCACTGTTCAAGCATTCATTCAGAAAACAAAAAGTATTGTCACCACATCAAACTAATTCAACTAGTTTCAGAGATAAATTTCGAAACCCTGTACTTCTTGTTCTTTTGTGATTAAAGCATTTTTCAATTAAGAGAGGTGATGGATTCATAGGACATTCATAGCTTTAAGGCATAAACTTAAATTTTATTAATTATAAACTAAGAACAAAACTCAAATATAGATATAAGATGAAACTAAAAATAAAAATAGAAAACAAAACAAAAAAACGCAAACATAGGCTTCTAATGATAGAGGTGTTCACAGAGTTAGGACTCAACAACCTTGATTTTGAGAAGTGGATGCTCCCTCAGCTTGAGAGGAGAGCTTTTGGCGTTTCATCTCTTGAATTTCACGCCCCTGCTTCTCTTGTTCCTTCAGCAATTTGCAGAGCATGCAGTTCTGATTCTGCTGTTCTTCCTTCAGTTGCTCCATAGTCTCTTGCAACTTGTTAATAGATGCTTCTAGGCTGGACCAGTAGTCAATTCTTGGAAATTCAGGGAGGAATTCATGCGCCCTCCTCTTGATGGAGTTGTCATGCACTTGTCCTTCCATTGACTTCTTGGTGATTGGGTGTTCAATAGGTATGAACTCATCTACTCCCATCTTCACCCCAGCCTCTTTACAGAGCAAGGAAATCAAGCTTGGATAAGCCAATTTGGCTTCAGTGGAATTCTTATTTGCAATTGTGTAGATCTCACAAGCAATCACATGATGCACTTCCACTTCTTTTCCAAGCATAATGCAATGAATCATCACTGCCCTCTTGATGGTGACCTCAGAACGGTTGCTAGTGGGCAATATGGAACGCCCAATGAAGTCTAGCCAACCTCTTGCAATTGGCTTGAGGTCTCCCCTCTTGAGTTGGTTTGGGACACCCTTAGAATTGGTTATCCACTTAGTTCCAGGGAGGCATATGTCCTCTAGAACTTGATCCAACCCCTTATCTACTCTCACCATCCTCCTATTAAAGGAATCAGGATCATCTTGCAGTTGAGGTAACTTGAAGATTTCTCTTATTTTGTCCAGATGAAAGTATATAACTTTCCCTCTGACCATGGTTCTGTAGGTATGGTAAGCAGTTCCAGTCATTCTCTGCTTATCTGTTAGCCACAGATTTGAGTAGAATTCCTGAACCATGTTCCTTCCAACCTTTGTTTCAGGATTGGTTAGAACTTCCCATCCTCTGTTTCGAATTTGCTCTTGGATCCCCGGATATTCATCTTCTTTCAGATCAAATTTAACTTCCGGGATCACTGACCTCAGACCCATTATTTATGATAATGGTCTTCATGTTCTTTGGTTAAGAACTTCTCTTCATTCCAAAGATTCTTTGGATTATTCTCTTTCTTGCCTCTTAAATTGGTTTGTTTTCCCTTAGGAGCCATGATATGATGAATCTTGGCTTAGTGATCACGGAAAAGCACACCAAACTTAGAGGTTTGCTTGTCCTCAAGCAAAAGAGAAGAGAGAAGAGAGGGGGAGGAAGAGAAAATTCGAATGGTGTGGTGGAAGAGGGGAACAAACGTGTATTTATAAGGTGGGGAGGGGAGTTTTCGAAAAAAAAAGAAGAATTTGAAAGGAGATTTGAGAAGATATGAGAAGAAATTGAGAAAAGGGTGAAATTTTTGAACAATGTTTGTAATTGATTTAAAACAAATTTGAAAAAAAAGGTTTTGATTTTTGAAGATTTGAAAGTGAATGATGAATGATTGAAGTGTGATTTTGTAGAAAAGTATGGGTGAGAAAAGGAAAGTTTGAAAAAAATCTGATTTGAAAACAAAATTGTGGTCCCCCCACCAAGCTGGCGTTAAACGCCCAGAATGGCACTCATTCTGGCGTTTAACGCCCATCTGTTGCCCCACTTGGGCGTTTAACGCCCAGCCAGGTACCCTGGCTGGCGTTAAACGCCAGAAATTCTTCCTCACTGGGCGTTTTTCTAAAACGCCCAAGATGCTGCACACCTGGCGTTAAACGCCCAGAATGGTGCCCATTCTGGCGTTTAACGCCCAGAATGGTGCCCATTCTGGCGTTTAACGCCCAAAATGCCCCTTACTGGCGTTTTTTCGCCAGTAAGCTCATTTTCTCTGCTTTTTGAGCTGAATCTTTCTGTAACTCTGTGAATTCCTTCATTTTTGATACTTGCCTCTGTAAGAACAACTTATACAACTTTCTAATGACTGGGTTGCCTCCCAGCAAGCGCTTCTTTACTGTCTTTAGCTGGACTTTCACTGAGAATCACTCAAGTCTCAGTTTTGAGCATTCCTGCTCAAAATTTCCTTCAAGATAGTGCTTGATTCTCTGTCCATTAACAATGAACTTCTTGTCAGAATCAATATCCTGAAGCTCAACATATCCATATGGTGATACTCCTGTAATCACATACGGACCCCTCCACCGGGATTTGAGTTTTCCTGGAAACAGTTTGAGCCTGGAGTTGAAGAGCAGAACTTTTTGTCCTGGCTCAAAGATTCTGGTTGACAATCTCTTGTCATGCCACTTCTTTGCCTTTTCCTTATAAATTTTTGCATTTTCAAAGGCATTGAGTCTGAACTCCTCTAGCTCATTTAGCTGGAGTAGTCTTTTCTCACCAGCTAACTGTGCATCCATGTTTAGGAATCTGGTTGCCCAGTAGGCTTTGTGTTCCAGTTCCACAGGCAAATGACAGGCCTTCCCATACACCAGTTGGTATGGAGAGGTGCCTATAGGAGTCTTGAATGCTGTTCTGTATGCCCACAGAGCATCATCCAAGCTCTTTGCCCAATCCTTTCTTCGGGCCATCACAGTCCGTTCCAGGATTCTTTTTAGCTCTCTGTTAGAGACTTCAGCTTGCCCATTAGTCTGCGGATGATACGGAGTTGCCACTTTATGGCTGATTCCATATCTAACCATAGCAGAGTACAGCTGTTTATTGCAGAAATGAGTGCCCCCATCACTGATTAGCACTCTGGGGACGCCAAACCTGCTGAAAATGTTTTTCTGGAGGAATTTAAGCACAGTCTTGGTATCATTAGTGGGTGTAGCAATTGCTTCTACCCATTTAGATACATAGTCCACTGCCACCAGAATGTAAGTGTTTGAGTATGATGGTGGGAATGGTCCCATGAAATCAATTCCCCATACATCAAACAATTCTATCTCTAATATTCCTTGTTGAGGCATGGCATATCCGTGAGGCAGGTTACCAGCTCTTTGGCAACTGTCACAGTTACGCACAAACTCTCGGGAATCTTTATAGAGAGTAGGCCAGTAGAAGCCGCACTGGAGAACTTTAGTGGCTGTTCGCTCACTTCCAAAATGTCCTCCATAATGTGATCCATGGCAGTGCCATAAGATCTTTTGTGCTTCTTCTCTGGGTACACACCTGCGGATCACTCCGTCAGCACATCTCTTAAAGAGATATGGTTCATCCCAAAGGTAGTACTTGGCATCTGAAATTAGTTTCTTTCTCTGCACATAACTGTACTCTTTGGGTATAAACCTCACAGCTTTATAGTTTGCCATATCTGCAAACCATGGAGCTTCCTGAATGGCAAAGAGTTGCTCATCTGGGAAAGTCTCAGAGATCTCAGTAGAAGGGAGGGACGCCCCAGCTACTGGTTCTATTCTGGACAGATGATCAGCTACTTGATTCTCTGTCCCTTTTCTGTCTCTTATTTCTATATCAAACTCTTGCAGAAGCAACACCCATCTGATAAGTCTGGGTTTTGAATCCTGCTTTGTGAGTAAGTATTTAAGAGCAGCATGGTCAGTGTACACAATCACCTTTGATCCCACCAAGTAGGATCTAAACTTGTCAATGGCATAGACCACTGCAAGTAATTCTTTTTCTGTGGTTGTGTAATTCTTCTGTGCATCATTTAGAACACGGCTAGCATAATAAATGACATGCAGAAGTTTGTTATGCCTCTGTCCCAACACTGCACCAATGGCATGATCACTGGCATCACACATTAATTCAAATGGTAATGTCCAATCTGGTGCAGAGATGACTGGTGCTGTGACCAGCTTAGCTTTCAGAGTCTCAAATGCCTGCAGACACTGTGTGTCAAACACATATGGTGTGTCAGCAGCTAACAGGTTACTCAGAGGTTTAGCAATTTTCAAAAAATCCTTGATAAACCTTCTGTAGAATCCTGCATGCCCCAGAAAGCTTCTGATTGCCTTAACATTGGCAGGTGGTGGTAATTTTTCAATTACCTCTACCTTTGCCTTATCCACCTCTATTCCCCTGCTTGAAATTTTGTGCCCAAGGACAATTCCTTCAGTCACCATGAAGTGACATTTCTCCCAGTTTAAAACTAGGTTAGTCTCTTGGCATCTTTTCAGGACAAGTGATAGGTGGTTAAGACAGGAGCTGAATGAGTCTCCATATACTGAGAAGTCGTCCATGAAGACCTCCAGGAATTTCTCTACCATATTTGAGAAGATAGAGAGCATGCACCTCTGAAAGGTTGCAGGTGCATTGCACAGACCAAAAGGCATCCTCCTGTAGGCAAACACGCCAGAAGGGCATGTGAATGCTGTTTTCTCTTGGTCCTGAGGATCTACTGCAATTTGGTTGTAGCCTGAATAGCCATCCAAAAAGCAGTAGTAATCATGACCAGCTAGTCTTTCTAGCATTTGGTCTATGAATGGTAAAGGAAAATGATCCTTTCTGGTGGCTGTATTGAGCCTTCTATAGTCAATACACATGCGCCACCCTGTGACTGTTCTTGTAGGAACCAGTTCATTTTTTTCATTATGAACCACTGTCATGCCTCCCTTTTTGGGAACAACTTGGACAGGGCTCACCCAGGGGCTATCAGAAATAGGATAAATAATCCCAGCCTCCAGTAATTTAGTGACCTCTTTCTGCACCACCTCCTTCATGGCAGGATTTAGTCTCCTCTGTGGTTGAACCACTGGTTTGGCATTATCCTCCAGCAGGATCTTGTGCATGCATCTAGCTGGGCTAATGCCCTTAAGATCACTTATGGACCACCCAAGAGCTGTCTTGTGTGTCCTTAGCACTTTAATCAGTGCTTCCTCTTCCTGTGAATTTAAAGCAGAGCTTATAATCACTGGAAAAGTGTCACCCCTCCCAGAAATGCATATTTCAGGGATGATGGTAGTGGTTTGAGTTCAGGCTTGGGAGGCTTATCCTCCTCCTGAGGAATTTTCGAAAATTCCTTTGCCTCCTCTGGCTCTTCCTGATCAGTTTGAGCATCTTTGAAGATGTCCTCAAGCTCTGATTCTAGGCTTTCAGCCATATTGATCTCTTCTACCAGAGAGTCAATAATGTCAGCGTCCATGCAGTCCTCTGGTGTGTCTGGATGCTGCATAGCTTTTACAGCATTCAACTTGAACTCATCCTCATTGACTCTCAAGGTTACTTCCCCCTTTGTACATCAATGAGAGTTCGTCCAGTTGCTAGGAAAGGTCTTCCTAGAATGAGAGTTGCACTTTTGTGCTCCTCCATTTCCAGCACCACAAAGTCAGTTGGAAAGGCAAATGGCCCAACCTTGACAATCATGTCCTCTATTATGCCTGATGGGTGTTTAATGGAGCCATCAGCAAGTTGGAGGCATATCCTGGTTGGTTTGACTTCTCCAATCAACCCAAGCTTTCTGATAGTGGATGCAGGTATTAAATTGATACTTGCTCCAAGATCACATAAGGCTATCTTGGTGTAAGTGCCTTCCAATGTGCATGGTATCAGAAAGCTTCCAGGATCTTGAAGCTTTTCTGGTAAGCTTTTTAGAATGACTGCACTGCATTCTTCAGTGAGAAACACTTTTTCAGTCTCTCTCCAGTCCTTCTTATGACTTAAGATCTCTTTCATGAACTTAGCATAAGAAGGTATTTGCTCAAGTGCTCTGCAAAAGGAATCTTTATTTCAAGAGTCCTTAAATAGTCTGCAAAGCGGGCAAATTGCTTATCCTGTTCCGCTTTGCGGAGTTTCTGAGGATAAGGCATCTTGGCTTGATATTCTTCAACCTTAGATGCTGCAGGTCTATTCCGTACAGAAGTGGTTGAAGAAGCCTTGTTAGGGGGATTACTGTCAGCACTCTCAGGTGTCTGATCCTCCCTTGGCGTTTGGACGCCAGAATTGGGTGGAAAATGGGCGTTTAACGCCAACTTTTCTCCCTTTTCTGGCGTTTGAACGCCAGGACTGGGCAGAGAATGGGCGTTTAACGCCAGCTTTCCTTCCCTTTCTGGCGTTTGAACGCCAATATTCCTCTCTGGGCTCTTACTGTCCTCAGAGGGATTTTGAACAGTGGGTTGGTTGTCCTCTGTCATTTGTTCCTTATTTGGCTTTTTGCTCTTTTGAACAGTGTTATTCAGGGTCTTTCCACTCCTCAATTGAACTGCTTGGCACTCCTCTGTTATCTGTTTAGATAATTGCTGTTTTGCTTGATTCAACTGCAGTTCTATGCTCTTATTAGCAACCTTAGTACCATGGAGCATTTCTTTAAATTCTGCTAACTGTTCTGTCATCAGGAGCAACTGTTGATTAAGCTCATTCATCTGTTCCTGAGGATTAGGATCAGTGACTAATGCCATGACCTCCTCCTTTGGAACGAACTCATTGCTAGAGTACAGATACTGGTTTCTAGCAACAGTGTCTATAAGCTCTTGAGCTTCTTCAATTGTTTTTCCTCATGTGTATAGATCCACCAGCTGAGTGGTCTAAAGACATCTGAGCTTTTTCTGTAAGCCCATAGTAGAAAATGTCTAACTGTACCCACTCTGAAAACATTTCAGAGGGACATTTTCTTAGCATACCTCTATACCTCTCCCAGGCATTATAAAGGGATTCATTATCCTCTTGTTTAAAGCCTTGGATGTCCAGCCTTAGCTGTGTCATCCTTTTGGAGGGTAAAAATGATTCAGGAATTTGTCTGATAACTGTTTCCATGTATTTATGCTTGCTGTAGGTTGGTTATTTAACCACCTTTTAGCTTGATCTTTTACAGCAAATGGAAACAGTAATAATCTGTAGACATCCTGATCTACCTCTTTATCATGCACTGTGTCAGCAATTTGTAAGAACTGTGCCAGAAACTCAGTAGGTTCTTCCTGTGGAAGACCGGAATACTGGCAATTTTGCTGCACTATGATAATGAGTTGAGGGTTTAGCTCAAAGCTGCTTGCTTTGATGGGAGGTATACAGATGCTACTCCCATATGCAGCTGTAATGGGGTTAGCATAAGACCCCAGAGTCCTCTTGGACTGATTAATTCCACTTGAGTCCATAATGGACAAAAGGGAAATGAGAATGGTTGCAAAGAGATAAATTTTGTTTATCTTTTTTTTTTTTTTTTTTGAAATAACCGAAAAAAAAAAATATATAAAACAAAATAAAAGGAAAATAAAATAAAATTCGAAAATTAAAATAAAATAAGATCAAAGCAAATTGAGAACTGAATCAATTAGTGAAAAAAAGATTTGAAAACAGCAATTAAAAGGATATGATTGAAAAATTTTTTATGAAAAAGATTTGATTTTTAAAAAGAGGAAAGAGAAAAACAGCAAAAAGACACCAAACTTAAAATTTTTAGAAATCAAACACTAATTTTTTCGAAAATTTTAAGAGAAAAACACAAAGAGTACACCAAACTTAGGATTTTATGAATCAAAAAGGGACTAAGACTATGCAAAAACGAAAATTTTAAAAGAAAAACAAAAGCATGCAATTGACACCAAACTTAGAATATAAAACTAGACTCAACTAAAAGACTCTAAACCAACAAAAAAGAAAACAGTCCTAATCTAAGCAACAAGATAAGCCGTCAGTTGTCCAAACTCGAACAATCCCCGGCAACGGCGCCAAAAAACTTGGTGCACGAAATTGCAATAACACTTTTGCAACTCCGCACAACTAACCAGCAAGTGCACTGGGTCGTCCAAGTAATACCTTGCGTGAGCAAGGGTCGATCCCACGGAGATTGTCGGCTTGAAGCAAGCTATGGTTATCTTGTAAATCTTAGTCAGGAGATCAGAAATTATCAGGATTGATTGTGAAAAGCAAAAGAACATGAAATGATTACTTGTATTGCAGTAATGGAGAATAGGTTGAGGTTTTGGAGATGCCGTCTTCTGATCTCTGCTTTCCCACTGTCTTCTTCATCAAACACGCAAGTCTCCTTCCATGGCAAGCTCGTGTAGGGTCTCACCGTTGTCAATGGCTACCTCCCATCGCGCAGTGAAAGCTAATGCACGCACTCTGTCACAGTACTGCCAATCACCGGTTTGGTTCCCTCCCCTACCGGAATAGAATCCCTCTTTTGCGTCTGTCACTGACGCCCAGTAGGTTACAGGTTTGAAGCACGTCACAGTCATTCAATCATTGAATCCTACTCAGAATACCACAGACAAGGTTTAGACCTTCCGGATTCTCTTGAATGCTGCCATCAGGTCCTGCCTATACCACGAAGATTCCGATTAAAGAACCCAAGAGATAACTACTCAATCTAAGATAGAACAGAGGTGGTTGTCAGGCACATGTTCATAGTTGAGAATGATGATGATTGTCACGGATCATCACATTCATCGGATTAAGAACAAGTGTTATCTTAGAATGGAAGCAAGCATGATTGAATAAGAAACAGTAGTAATTGCATTAATCCATCAAGACACAGCAGAGCTCCTCACCCCAACCATGGGGTTTAGAGACTCATACTGTGGAAAGAAACGTGTACAAATGTTATGAGGTCATAAGGTTTACAGAAATGAGTAAATGACAGAAAAATCCACTTCCGGGCCCACTTGGTGTGTGCTGGGCTGAGCAATGAAGGAATTTCGTGTAGAGACCTTTTCTGGAGTTAAACGCCAGCTTCCATGCCAGTTTGGGCGTTTAACTCCAAATTTTATGCCAGTTCCGGCGTTTAACGCTGGAAATTCTGTAGGTGACTTTGAGCGCCGGTTTGGGCCATTAAATCTTGGGCAAAGTATGGACTATTATATATTGCTGGAAAGCCCAGGATGTCTACTTTCCAATGCCGTTGAGAGCGCGCCAATTGGGCTTCTGTAGCTCCAGAAAATCCACCTCGAGTGCAGGGAGGTCAGAATCCAACAGCATCTGCAGTCCTTTTCAGTCTCTGGATCAGATTTTTGCTCAGGACCCTCAATTTCAGTCAGAAAATACCTGAAATCACAGAAAAACACACAAACTCATAGTAAAGTCCAGAAAAGTGAATTTTAATTAAAAACTAATAGAAATATACTAAAAACTAACTAAAAGATACTAAAAACATACTGAAAACAATGCCAAAAAGCGTACAAATTATCCGCTCATCAGTCTTCCAAGTAATACCTTACGTGAGTAAGGGTCGATCCCACGGAGATTATTGGTTTGAAGCAAGCTATGTTTATTTTATTAATCTTAATCAGGATACCAATAGAGTTCTTTAGCCTCGTATAAAGTAAAAAGGGCATAAAATAAATAGTTGTTACTTGTTGTGCAGTAATGGGGAATATGTTGGAGTTTTGGAGATGCTTTTGTCCTTTGAACTTCAACTCTTCCTTGAAATCCTTCAACACACGCAAGGCTCCTTCCATGGCAAGCTCTATGTAGGGTGTCACCGTTGTCAATGGCTACTTCCCATCCTCTCAGTGAAAACGTTCCTATGCTCTGTCACAGCACGGCTAATCATTTGTCGGTTCTCAATCAGGTTGGAGTAGAATCCATTGATTCTTTTGCGTCTGTCACTAACGCCCAGCCTTCAGGAGTTTGAAGCTCATCACAGTCATTCAATCCCAGAATCCTACTCGGAATACCACCGACAAGGTTTAGACTTTCCGGATTCTCATGAATGCCGCCATCAATCCGGCTTATACCACGAAGATTCTGATTAAGGAATCTAAGAGATACTCATTCAATCTGATGTAGAACGGAGGTGGTTGTCAGGCACACGTTCATGGATTGAGGAAGGTGATGAGTGTCACGGATCATCACCTTCTCCATAATTAAGCGCGAATGAACATCTTAGATAAGAACAAGCGTGTTTGAATGGAAAACAAAGTAATTGTATTAATTCATCGAGACGCTGCAGAGCTCCTCACCCCCAAAAATAGAGTTTAGAGACTCATGCCGTCAAAAAGTATGTAATTCAGATCTGAAAATGTCATGAGATACAAGATAAGTCTCTAAAAGTTGTTTAAATAGTAAACTAGTAACCTAAGATAATTGGTGCAGAAATCCACTTCTGGGGCCCACTTGGTGTGTGCTGGGGCTGAGACTAAAGCTATCCACGAGTAGAGGCTTTTCTTGGAGTTAAACTCCAAGTTATGACGTGTTTTGGGCGTTCAACTCCGGATCATGACGTTTTTCTGGCGTTTAACTCCACACAGCAGCATGTACTTGGCGTTCAACACCAAGTTACGTCGTCTATCTTCGCGAAAAGTATAGACTATTATATATTGCTGGAAAGCCCTGGATGTCTACTTTCCAACGCCGTTGAGAGCGCGCCAATTGGACTCTTGTAGCTCCAGAAAATCCATTTCAAGTGCAGAGAGGTCAGGATCCAACAACATTAGCAGTCCTTTTTCAGCCTAAGTCAGATTTTTGCTCAGCTTCCTCAATTTTAGCCAGAAAATACCTGAAATCACAGAAAAATACACACACTCATAGTAAAGTCCAGAAATATGATTTTTTGCTTAAAAACTAATAAAATTCTATTAAAAACTAATTAAAACATACTAAAATCTACATGAAATTACCCCCAAAAAGCGTATAAAATATCCGCTCATCACAACACCAAACTTAAACTGTTGCTTGTCCTCAAGCAACTAGATGAATAAAAGAGGATAAAAAGAAATCAAGATTCTAATTAGATTCTAATTAGATGAGCAGGACTAGTAGCTTTTTGCTTCCAAACAGTTTTGGCATCTCACTTTATCCTTTGAAATTCAGAATGATTGGCATCCATAAGAACTCAGAATTCAGATAGTATTATTTTTTCTAGTTAAGTATGTTGATTCTTGAACACAGCTACTTTTATGAGTCTTGGCCGTGGCCCTAAGCACTTTGTTTTCCAGTATTACCACGGATACATAAATGCCACAGACACATAATTGGGTGAACCTTTTCAGATTGACTTAGCTTTGCTAAAGTCCCAATTAGAGGTGTCCAAAGTCTTAAGCACACTCTTTTTGCTTTGGATCACGACTTTAACCACTCAGTCTCAAGCTTTCCACTTGGACCTGCATGCACAAGCACATGGTTAGGGACAGCTTGATTTAGCTGCTTAGGCCTGGATTTTATTTCCTTGGGCCCTCCTATCCATTAATGCTCAAAGCCTTGGATCTTTTAACCTTGTCTTTTGGTTTTAAGGGCTATTGACTTTTCTGCTTGCTTTTTCTTTCTCTCTTTTTTTTTTCTGCAAGAATTTTTTTTTTCACTGCTTTTCAAGAATCAATTTCATGATTTTTCAGATCATCAATAACATTTCTCTTGTTCATCATTCTTTCAAGAGCCAACAATTTTAACATTCATAAAATTCAATATCAAAATTATGCACTGTTCAAGCATTCATTCAGAAGACAAAAAGTATTGCCACCACATATAAATAATTAGAATTTTCCTTATTAAGAACTCGAAAAAAAAATTAAATTGCCTCTTTATTCTACAAATCTACTATTTTATTCATGTTTGATGATGATGAGAAAAATAAATTATAACTTAATGGAAATAAAACCAAAATAGATATGCTAATTACTACTACTCCTATATAGCTTCTAAGGTAAAATCCTAATAATACTATCACAGAGTTAAAGCTAGAATTAGAACATAACAACCGGTATTTGGGAAGTGGATGTTCCTCTAGTCTGTGGGGTGCCTTCAAGAATTAATTCTGACGCTTCAGCTCCCTTAAGTTCACATCCTTGCTCTTCCTGTTCCCTTAGGTGCCATGATCTTAATGAGTTTTAGCTCAGTGATCATGGCAAATCACACCAAACTTAGAGGTTTGCTTGTCTCAAGCAAAAGAGAGGAAAGGAGAGGAATAAAAAAAAGATAAGATGAGTTGAGAAAGATATGAGAAGAAATTAAAAAGATTTGTGTTTATGAATTAAGATACATTTGATATTTTTGAAAAAGGGATTTTAGAAATTAGGGTTTTTAGAAATTAGGATTAAAATTTTTGGAATTGAAGGATGATATTTTGAAACATGTTATGCAAAAGTCATGAATTGAAACATAAAAATTAAAAATTGTGAAGAAAAACGAATTTTACCTCCTCCCACCATCCTGGCGTTAAACGCCCAACGTTGCTTGTTTTGGGCGTTTAACGCCCAAATGCTTCTCTTGGGCGTTCAACGCCCAGCTGATGCTTCTTTCTGGCGTTGAACGCCAGGAAGTCCTTTGTCACTGGGCGTTTTTCTGAACGCCCAGGATACTAACAATCTGGCGTTAAACGCCCAGAAGGTGCTTCTTTCTGGCGTTCAACGCCCAGAAGATGCTCCTTTCTGGCGTTTAACGCCCAGATGGCTACCCTTACTGGCGTTGACGCCCAGGGGTGCTTCTTTTGGGCGTTCAACGCCCAAAATTTCTTACTGGCTTTTTCACGCCAGTGACCTCCAAATTTCCTTGTAACTCTGTGAATTCAATCAATTGCTATTTTTACCCTTTGAAGATACTTGGACACATACCTGTAAAAAAAGGAAATTTATCTAATTAGTAAATAAACTTTGTAAATGGCTGGGTTGCCTCCCAGCAAGCGCTTCTTTATTGTCTTTAGCTGGACTACCACTGAGCTCTAATCAAGTCTCAGTTTTGAGCATTCTTGCTCGAAGTTACTTTCAAGATAATGTTTAATTCTCTGTCCATTGACAATGAACTTTTTGTTAGAGTCATTATCCTGAAGCTCTACGTATCCATATGGTGATACACTTGTAATTACATATGGACCTTTCCACCGGGATTTTAATTTCCCGGGGAATAATTTGTGCCTAGAATTAAATAGCAGAACTTTCTGCCCCGGCTCAAAGACTCTGGATGACAATTTCTTATCATGCCATCTTTTCGCTTTCTCTTTGTAAATTTTTGCATTCTCGAAAGCATTGAGTCTAAATTCCTCTAGCTCATTTAGCTGGAGTAAACATTTTTCTCCAGCTAACTTGGCATCAAGGTTCAGGAATCTGGTTGCCCAGTAGGCCTTGTGTTCCAGTTCCACTGGCAAGTGACATGCCTTTCCATACACAAGCTGGTATGGAGAGGTCCCTATAGGGGTCTTGAATGCTGTTCTGTATGCCCACAGAGCATCATCCAAGCTCCTTGCCCAATCCCTTCTATGGTTAATTACTGTCCGTTTCAGGATTCTTTTGAGTTCTCTATTTGAGACTTCAGCTTGCCCATTAGTCTGTGGGTGATATGGAGTAGCTACCCTGTGACTAACTCCATAACGAACCAAAGCAGAGTAAAGCTGTTTATTGCAGAAATGAGTGCCCCCATCACTGATTAATACTCTAGGGGTACCAAATCTGCTGAAGATGTGTTTCTGGAGGAATTTTAACACTGTTTTAGTGTCATTAGTGGTGTTGCAATAGCCTCCACCCATTTGGACATAATCCACTGCCACCAGAATAAGTGTTTGAGTAGATGGTGGGAAAGGTCCCATGAAGTCAATGCCCCATACATCAAATAACTCAATCTCCAAGATCCCTTGTTGAGGCATGGCATAACTGTGAGGTAGATTGCCAGATCTTTGGCAACTGTCACAATTAAGCACAAACACTCGGGAATCTTTATAGAGAGTAGGCCAGTAGAAGCCACTTTGGAGGACTCTTGTGGCTGTTCCCTCACTTCCAAAATGTCCTCCATACTGTGATCCATGGCAATGCCAAAGGATCTTCTGCGCTTCTTCTTTAGGCACACATCTACGGATTACTCCGTCTGCACATCTCTTAAAGAGATACGGCTCATCCCAAAGATAATACTTTGCATCTGTGATCAGCTTCTTTGATTGCTGTCTACTGTACTCTTTGGGTATGAATCTCACTGCCTTGTAGTTTGCAATGTCTGCAAACCACGGCACTTCCTGTATGGCAAAGAGTTGCTCATCCGGAAAGGTTTCAGAGATCTCAGTGAGAGGGAGGGACGCCCCTTCTACTGGTTCTATTCGGGACAGGTGATTTGCTACTTGATTCTCTGTCCCTTTTCTGTCTCTTATTTCTATATCAAACTCTTGCAGAAGCAACACCCATCTTATAAGTCTGGGCTTTGAATCCTGCTTTGTGAGTAGATATTTAAGAGCAGCATAATCAGTATACACAATCACTTTTGTTCCTACTAAATAGGATCTGAATTTGTCAATGGCGTAAACCACTGCAAGTAGCTCTTTTTCTGTGGTTGTGTAATTCTTCTGTGCGTCATTTAAAACACGGCTGGCATAGTAAATGACGTGCAGAAGCTTGTCATGCCTTGTCCCAACACTGCACCAATGGCTGGTCACTGGCATCACACATCAATTCAAATGGTAATGTCCAGTCTGGTGCAGAGATGATTGGTTGCTGTAACCAATTTAGCTTTTAGAGTCTCAAATGCCTGCAGACACTCTTATCAAAGATAAATGGCGTCAGTAGCTAGCAGGTTGCTCAGAGGTTTGGCGATTTTTGAAAAATCCTTTATAAACCTCCTATAGAATCCTGCATGCCCCAGAAAGCTTCTGATTGCCTTAACATTGGCAGGTGGTGGTAATTTTTCAATTATCTCTGCCTTAGCTTGATCCACCTCTATCCCCTTGTTCGAGATTTTGTGCCCAAGGACAATTCCTTCAGTCACCATAAAGTGACACTTCTCCCAGTTTAAAACCAGGTTAGTCTCTTGGCATCTCTTTAGAACAAGTGTTAAATGGTTAAGGCAGGAGCTGAATGAGTCTCCAAATACTGAAAAGTCATCCATGAAGACTTCCAGGAATTTTTCCACCATATCAGAGAAAATTGAGAGCATGCACCTCTGAAAGGTTGCAGGTGCATTGCACAGGCCAAATGGCATCCTTCTGTATGCAAATACTCCAGATGGACATGTGATGAGCGGATATTTTATACGCTTTTTGGAATTGAGAAAATTCTGACTAATCCTGAAACGAAAGTGGGAAGGAACATGGTTCAGGAGTTCTATGCTAATCTATGGCAGGCAGACAGGCAAAGAATAATTGGAGCTGCTCTCTATGACCATCGGACCTTAGTCAGAGGAAAGATTGTTCATACCCATCCTGACAAGATCAGGGAGATATTTAAGATTCCTCAACTGAAAGATGACCCAGACTCCTTTAACAGGAGAATGATGCGGGTAAATAAAGGTCTAGACAAGATCCTAGAGGATATATGCATCCCTGAAGCCAGGTGGACCACCAGCACCACTGGCACCCTAATTCAACTCAAAAGAGAAGATCTAAAACCAGTAGCCAGAGGCTGGCTAGATTTCATTGGGCGTTCCATATTGCCCACCAGCAACCGTTCTGAAGTTACCATCAAAAGAGCTGTCATGATTCACTGCATCATGTTGGGAAAAGAGGTAGAAGTCCATCAACTGATCTCATGTGAGCTATACAAAATAGCAAACAGGAATTCCAAGGACGCCAAATTGGCCTATCCAAGCTTAATTTCTATGCTCTGCAAAGATGCCGGAGTGAAGATGGGAATAACAGAGTATATTCCAGTTGAGAGGCCAATCACTGGAATATCAATGGTCAGGCAACAGCAACAAGATGATTCAGCCAAGAGGAGAGCACAGGAAGCCCTCCCAGAACTGCCTCAATTCGAATATTGGGAACATCTTGAGGCTTCTATTTCCAAATTGCAAGAAGCTATGGACCAAATAAAGGAAGAACAGACAATCAAAGTAGCATGCTTTGCAAACTGCTTAAGGAACAGGAAGAGCAAGGGCGTGATCTAAGGGAGCTAAAGCGCCAAAAATTAATCCTTAAAAAGCACCCCACAGATTAGAGGAACATCTACTCCTCAAAACAACAGGTTGCTGAGTTCCAATTTTCTGCTTTAACTTAGTGATAGTATTATTATAGAAATTACCTTAGGAGATAATTAGTAGTAATTAGTATGTCTATTTGATTTTATTTCCAATTAAGCTATAATTTATTTTTCTCATCATCATCAGGCATGAATAAAGTAGTAGATTTTTTTAGAATAAAGAAGTAATCTATATTTTTCGAGTTCTTAATAATAAAAATTATAATTAATTATGTGTGGTGGCAATACTTTTTGTTCTCTGAATGAATGCTTGAACAGTGCATAACTTGTACTTTGAATTTGATGAATATTGGCTCCTGAAAGAATGAGGAACACGAAAAATATTATTGATGATCTGAAAAATCATGAAATTGATTCTTGAAGCAAGAAAAAGCAGATGAAAAAAAAAAAAGAAAGGAGCAATAGAAAAAGCCACGAGCCCTTAAAACCAAAAGGCAAGGGTAAAAAGGATCCAAGGCTTTGAGCATCAATGGATAGGAGGGCCCAAGGAAATAAAATCCAAGCCTAAGCTGTCCCTAACCATGTGCTTGTGGCATGCAGGTCCAAGTTACAAACTTGAGACTGAGTGGTTAAAGTCGTGATCCAAGGCAAACAGAGTGTGCTTAAGAGCTCTGGACACCTCTGACTGGGGACTCTAGCAAAGCTAAGTCACAATCTGAACAAGGTTCACCTAGTCATGTGTCTGTGGCATTTATGTATCTGGTGGTAATACTGGAAAACAAAGTGCTTAGGGCCACGGCCAAGACTCATAAAATAACTGTGTTCAAGAATCAACATACTACACTAGGAGAATCAATAATACTATCTGAATTCTGAGTTCCTATGGATGCCAATCATTCTGAATTTCAAAGGATAAAGGGAGATGCCAAAACTGTTCAGAAACAAAAAGCTACAAGCCCCGCTCATCTAATAAGAATCTGAGCTTCATTTAAAACTCTAAAATATTATTACTTCTTAATTTCTGTTAAAACCTATTTTATTTATCTAGTTGCTTGAGGACAAGCAACAGTTTAAGTTTGGTGTTGTGATGAGCGGATATTTTATACGCTTTTTGGGGGTAATTTCATGTAGATTTTAGCATGTTTTAATTAGTTTTTTAGTTAAATATTATTAGTTTTTAAGCAAAAATCATATTTCTGGACTTTACTATGAGTGTGTGTATTTTTCTGTGATTTCAGGTATTTTCTGGCTGAAATTGAGAAAGTTGAGCAGAAATCTGACTTAGGCTGAAAAAGGACTGCTGATGCTGTTGGATCCTGACCTCCCCTGCACTCGAAATGGATTTTCTGGAGCTACAAGAGTCCAATTGACGCTCTCTCAACGGAATTGGAAAGTAGACATCCAGGGCTTTCCAGCAATATATAATGGTCCATACTTTGCGCGAAGATAGACGACGTAATATGGCGTTGAACGCCAAGTACATGCAGCTGTCTGGAGTTAAACGCCAGAAAAACGTCATGATCCGGAGTTGAACGCCCAAAACACGTCATAACTTGGAGTTTAACTCCAAGAAAAGCCTCTACTCGTGGATAGCTTTAGTCTCAGCCCCAGCACACACCAAGTGGGCCCTAGAAGTGGATTTCTGCACCAATTATCTTAGTTTACTCATATTCTGTAAACCTAGGATACTAGTTTACTATTTAAACAACTTTTAGAGAATTATTCTGTATCTTATGACATTTTTCAGATCTGAACTTTATACACTTTGACGGCATGAGTCTCTAAACTCCATTGTTGGGGGTGAGGAGCTCTGCAGCATCTCGATGAATTAATATAATTCCTTTGTTTTCCATTCAAACACGCTTGTTCTTATCTAAGATGTTCATTCACGCTTAATTATGGAGAAGGTGATGATCCGTGACACTCATCACCTCCCTCAATCCATGAACGTGTGTCTGACAACCACCTCCGTTCTACATCAGATTGAATGAGTATCTCTTAGATTCCTTAATCAGAATCTTCGTGGTATAAGCCGGATTGATGGCGGCATTCATGAGAATCCAGAAAGTCTAAACCTTGTCTGTGGTATTCCGAGTAGGATTCTGGGATTGAATGACTGTGACGAGCTTCAAACTCCTGAAGGCTGGGCATTAGTGACAGATGCAAAAAGAATCAATGGATTCTATTCCAACCTGATTGAGGACCGACAGATGATTAGCCGTGCTGTGACAGAGCATAGGAACGTTTTCACTGAGAGGATGGGAGGTAGCCATTGACAACGGTGACACCCTACATAGAGCTTGCCATGGAAGGGACTTTGCGTGTGGGAAAAGGATTTCAAGGAAGAGTTGAAGTTCAAAGGACAAAAGCATCTCCAAAACTCCAACATATTCCCAATTACTGCACAACAAGTAACAACTATTTATTTTATGCCCTTTTTACGTTATACGAGGCTAAAGAACTTTATTGGTATCCTGACTAAGATTAATAAAATAAACATAGCTTGATTCAAACCAATAATCTCCGTGGGATCGACCCTTACTCACGTAAGGTATTACTTGGACGACCTAGTGCACTTGCTGGTTAGTTGTGCGAATCTGTGTTAAATAGTCCATTAATATTGGCCACACAATTTCGTGCACCAACATGTGAATGCTGTTTTCTCTTGATCTTTTGGATCTACTACAATTTGATTATAACCTGAATATCCATCCAGGAAGCAGTAGTATTCATGACCTGCCAGTCTTTCCAGCATCTGGTCTATGAATGGTAAAGGAAAATGATCCTTTCTGGTAGCTGTATTGAGCCTTTTGTAATCAATACACATACGCCACCTAGTGACTGTTCTTGTAGGAACCAGTTCATTTTTTTCATTATGAACCACTGTCATGCCACCTTTCTTAGGGACGACTTGGACAGGGCTCACCCAGGGGCTATCAGAAATAGGATAAATAATCCCAGCCTCTAGTAACTTAGTGACCTCTTTCTGCACCACTTCCTTCATGGCTGGATTCAGCCGCCTTGTGGTTTGAACCACTGGCTTGGCGTCACCCTCCAGTAAGATCTTGTGCATGCATCTAGCTGGGCTAATGTCCTTAAGATCACTGATGGACCACCCAAGAGCTGTCTTGTGTGTCCTTAGCACTTGAATTAGTGCTTCCTCTTCCTGTGGCTCTAAGGTAGCTTATGATTACAGGAAAAGTATCACCTTCTCCCAGAAATGCATATTTCAGGGATGGTGGTAATGGTTGAGCTCGGGTTTTGGAGGTTTCTCCTCTTCTTGAGGGATTTTCAGAGGTTTATTATTCTCTCTGATTCCTCCAGGTCAGCTGAACATCTTTAAAGATGTCCTCTAGCTCTGATTCGAGACTCTCAGCCATATGACCTCTCTTACCAGAGAGTCAATAATATCACACTCATACAGTCATTTGGGGTGTCTGGATGTTGCATGGCTTTGACAACATTCAACTTGAACTCCTCCTCGTTGACTCTCAAGGTTACTTCCCCTTTTTGGACGTCAATGAGGGTTCGGCCAGTTGCTAGGAAAGGTCTTCCTAGAATGAGAGTTGCATCTTGTGCTCCTCCATTTCCAGCACCACAAAGTCAGTAGGAAAGGCAAATGGCCCAACCTTGACATCATGTCTTCAATCATGCCTGATGGGTATTAATGGAGCCATCAGCAAGTTGAAGACATATCCTGTTTGATTTCTTCAGTTAAACCAAGCTTCCTGATAGTAGATGCAGGTATTAGGTTGATACTTGCCCCCAGATCACATAAAGCTTGCTTGGTACAAGTACCCTCTAATGTGCATGGTATCATAAAGCTCCCAGGATCTTTAAGCTTCTCAGGTAAGCTTTTCAGAATGACTGCACTGTATTCTTCAGTGAGGTAAACTTTTTCAGTCTCCCTCCAATCCTTCTTATGACTTAAGATCTCTTTCATGAACTTAGCATAAGAGGGTATTTGCTCAAGTGCTTCTGCAAACGGAATATTTATTTCAAGAGTCCTTAGATAGTCTGCAAAGCGGGCAAATTGCTTATCCTGTTCCGCTTGGCGGAGCTTTTGAGGATAAGGCATTTTGGCTTTGTATTCCTCAACCTTAGTTGCTGCAGGTTTATTACCTACAGAAGTGGGTTGGGAAGCCTTTTTAGAAGGGTTGTTATCAGTACTTGTATGTGACTGATCCCCCACTGGCATTTGAAAGCCAGGGGTGGAAGCTGGGGTGGCGTTAGACGCCACCTCCTTATTTGTTACTGGCGTCTGAACGCCAGAACTATGTTCCCTTTGGGCGTTCAACGCCGGATTCATGCTTGTTTCTGGCGTTGAACGCCAGGAATGAGCATGGTCTGGGCGTTCAGCGCCAGCCTTATTCCTCTCTGGGCTCTGATTGTCCTCAGAGGGATTTTGAGTAGCCATTTGTTCATTTCTTGGCTTCCTGCTGCTTTGAAGTGAGGTATTTAATGTTTTCCCACTTCTTAATTGAACTGCTTGGCATTCTTCTGCTATTTGTTTTGACAGTTGCTTTTCTGTCTGCTTTAATTGTACTTCCATATTCCTGTTAGCCATTCTTGTTTCCTGTAATATTTCCTTGAATTCGGCTAGCTGAGTTAGAAAGTCTAATTGCTGATTGAATTCATTAGCCTGATCCACCGGACTGCGTTCAGCAATTACTGTTTTAGCTTCTTCTTTCATGGAAGATTCACTGCTTAGGTACAGATGTTGATTTCGGCAACTGTATCAATAAGCTCTTGAGCTTCTTCAACTGTTTTCTCATATGTATAGATCCACCAGCTGAGTGGTCTAGAGAAATCTGAGCTTTTTTCTGTAAGCCCATAGTAGAAGATGTCTAATTGCACCCATTCTGAAAACATTTCAGAGGGGCATTTTCTTAGCATCTCTCTGTATCTCTCCCAGGCATCAAAGAGATTCATTATCCTTGTTTGGTATAGATCCACCAGCTGAGTGGTCTAGAGAAATCTGAGCTTTTTTCTGTAAGCCCATAGTAGAAGATGTCTAATTGCACCCATTCTGAAAACATTTCAGAGGGGCATTTTCTTAGCATCTCTCTGTATCTCTCCCAGGCATCATAAAGAGATTCATTATCTCCTTGTTTGAAGCCTTGGATGCTTAGCCTTAGCTGTGTCATCCGTTTTGGAGGGAATAGTGATTCAGGAATTTTTCTGACAGCTGCTTCCATGTTTTTATGCTGTTCTTAGGCTGGTTATTAACCACCTCTTAGCCTGATCTTTTACAGCAAATGGAAACAGTAATATCTGTAGACATCCTGATCCACTTCCTTATCATGTACTATGTCAGCAATTTGCAAAAATTGTGCTAGAAAACTCTGTAGGTCTTCATGGAAGACCAGAATACTGACAGTTTTGCTGCACCTGATAATGAGCTGAGGATTCAACTCAAGCTACTAACTCCAATGGAGGGTATACAATACTACTCCCATATGAAGCAGTAGTGGGGTTAGTATATGACCCCAGAGTCCTCTTGGACTGTTCATTCCTACTTGCTTCCATGATGGAATACAAGGGTAATTTATATGTTGATTTTTTTTGAATTAATTTTTATAAAATAAAATAAAAGACGAAATAAATAAAGAAATTGGAAATATTTTGAAATTGAAATTTGAATTTTTATATAAAATTTTCGAAAAAAAAATAGTTCAAAATTAGTTAGAGAATATATTTTTTTGAATTTTGAATTTTGTGATGAAAGAGAAAAACACACAAAAGACACAAGACTTAAAATTTTTTAGATCTAATGCTCCTTATTTTCGAAAATTTTTGGAGGGAAACACCAAGGAACACCAACTTAAAAATTTTAAGATCAACACAAGAAAACTCAAGACACCTTGAAGATTCACAAGACACCAAGAACAAAAGGAAGAACACCAAACTTAAGATTTTTAGAAAACTTTAATAAAATTTTCGAAAATTATAAAAAGTTAACAAGAAAACACCAAACTTAAAGTTTGGCGCAAGATTCAATCAAAGAAAAATTATTTTTGAAAAAGGTTCCAAAGCGTATACCCAATTATCAAGAATATAAGCCATACTCTAGCCATTGGGAGTAAATGTAACACTTGTTCTGATATTCCAATTAATGCTTTTAAAAAGAACACAAGTGAAACAAGAAAAGACACAAAGCAGAAAACTCAATCAACAAGAAAGATAAACAAGACACTTGAAGATCAATGAAGAACAAAGAACACAAGTCAAAATTTTAAAGAAAATATAAGATATGTAATTGACACCAACTTAGAACAAAACACTAGACTCACGAAAATTAGCAATTAATTAAGAAAAATAATAAATTTTTGAAAGAAACTATCCTATCAAGATTTATGACTCTACAATAAAATAAAAATAAATTATTCCTAATCTAAGAAATAAAAACCTTTAGTTGTTCAACTCGAATAATCCCCGGCAACGGCGCCAAAAACTTGGTGCACGAATTTGCAATCGTACAACTAACCAGCAAGTGCACTGGGTCTTCCAAGTAATACCTTACTGAGTAGGGTCGATCCCACGAGATTATTGGTTTGAAGCAAGCTATGTTTATTTTATAATCTTAATCAGGATACCAATAGAGTTCTTTAGCCTCGTATAAAGTAAAAAGGGCATAAAATAAATAGTTGTTACTTGTTGTGCAGTAATGGGGAATATGTTGGAGTTTTGGAGATGCTTTTGTCCTTTGAACTTCAACTCTTCCTTGAAATCCTTCAACACACGCAAGGCTCCTTCCATGGCAAGCTCTATGTAGGGTGTCACCGTTGTCAATGGCTACTTCCCATCCTCTCAGTGAAAACGTTCCTATGCTCTGTCACAGCACGGCTAATCATCTGTCGGTTCTCAATCAGGTTGGAGTAGAATCCATTGATTCTTTTGCGTCTGTCACTAACGCCCAGCCTTCAGGAGTTTAAAGCTCGTCACAGTCATTCAATCCCAGAATCCTACTCGGAATACCACGGACAAGGTTTAGACTTTTCGGATTCTCATGAATGCCGCCATCAATCCGGCTTATACCACGAAGATTCTGATTAAGGAATCTAAGAGATACTCATTCAATCTGATGTAGAATGGAGATGGTTGTCAGGCACACGTTCATGGATTGAGGAAGGTGATGAGTGTCACGGATCATCACCTTCTCCATAATTAAGCGCGAATGAACATCTTAGATAAGAACAAGCGTGTTTGAATGGAAAACAAAGTAATTGTATTAATTCATCGAGACGCTGCAGAGCTCCTCACCCCCAACAATGGAGTTTAGAGACTCATGCCGTCAAAAAGTATGTAATTCAGATCTGAAAATGTCATGAGGTACAAGATAAGTCTCTAAAAGTTGTTTAAATAGTAAACTAGTAACCTAGGTTTACAGAATATGAATAAACTAAGATAATTGGTGCAGAAATCTACTTCTGGGGCTCACTTGGTGTGTGTTGGGGCTGAGACTAAAGCTATCCACGAGTAGAGGCTTTTCTTGGAGTTAAACTCCAAGTTATGACGTGTTTTGGGCGTTCAACTCCGGATCATGACGTTTTTCTGGCGTTTAACTCCAGACAGCTGCATGTACTTGACGTTCAACGCCAAGTTACGTCATCTATCTTCGCGCAAAGTATAGACTATTATATATTGCTGGAAAGCCCTGGATGTCTACTTTCCAACGCCATTGAGAGCGCGCCAATTGGACTCCTGTAGCTTCAGAAAATCCATTTCGAGTGTAGGGAGGTCAGGATCCAACAGCATCAGCAGTCCTTTTTCAGCCTAAGTCAGATTTTTGCTCAGCTTCCTCAATTTCAGCCAGAAAATACCTGAAATCACAGAAAAATACACACACTCATAGTAAAGTCCAGAAATATGATTTTTTGCTTAAAAACTAATAAAATTCTATTAAAAACTAATTAAAACATACTAAAATCTACATGAAATTACCCCCAAAAAGCGTATAAAATATCCGCTCATCAATAATCCTTTGGTATATCCGGCAGTTATGGTGAGTGCAGAATCTATGAGATCTAAAACAATCAGTAACGAAGCAATCTCTGAAAGAACAGAGACTTAAGAATATGGGGATAAACGGAAAGAAGGAGTTGATCTGGTATTGAACAAAAGTTCATGTGGAGTTAGGTTGAAGCATATAAGGCCCAATCTGTTAGTGGAGTGTGGCGGCGAAGTGGCTGTGTGGTTGATGCCAGGGCATCTTGGCTAGTTTTACTAGCCATTTTTTGTATGCTTTAGGTTAGTTTTATGCATTTTCTTAGGAAATAAGCAAGTATTCAGTTGAAAATGCAATCATACCATGATTCAAGCAAACATTGTGAATTTTGAATGATTTCATAAGAATTATGCATGAATTGAATGATAAATTGGATGATGCATGATCCCATGATTAAGAGCAAGACTTTGATGCACTTTGTTTGATTGATTTCCGGTAACAAGAAGCAGAGAAGAGCCACGTTAGTGTCTATGTTAGTGCCACTAACGTGGATATTAACGTGGAGGAAAAGAGAAGCCCCAACGTTAGTGAGAAAGTTAATGGCATTAACTTTGAAGAAGGAGAGCATGGAATGTTAGTGGTAAAAGTAAGCACCACTAACATTAGCGAGGGACAAGAAGACCCACGTTAGCTTCCACGTTAATTACATTAACGTGGGAACTAACGTGGAAGGAAAGGGAAACGCCAACGTTAGTGGAAAAAGTGAGTGCCACTAACGTTTGTGAAGCAAGAAGACCCACGTTAGCTTTCACGTTAGTTACATTAACGTGGAAGGAAAGGGATATGCCAACGTTAGTGGAAAAGGTTAACGCCACTAACGCTAGCGAAGCAAAGGAAGACCCACGATAATGGCCACGTTAGTTACACTAACGTGGACACTAACGTGGGCAAAAGTCTCACCTGGCAGCCTGACCATGCCTTCTTCAAACAAGAATAACTTGAGCCACAAAACTCCAAATGAGGTGATTCCAAAGACATTGGAAGGTAGGATTCCAGAGCTTTCCATGCATATATGGAACTACATGGTGGACACTAAATTTGAGGGAGAAAACCTGCCCCGAAAGTGCAAAGATGAACATGGTATTAACCTGTAGTAAGGCCAACTGGCCTCTTCACTTTCCAAGAAGTGTAACTCGAGCTGTAGAGCTCCAAATGATGTGCTTCCAAAAGCATTGGAAAGTAGACATCTAGAGCTTTCCAACAATATATAATAGTATTGAGTGAACATTAAGTTTGAGCTCCAGAACCTGGAAATACTAAGCTCCTGATCGCTAGCATTATCGTGACTCACGTTTTCCAGTAACGCTAGCGACTATGCCAGCGTCCTTGTCCACTTCAAAGGAGCATAACTTGAGTTACAGGGGTCTAATTGAGGTGATTCTAGTTGCGTTAGAAAGCTGACATTTAAATATTTCCAAAGATATATAATAGTTTATAGTGGGCATAAAATTGGAGAACAAACAAGAGGCATCTTTTAAGCCCCAAAAACACCAACTGGGTAGCAAGTGTGATGTTAGCCACACTAACTTCAGCACTAACGCCACACTTGTAGCGTTAGTGTGGCTAACGGAAGCAATAAAGCCAAGTCACCCTGGACCTCAATTTGATTCACTTCTCTTTCAAGGACCACCCAACCTCAAGGAAGCAAGCCCACAAGTGTCAACCAATCAAGGCCACAAGAAGCATCCAGAATAGGAATTTTCATTTAATTGTAATTTGCTTTTAATTTCATTTTGTAATTTAGGAGAGCCTATATAAAGGCCTTAGTTTGTACATTCAAAAGGGGCTGGACTGGAATTCCGGAATTGGGGATTGAAGAGGGGTCTTCGGACTCCCTCCCCTCACACACTTTTCCTTCTCTTTCTTTTTTTTGTACTTTTCATTTATGAATTTGGAAGTTTCAATGTTAGTTTTAATCTTCATCTTTACTTTTCTTCACTTTCTTTCTTTTCTATTTTGGGTAGAGCAATGATCAACTAACTCTTTTTATTGGGTTAGAGAGCTCTATTGTGATTCAAAGGATCAATTGTAGTTCTTATTCTTCTTCTTATTTCTTTTCTCTTGATTTTACTAGAGAGCTTTCGATCTTCATCCAATTGGTTAGTTGTCTTGGAAAAGAAACTCTCCATAATTGGATTTCCTCTGAGCCTTGGAAAAGGGATAAGGAGAACATGCTAGAAATGCTCTCTCACATTGGATTAGGTTGGGGGTTGGGCGGATATAATGACATGTAATCCTCCCAATACTTTGATCTATGAATGTGTGTGGTATAATCAGTGACCAAACTTCATCTCTTCCCATGAGCAATTAAATCAAGGAATTGGGAAATTGTTCAAGCTTAGAGAGATTAGATTGCCAAGGAATTGGGATCCAATCACTTAAGATTGCCAAGGAGATCAATGAATGCATTGATTGAGGAAGAGATGAGAATGAACTTGATCTAGAAGATTGCAATATCTCTTGATCCTAATGTTCATTTTATTTTTAATTCTTACATTTACTTTTCTTGCCATTTTACTTTTCTGTACTTTATCTCTTTCTTTACTTTTGTGCCATTTACATTTCCTTGTTACTTATCACTCCAATATGATTCGTCTAACTAGGATAATCAATTAACCATTGATTGCTTAATCCGTTAATGCCTGTGGGATTCGATCTCACTCTATTGTGAGTTTTTACTTGACGACAATTCGGTATACTTGCCGAAGGAAAATTTATTGAGAGACAAGTTTCTGTGCATCAAGTTTGTGGCGCCGTTGCCGGGGATTAATTATGATTAACAAACTACCGGTTGATTGATTTACTAGATTAGACACTTTTCTTTTGTCTTTGTTTTCTTTTGTTTCTTTATTTTCTTTTGCTAACTAACTATTTGTGATATTGCCTCACTGGGAACTTCCTCATCTGTGACAAGGGGAATTCCAATCTCTTTTATCTTGGTGATTGTTGTTTGATACAGAGTATTTTGAAGAAAATTGGAGTATAGATCATCTTTTGGTCAATCAAGTTACATAGGATACTTCTCACCACCACAAAATAATTCATGTTATTATGATAATGGTGGTTAGGAATATCAAGAACATAAAATGGGATGCTTCCCAGGGTCACAAAATGGTCCATATTTTGATGACTTTAATCACTACTCAAGCTGTGCCTGGAAAGATCAAAACCAAAGAAATTTCACTTATTCACAGCCCATTCATCAAGAGCCATCATCCTTTAATTATTCAACCTCACCTCCTAGCTTCTCGCATCAAAACCCTTCACCACTTGGATATGCCTCAACACAAAATTCCTTCCCACATCCATATAATTCATCTCACCACTCACACAATTCATTCCATTACACTCAAAATTCTTCTCGCAGTCCACAAAACCCACATCATTACCCACAAGAGTCATACCACTCTCAGAACATACAACCACAAAACAACCAATTCCATTCACAAGATAGCCACCCTCAACCTCCAAATTCCAACCTAGTTGCACACCCTCCCCTCGAGGATAAGCTATCAAGGATAGAGAACCTACTGCCAATGCTCTTGGAAGAATCTAAGAACACGAAGACTTTCCAAGAGGAAGTAAAATCCATTATGCAGAACCAGAGGGTTGCCATTAATAAGCTTGAGGCACAAGTTGGATATCTATCAAAGCAATTCACTACCCACAATTCTTTCAGTGGTACCATGGCAAACTCAAGGGAGGAATCAGAAGAACAAGAAAAAAAGGCACCCATACCAAGTGAGATTTCTATGAAGAAGGAGGAGGTTATGAGAGTATATAAGCCTAAGGCTCCATACCCACAGAGGTTACTAGTGGTGACAAAGGAACATGCAAACTCACCCCCAAAAGACTCAATGCAACATCATGTAGAAGAAAGGGAGGAAGTCAATCAAGGGAGTCCACACTACTCCAATAAAACAGAGAGTTGCATAAAGGGTGAGTTCATTGAACCACCAAGTCAAGAAGCTCTTGATGAAGAGGATGCTCCAACCATCATACAACACCCAAGTACTGAAATTAAGGTGGTGAAGGCAATCAACAAAAGTACCAAAAAGAAGATGGTGACCAAGAAAAGAAGGACAATATCCATGAAGAAGAAAAAGTCAACCAAAAGCCATCCCTCCCCTACCCCAACAAGCAAGTCTACTCAAGCTAACAACAAAAGAAAGCTTGCTGGGGAGAGGCACTCAAAACAAGGGACATTAACTGGCTCCTCTTTCCTCTTGAGGTCATTCCTCTTAACAAACTAGAAGAAGAGGAAGAAAGTCATGAACAACATGTCAAGCTAATGACATTAAAAGAGCGCTTGTTGGGAGGCAACCCAACCGTAGATAACATTTCCTTGCTTTGCTTAGTTTACTTTCAATAATTTGGCATATGATTGCATTCTAAGTTTGGTGTTGCCATGCAACAATTTGATTTTCAATCTTCACTAGGTACTTGCAACATTCTAAATTGAGAGTGTCACACTAAGTTTGGTGTTGCCACTTATTTTTCATGCAAGGTACCAAGCACACCACTCATTAATACAATCAAAATGTCTTTGTTTGTATCTCTTGTGCCTTTATTGTATCCTTAATCTTGTTTGCTGAAACACATGCATACTCACACTTCATTCTAAGACATTCATGATCCATCATAGACCCCATCACCACTGTTTTAATTATTTCTTGAGTATAAGCAAGCATTCTAAGTTTGGTGTGGGAAGGGGAAGAATAGGAGGAAAAGGGCAACAACAATGAAGATGAACTACAAGGTGGTAAAGTTCCTTTTTCCTCTTACTTATTTCCAGTACTTTAAATTGCATGATTGTCTTATATTTCCTTTGTATGCATGTGTGATTACTCCTTGTGAATAAGCATAATTTGATATTTGATTTGTAACATGTTGCTATGATATCATAATTATCATCTTGAGTTTTACTTGCACCCAATATCTTTAAGAATGCAACAAAGAAATCATTCTTTTGAAAGGAAAATGTTGAAGAATTTTATAAATCATGGGGCAAGCAAAAGATTAAGAGGAGTGGAGGTTCTGATTGTATGATTGTGTATTGAGGTTGCATGTTTGTGAAAACTTGCATGAGAGCTCATAGACAGGAAATGAAGTTTAGAGAAGTATTATGGAATTTCTCAAATATCTATTGATCCAAGAAGCAGTAACAAAAGAAAACAAAAGAAAAAGAAAAACAAAGAACAAGCCCAAGGCTCTGAGCATCAATTATTAGGAAGAAAAAGAAAGAAACAAGAACTCAAAGAGTTATTGTCCTAGCTAAATGCTTGTGGTAGATTTGTATCAAAGAAAGAGGCTTGAGCAAGTAAATCCTAAGGGGTGCTTCAACACCTAATACCTTAAACTAACTGGTTTGGGAGTATTGATTGAAAGCTTATCTTAAAAAGCCGCTTTGATACATGACACCTAGAGTCGAGGTCAAATCCCAAAAGAAAGAAAAATGCTAGAAAATAAGTGCTGCTTCAAGGTGACAATCTATAAAGAGACTTCCATAATATTATTTGAATGAAAGTCCTAAGATCTAAGACTTCCAAAATGTGAGGACTAATGAGCACTGGAATCCTTGCATAAGCATACAAATTAGAGTTCACCCCACTGTCACTTATTCACTTCACCCACTAAGGCATCATAAGCAATTCTTCAATACATTCCAATTAAGAGAATTCTTTGTGCATAGTTCTTTTCTTGCTTGGGGACAAGCAAGATTTAAGTTTGGTGTTATGATGCCAGGGCATCTTGGCTAGTTTTACTAGCCATTTTTTGTATGCTTTAGGTTGGTTTCATGCATTTTCTTAGGAAATAAGCAAGTATTTAGTTGAAAATGCAATCATACCATGATTCAAGAAAACATTATGAATTTTGAATGATTTCATGAGAATTATACATGAATTGAATGATAAATTGGATGATGCATGATCCCATGATTAAGAGCAAGACTTTGATGCACTTTGTTTGATTGATTTCAGGTAACAAGAAGCAGAGAAGAGCCACGTTAGTGTCTACGTTAGTGCCACTAACATGGCCACTAACGTAGAGGAAAAGAGAAGCCCTAACATTAGTGAGAAAGTTAATGGCATTAACTTTGAAGAAGGAGAGCATGGAACGTTAGTGGTAAAAGTAAGCACCACTAACGTTAGCGAAGGACAAGAAGACCCACGTTAGCTTCCACGTTAGTTACATTAACGTGGGAACTAACGTGGAAGGAAAGGCAGACGCCAACATTAGTGGAAAAGGTGAACGCCACTAATGCTAGCGAAGCAAAGGAAGACCCACGTTAATGGCCACGTTAGTTACACTAACGTGGACACTAATGTGGGCAAAAGTCTCACCTGGCAGCCTGACCATGCCTTCTTCAAACAAGAATAACTTGAGCCACAAAACTCCAAATGAGGTGATTCCAAAGACATTAGAAAGTAGGATTCCAGAGCTTTCCAAGAATATATGGTACTACATGGTGGACACTAAATTTGAGGGAGAAAACCTGCCCCGAAAGTGCAAAGATGAACATAGTATCAACCTGTAGTAAGGCCAACTAACCTCTTCACTTTCCAAGAAGTGTAACTCGAGCTGTAGAGCTCCAAATGATGCGCTTCCAAAAGCGTTGGAAAGTAGACATCTAGAGCTTTCCAACAATATATAATAGTATTGAGTGAACATTAAGTTTGAGCTCCAGAACCTGGCAATACTAAGCTCTTGATCGCTAGCGTTATCGTGACTCACGTTTTCCAGTAACGCTAGTGACTATGCCAGCGACCTTGTCCACTTCAAAGGAGCATAACTTGAGTTACAGAGATCCAATTGAGGTGATTCCAGTTGCGTTAGAAATCTGACATTTAGAGCTTTCCAAAGATATATAATAGTTTATAGTGGGCATGAAATTGGAGAACAAACAAGAGGCATCTTTTAAGCCCCAAAAACACCAACTGGGTAGCAAGTGTGACGTTAGCCACACTAACTTCAGCACTAACGCCACACTTGTAGCGTTAGTGTGGCTAACGGAAGCAATAAAGCCAAGTCACCCTGGACCTCAATTTGATTCACTTCTCTTTCAAGGACCACCCAACCTCAAGGAAGCAAGCCCACAAGTGTCAACCAATCAAGGCCACAAGAAGCATCTAGAATAGGAATTTTCATTTAATTATAATTTGCTTTTAATTTCATTTTGTAATTTAGGAGAGCCTATATAAAGGCCTTAGTTTGTACATTCAAAAGGGGCTGGACTGGAATTCTGGAATTGGGGATTGAAGAGGGGTCTTCGGACTCCCTCCCCTCACACACTTTTCCTTCTCTTTCTTTTCTTTGTACTTTTCATTTATGAATTTGGAAGTTTCAATGTTAGTTTTAATCTTCATCTTTACTTTTCTGCACTTTCTTTCTTCTTTTCTATTTTGGGTAGAGCAATGATCAACTAACTCTTTTCATTGGGTTAGAGAGCTCTATTGTGATTCAAAGGAACAATTGTAGTTTTCATTCTTCTTCTTCTTTCTTTTCTCTTGATTTTACTAGAGAGCTTTCGATCTTAATTCAATTGGTTAGTTGTCTTGGAAAAGAAACTCTCTATAATTGGATTTCCTCTGAGGCTTGGAAAAGGGATGAGGAGATCATGCTAGAAATGCTCTCTCACATTGGATTAGGTTGGGGGTTGGGCAGATATAGTGACATGTAATCCTCACAATACTTTGATCTATGAATGTGTGTGGTATAATCAGTGACCAAACTTCATCTCTTCCCATGAGCAATTAAATCAAGGAATTGGGAAATTGTTCAAGCTTAGAGAGATTGGATTGCCAAGGAATTGGGATCCAATCACTTAAGATTGCCAAGGAGATCAATGAATGCATTGATTGAGGAAGAGATGAGAATGAACTTGATCCGGAAGATTGTAATATCTCTTGATCCCAATGTTCATTTTATTTTTAGTTCTTACATTTACTTTTCTTGCCATTTACTTTTCTGCACTTTATTTGCATTTCTTCACTTTATGCCATTTACATTTCCTTGTTACTTATCACTCCTTAATGATTCGTCTAACTAGAATAATCAATTAACCATTGATTGTTTAATCCATTAATCCCTGTGGATTCGACCTCACTCTATTGTGAGTTTTTACTTGACAATAATTCGGTATACTTGCCGAAGGAAAATTTGTTGAGAGACAAGTTTTCATGCATCAGTGGTGCGACGGAGAGTACGTTATTGTGCATTTTAAAAGGGTCTCCTTCTAGTTGCTGTAGGTGACGGTGAAGAGAGGGTTGTGGCTGGTCATAGAGTTACAAAAAGTGAAGTGATATTTGATCTTTTGAGTTGTTGATGATTTTTGTCGAAGATAATTTAGAATTAGTTTATTTTATCTATTTAATATTTTTCTGTTGAGACGTTGATGTTTCACCTTATTGTATTGAGCTTTTTATTTAAAAAAAAAAGTTTTTAATTTTTAATAAAACAACCTATTCATTCGTCAAACGATAAATAAAATTTAATTATTCATATTTTAAATAAAATTATATAAAATTAAACATTAAAAGTATTTTTTAAAAAAATCATAAATACTAAGGTAAAAGATATATATTTCACCTTTCATTATATTACATTTGCTGTAGCGGTCTCTTTTCCTAGTCAGCGAATATCGATAACATTTTTTAATTGCCTCAGAATGATTATATTTCGTGAGAAATTTAAGTAATCATATAAAAAAGAGAAAAAGTAAATTATATTTAGATAAGAAGAGTATTAAACAACAAATTTTATAATTTATAGCCATTAGTTAATTATTATTAATATTTTTAATAGTATGAGATTATATTTAATAGTATAAAATTATTTTTTTTAAATTAAATACTGACGTTCATAGATTTTCTTTTTAGGTATTTTAAATTTGAGCATACGTTCTTTCCCTCCATTGTTTAATTGGAATGACTTGGAAAGTCCCAAAGTTCCGGTGCTTCCCAGCTAAACCTTGTCAAAGGCGTAAATCAAGGTAGCCATGCATGAACCACTCATCTCTCTCCCAAAGGCCATGGCAAGCATTTGACATTCACGACGAGAAATGTTTTCTATTTTTTGTTGTATATTTCTTTAGTATCGTATATTTTTTCCTTTTACACACTATTGTTCTTTTTAATAGAGTTTAATTGTGATATATTGATATTATAAAATATTTTATATTTATTTATTTATCTTATTTTTTTATAATTATTTAAATTATTAATATAAAAAATAATTATTTTTATTAATATAATAATATATGTGTGTAATTGTTTTATACTAATAATATATCAATTTTAATTTTTTTTAATAATCCGACTCAAAATTGTTGAACAACTTATTGAATTGTTGAAATAACATTAATTCCTTTATGAAATGAGAATAATAAAAATAAAAAACATTATATGTACACTAAAAATTTATCATTAAATTAGCCATTAAGTATTTATATATAAATATATATATTTATTTAATTAATTTTAAATATATATTATAAATATTTTTATATTATTAGTATATTAAAAATTAAATTTTCCAAAGAAAAAGAAATAAAACAAAAAAAGGTGTAATTATAAATGTTTTTAGAGCACATATTAAATATATTAAATGTGCTGTAAAAGTATACGAAAATGTCTCATATACATAAAGCTATGTGTTAGAATTTAATATATAAGATCAAAATGAGTTTAAATAGGGAAAGTATGAGCAACCAATGGAATATTTATACAATGTGTACAATTGAGGTTTATGGAGTATTAGAGATATAATCATTAGTGTTATCTTTTCTCATCAGCTAAAGCTTTTGGGATGAGTGGTATCATGACATGGTATTAGAGCGCTAGATCTGAAAGGTCAAGAGTTTGATCTTTGAACTCTAAAATTAGTTTAATTTTTCGGGAAGATGTTTATTATCCCTAGTACTCGAATGGTTATTCTAGATAGTATGAGAGATGTTCATTTTGTAACTCAATAGCCCATTGTACATATTGTACAAATAATCTATTGTCTCTCTAGCGGGATCTGTTTAAATAATATATTTCATTTATGATTATGGTATTGGTTATGGTTATTGTTATTGAAAACTGAAATGCCCTGCTGTTTTCTCTCCTTGTCTCTTTGTCCCTGTTTTCCCTTTATAATGCCAAAGAAGGCTCGTATATGCTCATCATCAAAAGAATCGAATTACTAAACTTTTGCCAACATTTCACTCAAAAAGGATTAACCATCCTCCAAAATAAACCCATAAGCACTTTGGACAGATAATATTAGTCCAAAGTCCAAAATTCAACAACTTGGCAACATTCAAAGCTGCAATTTTTCCACAGCAAATAATGGCAAGAAGAACACACTCCTGAACTCTCAAACATTAATCACATGGTATGAGAAACGCAAACAATCACACACAAGAAAAAGACATAGACCAGTAACAAGTATCAAACAAAAAACATGATCCCTGCTTGTTTCAGCCAACCCAACACACCATCAAGCTCAGGTATTTCCCAACAGTTACAAAACGTTGTAACACGCATATACCAAACACAACTTTGCAATAACAACAATAACACAACGTGCCTCACTCTAAGCTGGTCAAGAACACTTTTTTCTCATTCTTTAACCATTTATGCACCACAGACATTCTCCATAACCATACCTCTAAGGCCACCAACTTTCCCATTCTTCAGAACAAGACCAGGATCGAAATCCATCTACCTCGCCGGGCGGAAACAGAAGCCATCACAGAAGATCAAGATTTACTGGGATTTCTCCAATGCAAGATTCTTCCAGAACCATGCTGAGCCAGAGTCATGCTTCTACCTAGCAATATGGTGCAATGGAAGGCTTGAATTATTTCTTGGTGATCTCATTCAGAATCAACAAGCACCCTGTGATCAGGTTCTGCTTTCCAGAAGAGAGCATGTGTTTGGAACAATGAGTTATGTGTCAAGGGGTGTGTTCTTGGGTTCTAAACATGAGATAGAGATTGAGTGCATCAATAATGGAGGGGTGTTAAGAGTGAAAGTGGACGGTGAAGTTTGCTTGGTTGTGAAGAGGCTTGCATGGAAGTTCAGAGGGAATGAGAAGATCTTCATTGATGGGGTAGAAGTTGAGTTCTATTGGGATGTGCTGCGTTGGGTGGTTAATAATAGCAATGGTGGAAATGGGAATAAACATGGCCATGGTGTGTTTGTGTTTCAAGTTGGTGATGGTGCTGTATGGCCTGAAATGGTGGGTCCAGAGAAAAGGTTGATGAGGAAGAGCTTGCCCGGAAGCACTACGGTGGGGGCACCGTCGGTGCTGCCATTGCTGTCGCCGGCGTTGAGTTCAGGAGTGTTGCAGTGGGCAGAGGAGAGTAGTGATGGAGGGCGGAGCTCATGTTCTTCATCAACAAGGTCTTGTGGTGGTAATGGTAATGGTGGTGGGTTCTCTTTGTTGCTCTATGCTTGGAGAATAGAATAAAATTTGAAATTTGGAACTTTAGTTGAATGTGAACTGTGATTAGTGAGTTTGAACTTCTCATGTATTATTTCAATGAATGAAACAAGTTTCCATGAGATTTTGAGCTTTAATGTATTCACATTAGAGTGCAATTCACTGTTGATATTGAATATGTACATTCAAATCTCTATATATTGCAGATTCATTTTTATCTTCTTAATCTGTTTCTGTTCCTTGTTATATATGTTGCTTTTGAAAATCTTTTGACATCTTTTAAAGAAATATATTTGGATATGACAGACCAAAATTTCAAACCAACATATGAAAATATTCATTTCTTGAACCAAAACAGCATAGTAGAACTTCATGGCTCTGTGTTTTATGGGACAACTTCCAATTTGTATACTTTAGAATATAATGGAATGGAAAAACTCAACTATCTAACACCTGTAATTTTCTTCCCCTCAAAGTTAGATACAATAAAACAAGATAAGAATAAATAGCATCAAATCTTGATCATTCTACCTTTTCCAATGAAATTAAACATATATTCCATAATGATAATGAGTTTCATAATACCGTTCTAGCTATTGCATTCCAACGAGAATATTATACATGGTTGATGAATTTTGAGGGGGAGCTAAAATCACAATATTCTTGGGTTTAAGGATTGACTTTGACTCGTGAGAAATCCTAATTTCAAAAGTCACATTCACTAATCATGATTCACAAGGCTTTAAAGTCCAAACCAGAAGCCAGAAGACTGTTCACACTATGTAAAGTGAAAATATAAAACAAGCAGCACTACCATTCCCACCTTGGTTTCTCATATTCAATAATATAGCATAGCACTGTCATAGACTCATAGACCCCACTTCAGACTTTATCATCATAGAGGATGAAGGATACAGGTAGAAAAGGTACCCCTAACTTTCCTATAAAACATGCGAATGGTCGAGATTCTCAACAAATTAACTTTCCATTTTAACATTAAAGCAGCAGCAGGTCTTAGAATTTTAAGAATAAATAAATAAAAACATATATGAAAGGTTTTGGGTGAACAAAATTACATACCAACTATTCGTATCTTTGGTGTGCATTTTTGTCCATCGAGAGGTATATTTGATATTTACGAACAATATATATATATTAGATGTTTATTTTACTAGGTGTACGAATGGTTATTTTAATATTAAAATTTAGATGGTTAATTTAGTGGTGTAATATATTTTTATTTGATTGATGGTTATTCATATTGTTCAAGATGATCATTTTTACCTAGCACTCCGTGGATGGATAGAAACTAGAGCAGCAATCATAGAGATTATAGTCTCAAACTATGTGTTTTCCGTACTATAACTGAATTCAAATGATCCAACTTTTCACACGACTTACGTCTTTCGCGGAATTCTTGTTGTTATCTGGATAATTTGGTAAAAAAGTAAACCAAAAAGACTTCATAATTCATAAGGACACATGGTGGTCTACCAATGCAGCTACCCTCGAGATGAGAAGGATGGCACCAAAATATGAGTAAGACCAACGAAAATTTACACAAAGCTTCAAGACGTATGCTACAGTTACACACGCTCTTTTAGGCTTAATTCTCCCAAACTAGGGTTAATGGCAAATTCTTTATAGGACGCAATTTGAGTGGACAGTTAAGTAGTACTTATACCAGTGATAGTTTATAAAATGGCATCTCTATACTTTTTTCCATATAAGAAGTATATATAAGGAGATGAATCAAAATTATTATATTATGGGTAAAATATATTTTTTGTCGTTGAAGTTTGTCAAAAATTTTAAAAATATTTTTAAGTTTTATTTTATTTTAAAAGTTTTTTATTTGCATCAAATATACTTTTGATAGCTAAATTTTCAAAAAATTTAGGACTAATCCAATAATAATACATGACAACTATCTCTAGTTTGCTTATGTTGATTATTGTTTTTGTAAAATTATCGCTGAATTGGTTCTAAGTCTTTTGAAAAATTAGTCATCAATGATATATTTGATGCAAATCGAAAATTCTTATGACAAAATTGAAATAAAATAAAATTTAGAAGTATTTTAAAATATTTAACAAATTTTAAGGACAAAAAAAATAAACTTTACTCTTTTATTATTTATAGACATTTAATCCTAAATCAATAGATGCAGTTTCACAAAGAGGTGTGCCTTCTAATTATGAAACTCTTTTCAAACATGTCTTCCATTGACTTTTTAAAATCTATTCCACATCCTTAGGTTTGGCCTACCATGCTTAAGGGGTCTACTGCTTCTAAAAACATTGTTCACTTAATCTTTAACACAGATTAAGGCAATCTTAAAATGAAAGCAGAAGCAAAATAATAATGACAGATTACCAAAAAGAGAAAAGTTTGTTGTGTGAAGAAAAAAGTTTTAGTAGATATAAATAACTAAAGTTAATCTTAAAATTAATTCATTGGATTATTTGATACCTGTTACGGTAGGTAATCGGAGATTAATGGGCTAGACTTGTTAGGATGACCCAAATGTCTGAAGGAGATAGTCTCTGACTTTGTATGTGTAACAACCCCGGTTTTCGAGTACGCGAGATCTTTTCTGAAAGTACGGAGAACTCCGGAGGATCAGTAAGGGGAGAAGCTCTGATATATTATCAAGTATCTCAATCCTAATTGTCATTATGTCATCTTTAAGTTAGAACCTTTTATGGGGCAAGCTCGATAATGCAGTTACGAAGAACATAGTTTTTGAACCGTATCGGTTAGGAGTTTTGATCCGGTTTTTCGTAGATAGTCTCAGTTTGACGAACCGGACTCGATTCATGAGAGAAGAGAGATAATAGGGTAATATTATCATTATATTAGTAATAAAAGTTTCTTGAATGATATTATAAGGTTATCTGGTCAGTTTTAGTTAAAAACAGAAAATCGGTTTAACCGGGTTCACAGTTTACTGGTGCAGCTTAGCACCAGCACTCTCTGATGACTTTAGCAATGCTAAGGCCTCATTATTCATGTTTTATTCTCATAATAAATATGTTACTAGTGTCATTTATGCTAGTTGCTCAGAAAATAATTTTTAGAGATGTTTTTGCAAGTGTCCCGATACACCTAGTTTTAGTAGTTATACACCTGAGATATTTTAATATTATTTTAATCCACCTCCAAGCCAACCAATCACAACTCACCCTACACCCCCAAAACCCCCAAGGCTGGCTCATTTTCACTTTGTGGCCGAAAATAGGTAGAGAGAAAAAGAGAGAAAAGTTCTTAGTTCCAAATCTTCAAAGCTTGATTTCTGCTGAACTAAAACTCAAATCAAAATTCCAATCCGACCAAAATGATCCTCTCTTCTTTCTCTACATGATCATATGACTTATCAAGGCTGGGATCAAGGTGAGTTGGCTGCACCATCTCTCTTTTGATTCGGTTTCAAGGAAACATGGTTAAATATGTGTTTTCTTGGTGTGATTTAGGAGGAAAAAGTGCTTAAGGACCACCTGAAAGTTTGATTGAATTAGGAGCAGCAAAACCAGGTAGGGTGTCACGAAATTAATCTTGATTATTTGTGTTTGAGATGTGTGAATGTTGTATTATTTGGCTGTGCTAAAAATTGGTTGCATATATGATTGATTCTTGGTGAAAATTTGGTGAAATTTAGATGAAATTTGATGAAATTCAAGCTTTATGTTCATGTTCTTGGAGCAGCTGGAAAAACGAAACCCTAGGCTTAAATTGAAGTTCAATTTATGTTGAAATCATGTAGAAAAGATGGGGTTTTAGTGGCTGCAATTTTATTTTGAATTATGGTAAAAATCGGTTGCTGAAAAGACTGAAAAACGGGTAAAAACAGAGAAAGAATCTGAAGAATTTATGAAGAACATGAAGAACACTTTGAGTGTGATGAAGAACAATGAAGAACAGGCCTTAGATCTTAAAAAGGGCAAGGAAGTAAAATTTTTGGTGTTTAAGGGGTTGTTTAGTAATTTCTGAAAGTTAGAGTGGTAAAAGTAGAAATATTAAAAGTTACGGGTGGTAAAAAGTGAATTTTAAAGGTTAAAAGTAAAAAGTAAGTTAATTTTCGAAAATTAATAATAAAATAGTAAATAATAATAAAATATTAAATAATAATATTTAAATAAAAATAATATTTTAATAAAAATAATAAAATAATGCGAAAAAGGCAGTTTTCCGTAAAAGCTTTAGAAAGACAACTTTAAGTGCAGAATTCTCCTAATTACCTTCATAAAACACTTAGGGAGTGGTAAGAACATATTAGTGAGGTAAAGATAAAAGAAAGTTAAAAGTCAAAGGAAAGATAAAAACCCAAGAAAAAAGTCTGTAATGTTTTAACGACAGAAAAACAGACAGAGACTAGTGAACGAACTAGGGCAACTTAGTACTTGAGTTGCGACTAGGGTTAGGTATAATATGAAAAGTTAAACTGTTTCAGTATAGACTTAATGAACCTATATTTGGGACAGGTTAACTATTCATACCGAAATTTACATAAGCTTTAAATACATACGTTAAGCAGAGAAATCAAAGTAGAGTAGAGAAACACAGAAAATAGAGTAACCAGAATAAAATAAAGATATAAAGAGAAAAAGAGTGATATAGATACAGATGAAAAGAGTAATCAGAGAAGAGAAAAGAGATACAGAGAACAGAGTACTTAAAACAGAGTAAAGAGATACAGAGAAAAGGGCAACCAGAACAGAGTAAAGAGATATGTATATATATTAGTTGCTTGATGCAACCCAGAGCTATATTTAATATATATTAGTTGCTTGATGCAACCCAGAGCTATATTTAATATATATTAGTTGCTTAATGCAACCCAGAGCTTCTGTAGGGAAACTAAGTTACATACAGCTATTTTCCGCTTCCCCAGAGCAGAGCAGAGTATATATATATTTTCCTGCAGTAAGCAGAGGCTGTCTCAAATGAGCGTCTATTATTATATGCGCATTTATTTAGGAACGGAAAATCGTATCCGGGAAATCGGGATTACTCGTGACCGGATAAATGTCGGGATTGCGGGCAGCCAACCGACATATGAGCTCATGGCCTGTACTAGGGCTAGACATGCATCATTCTTGTCTGCACATCACTCTCTGTTGCTTTTCTTCTTGTGTGTGATTATTTCTTTATGTTTGTCTGCTTGAGTGCTAGGTGTGTGCTTTATTTCCTGGTGTCCTTCTGTTTGTGTTCTGTTGTCTCTACTTTTTATTTCTATCTTTATCTTCTGTTTACTGTTTCGCTATATTATGTTATTCGTCTGCCAATCGACCCCAAATAAATGAATGTAACTAATAACCCCGACCCTACTAAGGACTCCCCAGTTCTTACCCCTTCTCTCCCTTCCTCCCCCTCAGATGGAGACGGGCGTGATCTTCTATGAGTTCGAGGACCCTTACGTCTACGAGGATCCGGTACACCACAGTTACTTCATCATGGGATTGGAGCCTCGTATTAGACGATATGCGTTACCTAATCGAGCCTTTCAACATCCTCTGTCTAGCCCACATTTTGACCCTGATGCTACTTACGACTTTCCCTTATCCTGGCTACATCCTGACGCACCGGTACATCCTTTTCCTAATGACCCCGAGCACCCTATACCAGCTCAACCTTTGAATGAGGTGGAACCCGAGCCTATCATTCCTGATGAGCCCGAGTTAGCTGGTGACTACGTACCTGTGATACCACCAGAATGGGACTTTCCCCTGAGCCGATCCCTGACTTTCCACAGCCTGATGAGCCGGCACTACCGGACGATGGGGTAGCTCCTATATACGCGAACGGACCTGTGCTCGCGAATGGTTTTGTACATAGTGACAGCAGTATTTCTGGTGGATCTGAGGGTATAGTTATAGCTGCGGATGATGAGGAGGAGGATCCTGAGATAGAGATAGAGCAGGATGAGGAGATGGACGAGCCTTACGGCGATTCTCCGAACGGCCACGAGTAGATATAGTTTGGCTGCGGAAAGGGCATTCTTTTGATGACACTCTAGTCTAACATTATCTGATAGTCAGTCTCTCACTTGTGTTAGTACACCCGAGAGCCAGGAGCTATATAGTGGTTAGGCTAGCCTGGGTGCCAGTTTAGCGGCTTTTTGTATGGGCCAGGCCCTGGGAGTGTCGTGTAAATATTAGCTACGTAGGATGACAAGGATGTAAACTGACTTGATCTTGTGTAAACACTACATGTTTTGTTATAGTGTACATGATGTATATTATCTGCTATATTTCTATATTTCTCTATGCTTGCTTTAATGGCTCTCAATGTATGCTTGCTTATTTTACTTGAACATCTGCAACAAAAAAAAAGTTACTCGTAAAATTGGAAACGTTCTAACAAGGAACAGGCTCATATATTAAGTAATGGTAAATAATTAGGAAGAACAAGTTGGTAACACTTAGCTTCTTGTATGACCATGGCATACTGGGAGTTGGGTCATTACAGTATGCGTCCGAGAGCCGCCGTCCGACTTATGTGTATGAAGGAATGGGAGGTGATACCTGCAAAGACACTCCGATGCCTAAGTCAGCAAGGGATTTTAGCAGGTTTAGAGAGTATTGGAACTTAGAGATACCTAAGGGGTATCAGTGTATTTATAGTGGTGAACCAATGACTACCGTTGGAGTAGTTCCACCTTTTAAGGAGGATAACCGTCCCTTTATCTTAGGGAAGTTGAGATATGGCTTCTGGAAGTGGTTTGAGAGATTTTAGGGGCAGTTATTTATTTGAATAAGTGTTATTTGCCAGTTATCTTTCAAGCCCAACTTTTTGGAAGCAAAGTATGCGTAGAGTTCGACCTCTTTGAAGGAGGTCGGTTGTTAGCAAAGGCCAATCTTTGGATTAGGCCTTCTTAGATTATTTGGACTTGGGCCTTAAAGTTTGGGCCAGGGTATGAATAGTACCCCTACTCGAGTCCGATCTCTTTTACTTACGAGTTGGGCTTGAGTATTTGAACTCGGACTCATAGCTGACATGATGTAGAAACCGACGTGATTTTGGAAACCGACGTGATTCGAATTTTCAACAGCCGCGTCTAATCAAACGTCGCATCTGTTATGTGTTTTGTATTTGCACGTGGGGGCAGTTACATTGGTAACGGCGCATTTCTTTAATGATTGCGTCGATTTACCCCTATGCGCCTGGCGTATTTATAAATACTTTTTCCTCTCGTTTCTTCATCTTCTTTCGTTTTCTGACAACTCTTTACTCAGAATCCTTATTTTCTCAAAGACAAAAGCTTTTTTGCCTTCCTTCTGTGACAGCTGCTGCCTCTGCTCCTCTTCGCGCTTATTAACAAAGGTTAGTCTCTATCCTTCTCCTTTTATCATTTAGGTTTGATATCTTTTGCGTGTTTGGGGGAGTTTTGCATGCTATTGGTGAGTCCGTTGGTCTGGCTATTTGAGAGAGGCTATTTTGTCTTTTAGAGGTTCTGTGTGTGATCTTTTTCCATTTTTCATTGTAGGTTTTTGTCGCTTTTTCTCCTATTTCTTTTTACTGAGAAAGATGACTTATCACGTTTCCGAGTGGGTAGATGTTACTGTTCTTGGGGAGGAACCCCTAGTAGACACAGACTATATCACCGACCTCTGCACCCACCATAGAATCTGTGGCTCTGATGATGATGAGCCTAAGTATGAGTTGATTTCCCCAGGTCTTAAGGATCGGGTTTGTTTTGGGAGGGCTGCCGATGCTGATCCTCATTTCTTTTTTATGTACGAGAGTCTCTTCACCCGTCTGGGGGTTTTTCTGTCTTTTTCTGATTTTGAGATAGAGGTTTTGAACCATTGCCGAGTTGCTCCCACCCAGCTCCACCCCAATTCTTGGGATTTTATGAAAATTTACCAGCTTGTTAGTCGAGAGCTGGATTTTCCGACCTCTTCGAAGATCTTCTCCTATCTCTTTCATATGATCAAGCCCTTCAGTGGGCAAAATAATAAGCAACAGTGGATCTCTTTCTGGGCTATTCAAGGTCGGAAAGTTTTTCTATCTTTGATGAGTCTTTTCATGATTTTAGAAACTTTTTCTTCAAAATTCAAGCCATAGAGAGTCACCATCCCTTTTTTTTGGACGAAAATTCTTCTCTCCGCTTTTCTCTTTACTGGTTGGAGGCCTCTCTTGTGGAGAAATATGGCCTGGATGACTTGGACGAGGTTGAGGAGGCTGTTGTGGAGTTCTTCCGAGAAGTTTGGGGAATGGCCTCTAATCTGGATACGAGAAAGTTTCTTCAGGGGTCTCTGAGCTTTGTGCGGACACAATTAGGTAACTTTGTTGTTTGATTTTGATGACTTCTGATGCATGAAAACTTGTCTCTCAACAAATTTCCCTTCGGCAAGTATACCGAATTATCGTCAAGTAAAACTCATAATAGAGTGAGGTCGAATCCTACAAGGATTGATTGGTCAAGCAACTTTAGTTAGAAGAATATGCTAGTTGAGCTAAACAGAATTGAGATTGAGATGCAGAAATTTAAATGACTAGAATGTACAAGGAAAATCCATTCTGGCTTCAAAGAGTGCGCTTTTTTTGATGAATAAATGAAGATACTATCTCATTTATTTCTGGCAATGTTATTTTGATATTTGGTCTCAACCCCGAATGATCCATATAAAGGAATTATTTGAGAATTCATTTCATTTTTTTTTGGGGGGGCTATCTTTCAAATGTACGGCTAAACTTTTCAGTGGTACGGAGTCAAATGCTAGAAAATTCATTTCTAATAGAAATTGTTAACAGAAATTAAAGTGCAGAATCTTAAATGGGGAGTTGGGGTAATGAGCAGGAAATTAAATGGCAGAAAGTAAATAGAATGGGTAAGATCAGAAATGGGGAGATCATTGGGTTTAGGAGATGTTGCATTCTCCGGATCAAGTTCATTCTCATCTCTTCCTCAATCAATGCATTCATTAATCTCCTTAGCAATCTTAAGTGATTGGATCCCAATTCCTTGGCAATCCAATCTCTCTAAGCTTGAACAATTGCCCAATTCCTTGATTTAATTGCTCATAGAAAGAGATGAAAGTGTGGTCACTGATTATACCACATGTATTTCCAAATCAAAGTGTTGGGAAGATTAAATGTCACAATATCCATCCAAACCCCAATTTGGTCCAACATGAGAAAGCATTTCTAGCATGATTTCCTCATCCCTTTTCCAAGGTTCAAAGGAGATCCAATTATGGAGAGTTTCTTTTCCAAGATAACTAACCAATTGAATTAAGATCGAAAGCTTTCTAGTAAGATCAAGAGAAAAGAAAGAAGAAGAAGAATGAGAACTATAATTGATCCATCAAATTACAACAGAGCTCCCTAACCCAATGAAAGGGGTTTAGTTGTTCATAGCTCTAGGAAGAAAAATGGCAGAAAATAAGAATCCATGCTAGAAGTAGAGAAAAGTAAATATGCAGAGAGTAGTTCCCAAAAGTGCTAAGCTTCTCTCTAGTTCAAAACTACTCCTATATATACTACTCTTCATGATCTTCTAGTGAGTTCTTCAAGTTTTGGATGTGGGCTCTGGACCTTGAGTTGAAGCAATTCTCATCTTTAGTGGGCCCAGCTTGCAGAGAAATATGAATTAGGCTTGGGCATTTAGTGAGATTAACGTTGAATACATTTTGGGTGCGAGAACGTTAGTGGCATTCACTTTTTCCACTAACGTTCCACCCTTATGTATCCACGTTAATTCCAACGTTAGAAATCTTAACTTGACTACTAATGTTTCTTACTCAATCCTTGGCCAACGTTAATGGGACTCACTTTTCCCATTAACGTTGGCTTGTGCCCCTTTTCGCAAACGTTAATGGGAATCACTTTTCCCATTAACGTTGCTTGCCTCTTGCCCCTACGTTAGATCTCACGTTAGCTTGGCTAACGTTGCTTTTAACGTGGGTATCTATCACCTTCGAGAGCGTTAGTGACACTCACCTTTGTCACTAACGCTCCAATTGCCTTAAGTCCCTACGTTAGAACCCACGTTAACTAAGTTAACGTGGCTCTTAATGTAGTAATGAAGCCATCTCCCAACGTTAGTGACAAAAGTGAGTGTCACTAACGTTGGTTCTTTGAACCTAACTCCACGTTAACTTTCACGTTAACAATCTTAACGTGAGAGTTAACACAGGCAATGCTAATGTTCTAACGTTAGTGACAAAAGTGAGTGTCACTAACGTTGGCGTTGTTGATCCTCTTCCACGTTAAAGTTCACGTTAACTAAGTTAACGTGACGCTTAACGTGGGGCATTGCCTAGTTTCCCAACGTTAGTGGTGTTCACTTTTACCACTAACGTTGAGGAGAAACGTTATTGGAGTTCATGTTTCTCGTTAACGTGGAGTCCTCTTTTTCTTCTACGTTAAGTACCATGTTAACTTGGTTAATGTGGCTCTTAACGTAAGCTATGAATAGCTTCACAGGCGTTATTGGTGATCACTTTTCTCATTAACATTACAAGCTCTTTACCATCCCACGTTAGTAGTCACCTTAACTAAATTAACGTGAATGCTAACGTGGTTCTTCCATGCTTCATTTGTCCTGAAATCAAGCAATTAAAGTGCATCAAAGCTCTAGCCAAAGTCATGAGATTCTGCATCATCAAGTTATCATGCAATTCTGGCAAAAATCTAATGAAATCTTGTAAAATTCACAATAGTTGCTTAAATGAAGGTGTAAGTGTATTTTCACCCAAAACTTGCCTTATTCACTAGGAAAATGCATGAAACTACCCTAAAACAGTAAAGAAAAGGCCAGTGAAACTGGCCTAGATGCCCTGGCATCACAACACCAAACTTAAAGCTTGCTTGTACCTAAGCAAGTACTGAAGCATAAGAAAAATGAAATGAAAGAACAAGAAGATAAAATGGAAGTAGCATTCCTGGTTCATGGAGTTTCATGCATAGCAACTTAGGTTCCTTCCTTTTAGGTTTCAAGCCTTTATCAAATCCCTAGTCACTCTCTTGATTGCATCCCTTGAGGCTTCTTTCTTATTGATCCTTCTCTTTCTTTTTCAAAGTTTATTTTTCTTTTTGCTAGGTGCTTTGTAAGAGGGCGACTCTTCATGATAAGCTTTCAGCCAACACTCCCAAACTAGTTGGTTTTAAGGTGCTAGGTGTTAAGACACCCCTAAGGACTTACTCCCTCAAGTCTCTTTCCCTCATACATACACACCACAGGCACATGGTTTGTTATTCTTCTTTCTTGAGATCTTGGTGTCCAGCACCTCTTTGGGTTACTAAGTGCTCTGTAACAAGGGTTACTCTTGATATTGGACTTTCAGCTGATAATCCCGGATTAGTTAATCCAAGTTACCAAGTGATAAGGCACCCCTAAGAGCTTATTCATCCAAGTATATCCCTTGTACATAAACACCACAGACACATGCCTCAATTTCGAAACCCTTGGTGCCTAGCATTGTTTCTTATTGTGTTCCCTTTCTTATTTTCACTTGTATTGCTCTTTTTCTTTTCTTGCTGGGATCTTATTGTTTAGCTAGCCTCAGAGAATGTGTCTCAAACATAGGATTTAGGATAGATAGTTGCTTTCTTTCCTTTCTTGGTGAACTAACTTAGCTTACTAATCATCCTACCACAAACATTCAGAATGCACTTCACAAAATGACTCCACTCTCATTCTTTCCATAACATTTTCTTTTTGATTAACTTAAAGAGACAAGCATACAAGTAAGAAAGGTGAAAGTGAGCATTCAAGACATTAGGCTCAATAACATAGACCTAAGCAAGGAGAATTAAATGCATAATTGAAAATCCTAAGCTACCATGGAAGCATGTTCTATTTCATACATGATTTTCCTTATTTAAAGCTTTGAAAAAGAAGGTAAACTAAGAAGGAACTTCACCACCTTTCACTTGTTGATGTGCTCATTCTCTTTTGCTCCCTTGGGATTCTCCTTGATTACTTGATTCTCCATTTCCCTTGTGCTTCCCCATCAGCTTTTTCCAGAATCCGGCATCCTCCATCTTCTTCTTTAATGCTTCCTTTTGCTGTTTTACCTTCCCTTCTTCTTGTTCAGTTAAGTTCTTGCGAACTGCCTCATAACTTGGGATGTCAGGTGTAGGTGATGCATATGCTCAACCACATAGTTTAACTTTGCCTGAGTGTTGATGCTGAATTCTTCTCGATGCAGTTGCCTTCCTTCATTTAGCACGCTAAATTGGTTGAATGCTTTCATTTGATTCATCTGGCGTTGATTGAGTTCCTGAAGGCGTTTATCTTGGCTTTCTTGCCTTTCAGACACTTGACTGATGGCTTGAGTGAGCTGAGAGTAGTGCTCTTATTGCTGCTCCATTAACTGTTGCTGCCATTCCCTTTGTTGATTCATCCAATTTGTTAACATTTCCTCTTGACGATCCATTCTCTGAGATTAAAGTTGCAATTGTTGTTCTTGTCCTTCCATGTATATTCTTGATAAGTCGTCAATGGCTCCTCGGATGTGACCCAAATTGATGTTGGTTGGGTCATAATACCCGTCTTGATGATGTTCTGTTCGTTGGGTTTCTTCATGGATGGGTTCTTCCTCTTGTGCTTCTTCTGATGTCCTCTTCCTTAGATGGGGTCTTTTCTGCTGTTGAGCTGGAGTCACATGGGTTATGCGTTGGAATGTAAGTGATCTCCCAAGACCTATCCAGGTTGGATTGCTGTCCTCAAAGACTACCTTGGCTTTCATGCATAATCTAAGGATGGTGCTGGGGTACCAAAGTCTAGCACTTGAATCCTTATTCTCGGCTGATTCTTGGATTCCTTCAGCTATAATTTCGTGCACATTGATGCTTACACCCTTTATCAAGCAATGTACCATGGTAGCTCGAGTAATATTGGCCTCAGAATTGTTTGCTGCTGGAAGGACAGATCGTCTCACAAGCTCAAACCAACCCTTGGCTTCCGGGATGAGGTCTCTTCTCCTGATGAACCGGGGTCTCTTATCTGAATACCTTTCCCAGTCAGATCCCACAATGCATATGTCACCCACGATCTCTTCCAATTCATCATTGTTGGCGCCTTTATTTATTGTTTCTTGATAACCAAGTTCAACAAAACGTGGGGATTTCAATTGGAGAACTCTAGTGATTGCAGTGGGGCTAAAATCCACCTCTATTCCTCTTACATAGCACTTGAAGGTGGGGGCTGTGGTCTTATCTTCTCTAACCACATTTGTATAAAATTCCCTGATGAGGTTTGCATTTGCCCTTGCTTTCGAATTAGTGAGCTTTTCCCAACCCCTTTTTTCAATCTTCTCCCGAATTTGTGGACACTCATCTTCATCGAACTGGAAGGTTGATTCAGGCAGTATCTTCTTGTCCTTTATTCGCTTGAACTCGAGCTCATGGAAGGCTGTTTTGAATCTCCCGGTGTCGAAGGAGAGCTGCTCCATTGGCTCCTTTCCTCTTCGCCTCTTGAAGCTTGATGCGACCATGAGTGGGAGTTGAATAGTAAAGGTTAGGGGTTGAAGATGGAGTTTGGTCGGGTTGAGGTAGAATGAGTCTTGAAGGAATGTGTTTTGAGAAAAAGGAGAAGAGGTGAGTATACAAGGTGTACGTGAAGTATGTATAGCCGAGAGAAAGAAGTGAAAAGAAAAGAATGGAGATACAGGGTGTGTACGGAAAGGTTGTGTGAAGGGGTTTATATAGAGGGATGGCAATTGTTGAAGGGTGTGGATTGATGGTGTTGTTTTGATAGTGGACGGTTGGGGTTTTGAGATTGAATTAGCACATGGATCACCTTTTTTATGAAGGTCTTGGTTCGGTCTCCAAAGCTATCCACTCCCAATGTTGCATGGCAACACTTCCAAGGACATTTCCTATGAAGACAAGTGTGAAATTCCCTTGGTGTAGTGGCCAAATCTCCTTCTATTAATTGTCCTATCAAGTACCATCAATGTCCTTTTTGATTCCCTATATACGAAAAGTAAATGCAATAGGTTAATTGAACTTTTGGTGGGAAAAAGTGTGAACAAATAAAATATTTCTTTCTCTTTTTCTTTTGTTTCTATATGACTAAATGCTTTCCATGAAAGCAAATCAATTAAACATTAAGCTTCCCATGCATGCACGTTGGTACACCAAACTTGTTTGTAATCACATGGTGCAACAAGTTTGGGGAATGAACTTTCCTCATAAGGTGTGTTCAAACCACACTTGGTGTGCTTTGAACACCAAACTTATCATGTACTATAAGTTACATGTAGAGGGGCTTTATGTTAGTTGTCAAAATTAATTTGAAATTCCATGGAAATTGCCTTATTGCTATTATTAGAAATTTAAGAAAGAGAGAGTTATAGAACATGGGTTGCCTCCCATGAAGCGCTTCTTTAGCGTCACTAGCTTGACGTTTGGTTCTTGTCAAGGTGGCTGATAGTGCTTGAAGTCCTCCCCTCTTGCAGTGAACCTATGTCCATTAGCTTTGTTGATAAGCTCCATGTGCTCTAAGGACATGATTTTGTTGATAGTGTACACAGGAGGTAGCTGAGATGGAATAGTGGGGAGGTGAGGTGGTATAGATGGAAAGTATGTAGAAATCACTTCATCACCTGGTGAGAAATTTTCTGTAGGAATTTTCTTATTTCTCCATCCCCTTGGAGCTTTTTTCTTTGTTTCCATTGATGTTGTCTTGTTTTCTATGGATCCTTTCTCTACGGGATTCTTGTTATTGATCTTGCATGACTCTGGTGGTTCTGGTTCCCCTTGGATCACCCTTGAACATGGTTCTTCCTAACTATATGGCTTCTCAACCAATGGGGCTTCCAATTGTGTTATTTGTGCTTCCTCGTTTGGCTCTTCTATCATCTTGTTGTCTTCATGATCTGCTTCTTGTGAGAGGTTGAAAACATTGAAGGTGAGCTGTTCATCATGTATTCTCAACACTAACTTTCCTCGTTCTACATCTATGAGTGCTCTAGCTGTGGCTAGAAATGGTCTTCCCAGAATGATGGGGTAAATAAGATTCTCATCCATTTCCAGAACAACAAAATCTGTGGAAAGATAGTAGCTCCCAACTTTCACCAGCACATTTTCAACCTCCCCTATTGCTTGTTTTTGAGTTTTGTCAGCCAATCTGATAATTACATCAGTAGGAGTTAGTTCATTGATTTGAAGCTTCTTCATGAGGGAGAGAGGCATTAGATTGATGCTTGCTCCTAAGTCACAAAGCCCTTTGTCAATCATTGTTTCTCCTATGGCACAAGGAATGTGGAAACTCCCTGGATCCTCCTTCTTTGTGGGTGGCCCTGGTTGAATGAGAGCACTACAATCTCTGTTCATCTTGATTGTTTGTCCACCCTTCAATGGACTTTTTCTGGCTAGTAGCTCCTTTATATACTTGATGTAGAAAGGCATCTGTTGGAGGGCTTTAATGAATGGTATATTTACATCTAGAGATGTAAACATATAAAGAAACCTTGAGTACATTCTCCCTGCTACACCACCTTTAAGCCTGTGGGGAAAAGGTGCATATGGGTTCAATACCTCCTTTTTCTTTAGCTCTTCCTTGGATGTAAGCTGAGTTGCACAGCTTTCTTCCTCCTGGCTTTCCTTTTGGTTATTTTGGAGGTGTTCTACTCCATTCATACTCCCTTCATCACTTGTGGTTATCATTTTGCATTCTTTCCATCTCACTTTCTTTGTTTCTCCTCTTGGATTCTTCTCTGTATCACTGAGGAATCCATCAATGGGTTTGGGAATTTGTTGAGATAGGTACCCTACTTGGGACTCCAATCTCTTGATGTTTTCTCCTTGGTTCTTGATATTAGCTCGCACTTCCTCCTTAAACACTTTGTTGTCTTGGACTTTTCTGCATATGTTTTCAAGTAGAGCCTTAATCTTTGAAAGCCTATCATCTGTTAATGATGGTGGGTTGAGATTAGGTGGTTGAGAAGGTTGGTTAGATGGATGTTGGTAATATCTCTGTGAGGTGTTTTGATTGTTGTTGGAATCGAAGTTGGGGCGTCTCTGATCTTGCCCTTGGTCTTGTTGATTTCCCCATCCAAAGTTGGGGTGATTTTTCCATCCAGTGTTGTAAGTTTTGGAGTATGGGTCATGGACTTGTCTAGGTGAGTTTCCCACATAGTTGGCTTCTCCCAGTCACCTTCTTCTCCTATGTTTACTCCTTCTTGAGCTGGTGATGAGGTGATGGCTGCTGCAACTTGGTTCTCTTTCACCTTCTTAGTAAGATCTGCTAGCTGCTTGGTGATCATCTTGTTTTGGGCTAACAGTGCATCCATGTGGTTCAGCTCCATTACTCCTCTAGTGTTACTTCTTTCAGAGGCATAGAAGTAGTCGTTCTCAGCAACTGTTTCAATGACATCTATGGTTTCTTCAATGGTTTTCTTCTTGTTTAAAGACCCTCCTGATGAATGATCCACAGCCTTTTTTGACTCATAGGAAAGACCTTCATAGAAGATGTGAAGTTGAACCCACTCATTAAACATCTCTGGTGGGCATCTCCTTGTCAAGTCTTTGAATCTCTCCTATGCTTCATAAAGTATCTCACCATCTTGTTGTCTAAAAGTCTGCACCTCAGTTCTTAGCCTATTGATCCTTTGAGGAGTATAAAATTTTGCTAAATACTTGTTCACCACTTCTTCCCAATTAGTTAAGCTTTCCTTTGGGAAGGATTCAAGCCATTTGGATGCCTTGTCCCTGAGTGAAAAAGGGAACAAGAGCAGCCTATAGACATCTGGATGGACTCCATTGGACTTCACTGTGTCACAAATCCTCAAGAAGGTGGTCAAGTGTTGATTAGGATCTTCTTGAGCACCTCCTCCAAATGAATAATTATTCTGCACGAGGGTGATGAGCTGAGGTTTTAGCTCGAAATTGTTGGCATGTATGGTGGGCTTCTGAATGCTGCTTCCACAGTTTCCTGGATTAGGATTGATATAGGATCCTAAGACCCTCCTTTCTTCCCCAGCCCGGTTTGCATGGCCTTCTCTGGCATGATTATGAGCTTTTTCTTCATGATTGTTCTCCAAATTCTCTTCCATGTTGGGTTCAAAGTACTCTTCCTCTTCCTCAGCACCAATAATCCTTTTTCCTCTTGCCTCCCTTCTTAGTCTCCAAAGGGTTCTTTTAGGTTCTGAATCAAAGGATGTTGAGACTCCTTCTCTTCTCCCTGTCATACAACAAACATATTGCACAACAGGAGATATAGTGAAGACTATTCTTGTTAGAGTAATTGTTAGTGTGAGTGATGCAATTTATCAAATAGTTAGTGGGTTAGTGAGCTGAATTATGATCAACTAAGAAAAAGAAAACAGAAAATAGAGAGGGTATAGGGGATGAGAAAGAAATTAAAAATGAACTAAGGTAAATTGATTGAATAATAAAAAACAAATAATGAAATAATAATAAAAAATGCTCAATCTAGTGATCTTCTAACTTAATCATTGTTGATTCAAAATCAATCCCCGGCAACGGCGTCATAAACTTGATGCATGAAAACTTGTCTCTCAACAAGTTTCCCTTCGGCAAGTATACCGAATTATCGTCAAGTAAAACTCACAATAGAGTGAGGTCGAATCCCATAAGGATTGATTGGTCAAGCAACTTTAGTTAGAAGAATATGCTAGTTGAGCTAAACAGAATTGAGATTGATATGCAGAAATTTAAATGACTAGAACGTAAATACCAGAAATTAAAGTGCAGAATCTTAAATGGGGAGTTGGGGTAATGAGCAGGAAATTAAATGGCAGAAAGTAAATAGAATGGGTAAGATCAGAAATAGGGAGATCATTGGGTTTAGGAGACGTTGCATTCTCCGGATCAAGTTCATTCTCATCTCTTCCTCAATCAATGCATTCATTAATCTCCTTGGCAATCTTAAGTGATTGGATCTCAATTCCTTGGCAATCCAATCTCTCTAAGCTTGAACAATTGCCCAATTCCTTGATTTAATTGCTCATGGGAAGAGATGAAAGTGTGGTCACTGATTATACCACATGTATTTCCAAATCAAAGTGTTGGGAGGATTAAATGTCACAATATCCATCCAAACCCCAATTTGGTCCAACATGAGAAAGCATTTCTAGCATGATTTCCTCATCCCTTTTCCAATGTTCAAAAGAGATCCAATTATGGAGAGTTTCTTTTCCAAGACAATTAACCAATTGAATTAAGATCGAAAGCTTTCTAGTAAGATCAAGAGAAAAGAAAGAAGAAGAAGAATGAGAACTATAATTGATCCATCAAATTACAACAGAGCTCCCTAACCCAATGAAAGGGGTTTAGTTGTTCATAGCTCTAGGAATGAAAAATGGCAGAAAAGAAGAATCCATGCTAGAAGTACAGAAAAGTGAATATGCAGAGAGTAGTTCCCAAAAGTGCTAAGCTTCTCTCTAGTTCAAAACTACTCATATATATACTACTCCTCATGATCTTCTAGTGAGTTCTTCAAGTCTTGGATGTGGGCTCTGGACCTTGAGTTGAAGCAATTCTCATCTTTAGTGGGCCCAGCTTGCAGAGAAATATAAATTAGGCTTGGGCATTTAGTGAGAACGTTGAATACATTTTGGGTGCGAGAACGTTAGTGGCATTCACTTTTTCCACTAACGTTCCACCCTTATGTATCCACGTTAATTCCAACGTTAGAAATCTTAACGTGACTACTAACATTTCTTACTCAATCCTTGGCCAACGTTAATGGGACTCACTTTTCCCATTAACGTTGGCTTGTGCCCCTTTTCGCAAACGTTAATGGGAATCACTTTTCCCATTAACGTTGCTTGCCTCTTGCCCCTACGTTAGATCTCACGTTAGCTTGGCTAACGTAGCTCTTAACGTGGGTATCTATCACCTTCGAGAGCGTTAGTGACAATCACCTTTGTCACTAACGCTCCAATTGCCTTAAGTCCCTACGTTAGAACCCACGTTAACTAAGTTATGTGGCTCTTAATGTAGTAATGAAGCCATCTCCCAACGTTAGTGACAAAAGTGAGTGTCACTAACGTTGGTTCCTTGAACCTAACTCCACGTTAACTTTCACGTTAACAACCTTAGCGTGAGAGTTAACGCAGGCAATGCTAATGTTCCAACGTTAGTGACAAAAGTGAGTGTCACTAACGTTGGCATTGTTGATCCTCTTCCACATTAGAGTTCACATTAACTAAGTTAACGTGACTCTTAACGTGGGGCATTGCCTTGTTTCCCAACGTTAGTGGTGTTCACTTTTACCACTAACGTTGAGGAGAAACGTTATTGGAGTTCATGTTTCTCGTTAACGTAGAGTCCTCTTTTTCTTCTACGTTAAGTATCACGTTAACTTAGTTAACATGGCTCTTAACGTAAGCTATGAATAGCTTCGCAGGCGTTATTGGTGATCACTTTTCTCATTAACGTTGCAAGCTCTTTGCCATCCCACGTTAGTAGTCACGTTAACAAAATTAATGTGAATGCTAACGTGGTTCTTCCATGCTTCATTTGTCCTAAAATCAAGCAATTAAAGTGCATCAAAGCTCTAGCCAAAGTCATGAGATTATGCATTGATGAGCGGATATTTTATACGCTTTTTGGGGGTAATTTCATGTAGATTTTAGCATGTTTTAATTAGTTTTTAGTTAAATATTATTAGTTTTTAGGCAAAAATCATATTTCTGGACTTTACTATGAGTGTGTGTATTTTTCTGTGATTTCAGGTATTTTCTGGCTGGAATTGAGGAAGCTGAGCAAAAATCTGACTTAGGCTGAAAAAGGACTGCTGATGCTGTTGGATCCTGACCTCCCTGCACTCGAAAAGGATTTTCTGGAGCTACAGGAGTCCAATTGGCGCGCTCTCAACGGCATTGGAAAGTAGACATCCAGGGCTTTCCAGCAATATATAATAGTCCATACTTAGCGCGAAGATAGACGACGTAACTTGGCGTTGAACGCCAAGTACATGCAGCTGTCTGGAGTTAAACGCCAGAAAAACGTCATGATCCGGAGTTGAACGCCCAAAACACGTCATAACTTGGAGTTTAACTCCAAGAAAAGCCTCTACTCGTGGATAGCTTTAGTCTCAGCCCCAGCACACACCAAGTGGGCCCCAGAAGTGGATTTCTGCACCAATTACCTTAGTTTATTCATATTCTGTAAACCTAGGTTACTAGTTTACTATTTAAACAACTTTTAGAGACTTATCTTGTACCTCATGACATTTTCAGATCTGAATTACATACTTTTTGACGGCATGAGTCTCTAAACTCCATTGTTGGGGGTGAGGAGCTCTGCAGCGTCTCGATGAATTAATACAATTACTTTGTTTTCCATTCAAACACGCTTGTTCTTATCTAAGATGTTCATTCGCGCTTAATTATGGAGAAGGTGGTGATCCGTGACACTCATCACCTTCCTCAATCCATGAACGTGTGCCTGACAACCACCTCCGTTCTACATCAGATTGAATGAGTATCTCTCAGATTCTTTAATCAGAATCTTCGTGGTATAAGCCGGATTGATGGCAGCATTCATGAGAATCCGGAAAGTCTAAACCTTGTCTGTGGTATTTCGAGTAGGATTCTGGGATTGAATGACTGTGACGAGCTTCAAACTCCTGAAGGCTGGGCGTTAGTGACAGACGCAAAAGAATCAATGGATTCTACTCCAACCTGATTGAGAACCGACAGATGATTAGCCGTGCTGTGACAGAGCATAGGAACATTTTCACTGAGAGGATGGGAAGTAACCATTGACAACGGTGACACCCTACATAGAGCTTGCCATGGAAGGAGCCTTGCGTGTGTTGAAGGATTTCAAGGAAGAGTTGAAGTTCAAAGGACAAAAGCATCTCCAAAACTCCAACATACTCCCAATTACTGCACAACAAGTAACAACTATTTATTTTATGCCCTTTTTACATTATACGAGGCTAAAGAACTTTATTGGTATCCTGACTAAGATTAATAAAATAAACATAGCTTGCTTCAAACCAATAATCTCCGTGGGATCGACCCTTACTCATGTAAGGTATTACTTGGACGACCCAGTGCACTTGCTGGTTAGTTGTGCGAATCTGTGTTAAATAGTCCATTAATATTGGCCACACAATTTCGTGCACCATGCATCATCAAGTTATCATGCAATTCTGGCAAAAATCTCATGAAATCATGCAAAATTCACAATAGTTGCTTAAATGAAGGTGTAAGTGTATTTTCACCCAAAACTTGCCTTATTCACTAGGAAAATGCATGAAACTACCCTAAAACAGTAAAGAAAAGACCAGTAAAACTGGCCTAGATGCCCTGGCATCAACTTCTGACTTGCAATCTTCCGACTTGCTATTTTCTGACTTTTGATCTAACTCTGTTTTTTCTTTGCAGAGATGGTGAAGAAAAGTTCCAGCTTCTCCTACTAGAAGGTCCAGGATGCTAAGAGGAGGTCTCAAGCTTAGGTTGATGCCGCGAGGGCTGCATGCGCTCTTCCTCCTCCTCCTCCTCCTCCTCGTGATTTGGGGACCTCTTCTCGTCCCATTTTGGTATCCTCCTCTTCTGCTTCTTCTCTTCCTCCTCCCATCCCTCCGGCCTGATTTTCCCCTGAACCCGAGAAGAAGAAGCGCAAGACTTCAGAGTCTGGCTCTTCTTTTTCTGGGGAGGCTAATTCTGATGGTCCCAAATTTGTTTGGAATCACATCTTCCCCTATACTCAAATTAATATGGATGATGATTCCATTCGAAACCATCTTAATTTCATGGTTCAGGGGAGTGTTCGGACTGCTAGGGTGTGCACAAAACTTCTTGATATTTTGGACAAGACTCCCTTAACTCTTTGGGTTCTACCAAAAAGGTTGAGGAGTTAGAGGGGAGGATTTTTCTTTATCAAGAGGAAGAGAAGAGGCTCTAGGTGGAGGTTACTGGTTTGAAGGAGGAGAGGTCCCGACTTCAAGAGAGGGAGAAAAATTTGATGGTCTAGTGTGCCATGGCAGAGAGCCTGAAGGAGAAGGCAAAGCAGAATTACGTGAGGGTCTTTACTGAGAAAATTGACCTTCAGTGGGAGTTGGAGAAAGGTCGGGAGGCTTATTAGGATCTGCAGGACTTCGTGGCGGAGAGCTCAGAGGAGGCCTAGAGGATCTTTAAGGAACAGGTCGGAGTTATTGCTCCTAGCCTGGACCTTTCTCCTCTTGATCTTGATAAGATTGTTGTAAATGGAACTATTGTTTTTCCTCCCCGACCTGAGATGGATTCTGAGCTGAAGACCCGTGGCCAAAGAATTGTGGAATCTCCTTCTCGTGAGGATCAACAAGAGGGATCTCAGCTGATATCTTCAGACGCTCCGACTCCCGTTGCTTAAGAGACTACTCCATCCTCTCTTCCTGGTGGTGATTCCAATCCTTCTTCTACTTGATTTGAGCTATTTGAGGCCCGGCTTGTGGGCCCCTTTTCTGAACAATCTTTATTATTTTTGTTTTGTGGTGGTTTGTTTGTTGACTTTTCTGGCCTTTTATGGCCGTTAACAAAAAATGCGTTTAATTTCTACCCCGTTTTGGATAATGGCTTTAAGATTGATTTGGCGTGTTCATGATTTCTGCAACTTTTCATTAGGTTTTTCCTAAAATAAAACTCCTTTTGATCTTTTCAATTTTGAAAAAGCCTTCTTATCTGGGCAGGTTGTGCCTTGTTTAAGTTGTTTTTGGATTTTAAAAGACTTAAGACAACTTTTGCCTTTGTTTTTTATGGGTTTTCTCTTATCTCTTTTTGGTATTTCTTATGGATTCAAATTTTCTTATTTGAATCATTCCTAACTTAGGTTATTTTCGCGATGCATTTCAATTATTCTCACTTTTACTGACTTGTTAGTCGATATATTTCTGAGTTATCATGATCTGCTTTTATAACCTATTTACACCGACTTGTACCTCGTCGTTTTATCCTGACGACCACTTAGGTCGGTCATGGGATTTTCACGTTTTGTTGAGCTTAAGTTCGGTGCGTTTCGTAAAAAAATATGGTAATAACTTAATGGAATTTACAAAGAGATGTAGAAAAAGATCTTTATTTATTGGGCAAAGGTAGTTTTTGCTACTAAGGGGTTAAAAATTATTGCCCCATAGTCTCCACTTTGATGCCTTGTTAAAACTCCCTTCAGGAAAAAACCCTTTCTTTGAGAAAAAATCATGAAGTCAGGAAAAATAGTACACTAGGAAGTGGAGTTCGCTTTTAACTATAGTACCTTTTCATGTTACAAGCATGCCACAACCTAGATAATTCGGTGCCATTCAAGTCGGTCACCTTGTAGTAGCCTTTTCCTAAGACCTCACTAATTTTGTATGGTCCTTTCCAGTTAGTAGCAAGCTTTCCTTCCCCAGATTTGTTAACTCAAATGTCATTTCTGATTAAGACCAAATCGTCTGGAGTAAAGCTTCTTCGAATGACTTTCTTGTTGTAACTGTTCATCATCCTTTGTTTCAACGCTGCTTCTCTTATCTAGGCATGTTCTCGAATTTCAGGGAGTAGCTCAAGTTTCATTACCCCTTTAAAAAATTAGTGAATTAGTTCTTTTGGCAAGCGCACCAAAATTATCGCCAAGTAACAACCCACAGTGGAGTGGGATCGTATCCACAGAGATTAGCAAATCCAAGCAGTTTTAATTGATTAATGAATTAGTTAAATAGATCAATAAGATTGTGAAGTGCAGAATTGTAAATGATGACTTAAATGTAAATGACTAGAATATAAAGAAAAGCGATAAAGTGCAGAAATGGAAATTGCAGAATGTAAAGTGCTGAATCATAAATGACTTGAATGTAAATGGGAGTGGGAAATTACTGAATGCAAAATTAAGCTGTAAAGAAATGGATAGATAAGAATGGGGAAATTCATTGAGATTGGGAGATGTTGTCTCTTTGGATCAAATCTAGCTTATATCCTCTTCAATCATGCAACTCATTGACCTCTTGGCAATCATGATTGATTGAGCCCCAATCCTTTGGTGACTCAATCTCTCAGATCTTAATCAATAGCCAATTTCTTGGTCTAATTGCTCATGAAGAGAGATATGCTTGGTCCCTGATTATACCACACACCCTCATAGGTCCAGGTAGAGGGGGGATTATATGTCACTTATCCCATCACCAAAACCCAGATTCTACTCAAGTGTGAGAAGGGATTTCAAGCATGGTTTCATGTTTCCTTTCCACAAGGTTCCCATGAAACCCAATTGCATTCAATCTCTTTTCCAAGATAATTGAACACTAAGCGTTAAGAACGAAATTCCTTCTAGCAAATCAAGAGAAGATGAAGAGAAGAAGAATTTCACTATTATCAATCCATCAAGTACAACAGAGCTCCCTCTCTCAATGAGAGGAAAGTTAGCTACTCATAACTTGAAAAGTACTCAAAAGTGGAGTGTAAAAGTGGATCTAGAACTAACTGCTTAACCCCTCTTCAGTACTCCTTGGGGGTATTTATACTACTTCTAGTAAAAATAAAAAAATTACAAAAGTGAAAAAGGGAAAATAGCATTTTGGAGGGAAAGAAAACACTCAACAAGCGTGACTTCTTAGCTGGCGTGTGGCTGGCGCTCTACCGGCGTGTCACGTGCCCTTCAAACTAGCTTGGCGTGCCCCGCTCAATCCTTCAAGTGGCACGCTCGTCTCTCTATCAACCTTGGCGTGCCACGCCTTCGAACTTAAGTGGCACGCCGTAGTGGAAGTCTTGTCTTGGCGTGCCATGCCTTCGAGCTCAAGTGGCACGCCCTTTGCTTTTATCCACTTTCCTTTGCCTCTGAAAACTTGGACTGGCATGGCACGCCCAGGGTCTGGCATGCCACGCCTTTGTTGTGTGCTTGGCTAAACTCCTCTGGAAAGTTGCACTAGCGTGGCACGCCCAGGGTCTGGCGTGCCACGCTCCTTTGTGAGTGAATAGTTCCTCTGTTTGGCGTGCCACACCACGAACTCAAGTGGCACGCCTCAATGCTTCTTTGCCCTCTGCATGACACTGGCGTGCCACGCCTGGTTGCTCAAGTGGCACGCCTAAGTGAAGAATAGTGAATGGCGTGCCACGCCTTTGATACCAAGTGGCACGCCCCATGTAATTGGCCTCTTCCATCCTCTCTGGAAACTTATACCAGCGTGCCACGCCTAAAGGTTGGCGTGCCATGCCCATGATCTTGTCTTGTTCCAGTAGTTGGCGTGCCTTTCCTCGGCCTTCAAGTGGCACGCCATAGTGACATGCTCGGATTGGCGTGCCACGTCTTTGACACCAAGTGGCATGCCCAGTCCTTGCTCATGTTATCTTATGCATTGGCGTGCCACGCCTGGTTGCTCAAGTGGCACGCCTAAGTGAGGTTGAGAGGTTGGCGTGCCACGCCTTCGACTTCAAGTGGCATGCCCAGTCTTCAATTGCCTTCAGCCCCTTCTCTGGATCATTGTACCAGCGTGCCACACCATGTTGCTCAAGTGGCACGCCCATGTATTTGTGCACTCTTCAAGCTTGGCGTGCCACGCCTGGGTCTTCAAGTGGCATGCCAAAGTGACTTTTTGGAGCTGGCATGCCACGCCTTCGACACCAAGTGGCACACCATAGTGGAGGTTCTTCTTAAGATGGTGAGTTAGCGTGCCACGCCCCTTTGCTCAAGTGGCACGCCCATAGTAATTGATGGGTCAGGCGTGCCACGCCCAACTTGGCGTGCCACGCCCCTTTTGTGTCCTCCATTTTGCTTTCTGGAATTTTGTACTAGCGTGCCACGCCCAGTCCCTGGCATGCCACGCCCACATGCATGCTTGGATTTCCCTTCTGGAATTTAGTACTGGCGTGCCACGCTTAGCTCCTGGCGTGCCACGCCAGTGCATTTTTGTGGCGTTTGCTCCCAAGTGGCACGCCAGTTTCACACGCTCAGCTTCTTGTTTGTCTTATTCCCATTTCTGATGCCCTTTTTCACATGAAATTCAGCACAACTCATCTCAAAGTAGTGAACCATAATATTCATCAAATAATGCATGAATTGTACTGATCAAATGAGATTTGTGCTCTTTTATGGCCTTCTTTATGCAAGAAAGAAGGGTAGATGATGCAAGTCATCACAACACCAAACTTAAGCTTTGCTTGTCCCAAGCAAATCAATGTGAGTAAACCTTTATATCTTAAGGCCTTGGCTTCGAATGATTGCAATACAACTAAGAGTAAATCTAAGTGCCTATCACATGTATGAATGTTTTAATTGTCATGGAAAGCTCTTGGATCCTTGAGGGTTCCCTCAGGTATAGGCTTTAGGGGTCCTTTCTATTGATTGTCACCTTGAAGTAGTTAAGGTTGTTTTGTTTTCTTGACCACGACTCTAAGTGTTTTGTCTCAAGATAACCCTTTAATTAGGCTTTCAATTAGCACTCCCAAACCAGTTGGTTTTAGGGTACTGGGTGTTGAGACACCCCTAAGAATTTACTTGCCCAGGTCTCTTCTTGACACATCTTCACCACAAGCATCTACTAAGATCCTTAATTCTTTTTGAGCTTTTTAATGTTTCTTTTTCTATCCCAGTAGTTGATGCTCAGAGCCTTGGTCTTTATTGCTTACTACCTCTTGGTTCTACGGATATTCAAGGAACACCCCTTAGTCTTCCCTTGTTATACCTTCTAGGACTAGTTGCTCCCCATGACTCAATTTCTTTTTAGTTCATCCAAGGTTCTACACTTAGTTTCTTGTTTCTTAGTTTGTTTGATGATCCCTCTTGGCTTTGGTATCTCTTATTGTTTTTGCATAACTCACAGTAACTCTTGTGGAGACAAGCTTTACTTTTATTTAAGTTGTAATGAAGACTTGAAATACATGGCATTTTCTTTCTTATAAAAAAAAGACTCATAAAGACTTCAAACAGGAATTAAAACTAAACATCAAACATAAACTATCCTAACATGATTATTCAAGAAGTAAATAAAGCAAAAGCTTAAACAGAATTCAGAAATTGGAAAGTGTCAACCATGGGACTCAACAACCTTGAGCAGCTTCATCTTTAGTTCATTGGCCCCTCCCTTTGTCCTTCTTCTTGGGAGGGGATGAGCCACGTTCATCTGGCTTGGAGGAACCTTCCTGAGCTTTGGTATCCTTGGGCTTCCAAAATCCTAGCCTTCTCATGTAATTCCTATCATCTTCCTTATGTTTGGCTAGAATTTTCTCTTGTCTTGCACTTAGCTCTTCTATCCCTTGCATGAAGGTTGGGTATCCTGGGTTTAGAGCGGCTACAGCATTACATAAGTGATTCAACTTTTCTTGTGTGTTGATGTCATACTGCCTCTTGGATATGGTCTTGGCATCATAGAGATGTCTGAATTCGGCCAAGTTCCTCTGTTGCCACTTGCTTTGCTCTCCTACTTTGTCCAGTGCGCTTCGCACCTCTCCCCAGTCAAATTGTTCTTGCTGCTCCTTCCTCACATGCTCCCAATTCTCTTGGAGTTGTTGAATGTTTTGGTTGACTTGGCTCCATTGTTATTGCTGAGCCTCCTTGAATTGGTTGACATCTTCCCTCAAGTGGTGTAGATCTCCCTTCATTTGGTGTACATCTCCTTGCAATTTTCCCAGTTGAATCCCTCTAGAAATTGTTGATATTGGTAGTGTGGTGGTGGTTGAAGTGCTAGAAAGTGAGGTTGCTCTTTTGCCTCTCCCTCTTCTTGTTATTGTTGTGGTTCATGAGCATGAGCTCTTCGTTCTCTAGCCCTGTTGAGTGGGTGGACAGCCACTACTTTGGCCATCTTTTTGGCAGTTATGAACTTGTCTTGCTTCATAAGCACCTCATCAATGATCTTTTCAACTCCAGCCTCATCACACAGCCTCTGTATAATGCTGGAGAATGCCAACCTTGTGTTGTCACTGGTGCTTTTCAGCACTTTATTGATGTTGTTGGTGATCATCTCCCCCACGTCGATGTTTTCTCCTCTCATGATGCTGTAGATGAGCACAGCTCTCTCATTGGTCACCTCTGAAGTGTTGGGTATGGGGATTAGGAACCTCATCACAAATTTTAGCCACTCTCTAGCTTGGGAATGATGGTGTTTTTGTGAAAAAAAAAAACGAATTCCCAAACACATAGATCTAACCGGCAAGTGCACCGGGTCGCATCAAGTAGTAATAACTCACTTAGAGTGAGGTCGATCCCACAGGGATTGATGGATCAAGCAACTTTAGTGGGTGATTAGTTTAGTCAAGCTAATATTTAGTGAATTGTGTGAAGTTGAGCAACAGAAGGTAAAAATTGCAGGGAAATTAAAGTTGCAGAATGTAAATGGGCAGGAACTTAAAGAGCAAGAAATGTAAATTGCAGAAACTTAAATAGCAAGAAATGTAAATTGCATGAAATGTAAAGGGGCTGGGTGCTGGGAAGTTAAATGGAAGCAGGAAATTTGAACTCAGACCAATTGCCGAAAATTAAACTTGCAGGGAAAATAAATTTGGATCTAGTAAACTTGCAGGAAAGAAAAATGTAGCAGAGAATTGTAGAAACTGAGATTTCATAAACTGAATTCAATATTAGAAAATGACAATTGCCGAAAATTAAAAGTGTATCAAAGGGGAATTTCTATTCTACCCTACTCCTAATGCTCTAGCAGAGCCAGCCTACTCACAAATATGAAAATGATGCCTTATATAGGCTTTACAAAATGGAAATGAAAATGAAATTAAAAACAAATTACAATTAAATGAAATTCCTATTTTATCTATTTCTTGTGCCTTTGAGTGATGATCATGGGCCCTTGCTCTTGATGGAATTGGGTTGATAGAGGCCTTGGTTGATTGCTCTTGGAGTTTAAGGAGGAACCGAAGTGAACCAATTGAACCGGGTTGGAGTTTTGCAAAAGTTGGAGTAAAAGTTTGAGCAAAAGTTAGGGGTCTAGCTTTTGCTCCAACGTTGGCTTTACCATGTGCACTTATGGCGCCAACGTTAGCCCAAAAGTTAGGGGTCTAACGTTGGCGCAAACTTTTGCTCCCCCTTTGTATTTCCCATGTGCCAACGTTAGCCCAAAAGTTAGGGGTCTAACGTTGGCGCAAACTTTTGGTGGTCAGGGGTATTTTCATGTGCCAAAGTTAGCCCAAAAGTTAGGGGTCTAACGTTGGCGTAAACTTTTGGTGCCCAGGGAGTGATTTTCAAGTTCCAACGTTAGCCCAAAAGTTAGGGGTCTAACGTTGGGGCTAACTTTTTACCCAAAAGTTTGTGCAAAAGTTTGAGGTTAACTTTAGGTCCAGCTTTTTGCTTCCTGGTTCAATTTTACTTATTCCATTGTCCTCTCTTTACTCCTAGCCATTCCTTCTTGCTTCAACCTTTCTCCAAGCTTTTTTCACCTATCATTAATCAACCAAACACATCAAAGCTATGCTTAAAATCATGGGATATTCATTCTTTCACAATATGTATCAAATATAGCATAAAACCTCATGAAATTGCATTAATTCATCTATGGTTAATTAAATCAAAGGAAGCATGAAAATCTACCCAATTGGCTTGCTTATGGCTCAAGAAAGTGCATAAAACCTATTGAAAACAAAGGAAAAAGCATAGAAAAACATGACATGGTGACATGTCATCAGGGAGCTCAAATCTCTTCTCTTCAATTGGTTGGGTATCCCATCCTTGTCATTTATCCAATGCATATTCATTACACAGATTTCACTCATAATCTCCTCAAACCCAGGGTCTTGCTGCTTCATTCTCTCTTCATAGCTCCGAGTGGAGCTTGTCCTCTTCACCATTAGCATTCTTTCTATGCTAGAGGGGCTGTAGTCAATGGACTTTTCCTTTACATAGCTAATGTAGCCATATTGTTGCCCTGGTTGAGGTACTGCGTTGGCATAGAACTCCCTCACCAAGCTCTCCACTACTTTCCTTGGTGGGTTGTATAGAAGTAACCAACCCCTCTGTTCGATCTCAATGTTGATTTCAATGTGCTCATTCCTCCCTAGTTGAAACCTAACTTCTGGAATGATTTCCCTCTCACTCACCCAACCATAAAATTGATTTTGGTTGAATACGAAGAGGAACTTGTAATCATTAAAAGAGCTTGAGGATCCAGAGGTTGGTTCCTTGGTTCTTCTTTTCTTTGAGGCTGAGCTTTTTGGTGGTGCCATTAGGTTGGGAGAGTGTAAAAAATGGGGGTTGAATGAAAGAAAGAGAGGGCAAAACAAGGTTTTGCTCTAACACCAAACTTAGGACTTGATTGTCCCAATCAAGAAAAAAAAAAGAAAGAAGAAGGTAGGGGATAGTAGAAGATGAAAAGATAAGCGAAAGTGAGTGGTGTAGGGATTGTTGAAGTGGGAGAGGAGATGGGGAGTAAGGCTTTAATAATGGTTGAATGATGTGGTTCGAAGGTGGGAAATAAAAGGGATTAAATGTTTTTCCACTTTGGGAAGTTGCGCCTAGCGTGGGAAGAGGCGCCAACTCTTTTCTCACAGTGTCTTCTGCGTGTGTTGAGTTCCAAAGTGCAAGTACACTTTGACTTCCTTGTTTTGTGAGTTGTTTACCATGTGGGCCCCATCTCCTCTCCTAAAATTGAAACTGAATCCATTAGTAATGACAAAAGAACCCCTTCACATTCCTTCTCATCAAGAATAAATTGGATTGCAACTGATGGGTGTCCCTTGGGACACCAAACTTAATTCTTTGGCATCTTAATAAATTGGTTTCATCATTGTGTATTTAGGGTGTTCATAAGAGTGGAATAACATCAATCTTTTTATTTTCTTTTGATCCCAACTCCTCCGAACTCATTAAATCACGTTCATGTTCTTACCCAAAGCATTAAGTGCTTTCAAATTGGGTGACTTGGGCTGCTATGTCATCATTGGTGGTGGCCACACCAAACTTAATCTCTGGGCTTACTCTTCAGAATCAACTGTTAATTATTTGTAAGCCTAGATTAAGTGGGTGAGAGGCCACACCAAACTTAGCACTTTAGCTAGTTCTCAACCCATTCACTCATCCTTAGTTATGCATTCATCAAGTTGCAACTCCCAAATAGAAAGAAATGAGAGAGTGTAAAGAAAATCTAGTTATCAAAGCTAATATCAAACATCCTAATCTATAATTGTAAACTAATCCTAATTACTGAAAATTAAACTATCTAAATCACAGAATTTAACTACTTCTAAGAAAAGCAATTAAATCAAAAGGATAAAGTGTTGGGGTGCCTCCCAACTAGCGCTTCTTTATTGTCATTAGCTTGACATTCCTTCATCTTTTGCTGAGCTTGTAGCTCACTCTCTGCTCCTCCAAGGAGCCTCCCAGGTAGTGTTTGAGTCTATGGCTGATAAACCCATATTTTGTGATATATTTTGTGCTTAGTTTGAGTGATTTATTCAATCCTTCACCCACTTATTCATATTAATTGCATGGTTTTACTTTCCCTTCCTTATTATGTGATGTATGTGAAAAACATGTTTCTTATACTTTAAAATTAATTATTTTAATTACCTTTTATTTCCATTCGATGCCATGATTAGTGTGTTGAGTAGTTTCAGATCTTCTAAGGAAGGAATGACTTAAAGGATGGAAAAGGAAACATACAAAAATGGAAGGAAAGCGTAAAACGGAGTTTTGGAGAAACTGGCATCCACGCGATCGCATGGACGACGCGACCGCGTGCCAAGAGCGAAGAAGCAGCGACGCGGCTGCATGACTGACACGACCGCGCACCTAAAGAAGAACACCTATGACGCGGCCGCATTACTGACGCGACCGCGCGATAAGAAAAACTCCAATTGACGCGACCGCGTGACCCACGCGGACGTGTGATAGAGGCCACGCACCAGAAATTGCAGAAAATGCTCATAGCGAATTCTGAAGCCCTTTTTGGCCCAAATCCAAGTCTAGAAGGCATAGACCAGAGGTTATGAAGTGTCGGAATGCATCCATTCAAAGAGTCTCCAATTTTTAGTCACTTTCCATGATTTAGGTTTAGATGGAGAGAGGTTCTTTCCTCTCACTTTAGGATTAGGATTTAGATTTAGGATTTTATTTGCTTTGAGGATTATCTTTTTATCAGGTTCAATATTCCTTTTTCATTACTTGCTTTTCAATTTAGTTTATGAATTCTTCTATGTTACATATTACTCTTTCGAATTAATGTTATTTGAGGTATTTCAGTTAATATTGCTTTCTCTTATTTATGTTATTGATTATTCCCAATTTGAAGACATTTTTATTCTAGTAGATTTAATCCTTTCCCTTTTGGTCTTGGTTAAGAAATCAGTAACTTAGGAGTTATCTTAGCTCAACATAATTGATAACTGTTATCTTTGCTAATTGAACTGAACTTCAATAATCCCAACCTTTTCTTAGGAAATAAATAGGATTCGAAGGTCAAACTAATTAGTCCCTTGACTTTCCTTTGCTTTAGCAAAGGTTAACTAGTGAAATTAAGATTCAACTTTCATTATTATTGATAAGAATAACTAAGTCTGGACTTCCAATTTCTCATACCTTGCCAAAGGGTTTGCTTTACAGTATTTATTTATTTTTATTGCCATTTAAATTATTTGCCATATTCATCCTTCATTCTCAAAACCCAATTTACAATCTCCATAACCAATAATAAGAACATACTTCCCTGCAGTTCCTTGAGAAGACAACCCGGGGTTTAAATACTCGGTTATCAATTTTAAAGGGGTTTGTTACTTATGACAACCAAAATATTTGCACGAAGGGATTTCTGTTGGTTTAGAATCTATATCTACAACGCGACTATTCTTATAAAATTCTTTACTAGCAAAAATCCTAACGTCAAAATGGCGCCGTTGCTGGGGAATTGCAAACGTGTGCCTTATTATTGGTTATTGTAAATATTTTTCAAAAAAAAAAATTTTTCTTTTACTTGTTTATTTGTTTCTCCTTTTTCCCCCTTATGTCTGATAACTACTATGAATTCTCACCCCTCTCGCTTTGAGTTTGGTTCTAACTTTGTTGAAGGAAATAGAAACCACAGTAGGAATATGCATCAATGTCAGACCAATCAAGGATGGATGGAGCCAAAAGGATCTAATCAACCCTTTAGGCAACAACACCCTCCAAGATATCATGGACAACGACCATTCTACAATGCATACCCAATTGAAAGATTTGGTGGACCGCCTAGTAGCTACCAACAAGCCCCACCCTGTGCTCAGAGACCATCCTCTCGACATAACTTCGAACCACCACACTCACAAGCTTCTTTTCACCATTCACTACCACAGGATCCTTATCCACCCCAACGCCAATCCAATTATTCCCAAGAACCACCACTCCCTTATGCACCATGTCCATATCCATCAAGCCAAGAATCACAGGTTCGCTTCAAGAAATCAGTAAACCAGTTCAATGCAACCCTTCATCAACTGGAGCAAGCAATAAATCAGTTATCTTCCAGAAGTTCAGACACTCGACAGACTCCCATGGATTCATGTGGAGAATTTAATGAAGAACGCAGTACGAAAAAGACACTAGAGACTCTAGTGGACAGCATAGAGCATAACTTCGTACTGGAACAAGTAGAGGGTGCTGTCATTGCAGAAGAAGAAGAGTTGCTTGAAGATTTAGGAGATACCGAACGCCACCTGAATCCAGAGTTGTGGAAAACTCCGTCAAGGATGTTACAATTGATACTAAAGAGGATGTTGCGCAGCCCCCAATGCAGATATCTTATGAAGAACTAGACGGAATTACCCAAGACACATGTTTCCTTGATGATGATGATCACCAGTCAAGTCCTCCTAGTGATGAACTTGCATCTGCAAGTGAATTCTTTAAAGCAGAAGAATCTTCCCCAAGTGAATACGAAGATGATGCAGAGGTCGACTTTTCTCAACCTTCTAATTATGACTCAAGTGATGAGGAAGACATGGAAGACTTTGACTAGGACATGGCTAGAATGGAAAAGGTTTGCAAGGAAGTGGAGGAATTCACAGAAGATCACAAGGGAGTAGAGCTTGCAGAACCACTGGAAATACTAACCCAAGGCCACTACCACTCAACACAAACTTCAAGTGGGTAAAATCCTTGACCTTTATCTTTAATTTTCCACTTGAATATGGTTTTCTTGAGACAGATGGCCAGCTTAGAGCTCTCTGTGGCTTTAAGAGAAAAAGGAAAATGACTCGCACTCAGCGATGGTATGCAAGATTCAATGAGGTTTCGTACTTCAATTTGAGGTGCAGGAATTGGTGTCAAGCTCAATCTAAAGGATCTCGGAAGCTGTTTGGTCACTGCAGTGAGAATTCGGATTACTCTTCACCCGACTGGAACAATGTAGATCAAGACAAAGACAAGTGTAGAAGAAAAGTTTGGGATCCTGGAGTCTATTCTGATATTCAACACTCCGGAAGCCTGCAAGCCTGTTTGAACTCACACAAGGGCTTTACGTACTTTGTTTGGGACCCCGGAGGATGCTGGCATTCCAAACACTCGTGGAGATTTCTGGACTAATTCAAGCACAAGCCACCATAACAGGAAGCTCATCCAATGTCCAACTTAAGGACTTTAACTAAAAGTGCTAGGTGGGAGACAACCCACCATGGTAAGATCGTTCCTGTTTCCATTTTATTTTGTTTTTGTTTATTTTATATTGTTTATTTCTATTGAACCTGGATGCCATTCATAACATTTGTATTTAGCACTGCATATTGCATAATTACATACCTACATACAAAAAAAAAGAGAGAGAGAGAAAAAGGGCGTGCGACGCGACCGCATCGATCATGCGATCGCGTCAGTTGCGACAAGACACCTCCCACGCGTCCGCGTCACTCACGCGGCCGCGTGACCTGGAATTCGGCGTAAAGATCCAACGCCCAGAAAGTTGGGCTGGAATCGTGTGGCCATTGTGCGTTTCGCACAAACTGAACCATGCGGTCGCGTCCCTGATGGGACCGCGTCAATCGCATACAACCAATCCCACACGACAGCGTGAGCGACGCGATCGCATCGCATGGATTGCACAACACCCAACAATGAGACAGAGAGTTGCGCTGACACGACGCTGGAATCGTGCGTTTAGCACAATTTCAAGCGACGCGATCGTATGCCTCAGGTGATCGCGTCATCCCCTCTTATATCCGTTCCATGCGATCGCTGATAAAATTGAGATCAAGAAAGAAAATGCACAACCTCCCATACCGTTGGTAAGCAATGAAGAAGAGATTGAATTGGAAGGAAGCCACTAAGAGGAAGAGGTTGAAATTGAAGAAGCTTGTGAAGAGGTGAAGGTAATCAAGGAAGAGTACAAGGGAGTGGAGCTTGCAAGATCATTGGGACCACCCCTTTCTAAGTCACCATCCAACATAACATTCAAGTGGGTAAAATTCTTATCTCTAATCTTTACTTTTCCACTTGAATATGGTTTGCTTAAGATGAATGGGCAACTTAGAGCTCTTTGTAGATTGGGGAGTAAGAAAAAGTCATGTAGTGGTTGGAAGCATCACTCTAAGTTCATGATGGGTGCTTGCTCAAAGTTGAATGGCAATGGGTGGTGTAGAACCAAATTGCATGGGTCTAGGAGAATGTTTGGAGGCCTAATTGAGAATTCAATGAGTTTGCCACCCAAATGGAAGCATGAAGATCAAGAAGAAAGGGGGATGACAAACAAAGTATGGGACCCCGGAACATACATAGAGCACTATCAACTTAGGGGCCTTGTCACTTGTTTAGGCCTCCTTGAAGGCCTTGTACGTTTAAATTGGGATCCCAGAGGCTATTGGAAGTGTAAACACTAGTGGGGATTCGAAGAAGAGTTCAAGCATAAGCCACCCTAGCAAGGACTCCACCAAATGTCCAACTTAAGGACTTAAACTAAAAGTGCTAGGTGGGAGACACCCCACCATGGTAAACTCTTTCCACTCTCTTCTAATTTTGTTTAATAAGTGATTTGAGTTACCATTGTAGGTAGGTTTTCATCTCATAATTAGCTTGTTTGTGTATATTAGTTGCTAGCATATTAACATGTATGTTGTGCTTAGTAGTAATGCAATAAATCTCAAAACCAACTTGCATTTTATAAAGTGTGTGGTTTTTGACTGAATAAGGAGTTGTAGGCACCATGGGGAGTCTTTGGGCAATTTAGAGCTTTTAGGAATTTTCTCAAAAAAAAAAGGGGAGGACACGCGCGTACGCTGTACGCGCACGCATCCATGAGCGGATGCACCACCATACACCTTCCAGAAAGTTAGGCCTATCTTGGGTGAACGTCGTACCACGCGGACACGCACTATGTGCGTGCGCGCCCCCTCCACCATCAAGGGATAGCACGCGGACGCGCACTGCGCGCCTGCGCGCACATGCATTTATACGAGAATGCGCGCGCTCGCGCACATGCTGCGTGCGCGCCGATCTAGTGACGCAACTTCCAGGCCAAGTCTAGAGAGTTGCGCCTACTCTGGGCCAGCACCATGCCTCCAGCCCAACTCCTTGCACGCATGCGCGCACTGTACGCGCACGCATCCTTACCGACTTTCACCACCCACGCGTAAGCGCCTAAGGTGCGTACGCGTCGATCCCCAAATCTATCGATTCACGCGGACGCGCACCATGCGTGCGCGCGCGTTATTAAAAAAAAAGAGAATTTGACACCAACTTCACTTTTCTAACTTACTGATTCTTTAACCGCTAACTTCACTCTTACTTACACTTGACCTTTTAACCATTCTCTTAAGCTATGATGGTGCATATGCCTAATCTTTGAGAATTGTGACACTTTGATTGGAATCCTGAATTCTTGGTCTATGTTTCCAATTTCTCTAGGCTTACTTGCAAACCAAGTTTTCTATTTCAAGTTCGCATCTAGATTACTTGCCATCCATCTTGCATCCTGAATATGCTCCTATTTGCTTCATACTACTTGTTCAATTGCTTATATTCTACCATATTCTACTTTCAGGATGTCGGACAAAAGAAAGAGGAAGAGAACACCAGAACTTACTCTTGCCTCACTTCAAGCATATGCTCTACAAACCTCTAGATCTCGCCCTAACCTTCCGGATTAGCATCGGGGACGATGCTTAATCTTAAGTGTGGGGAGGTCACCGTTGGCACCACATTTTGGGCACATTTCCTAGTTATATTTTCCTAACATTGTGTTAGATATTTTGGACACATTTTTGTTGTTGCATACTCTTTTATTTTGGATGTTAGATATTAGTAGATTTTTCTCTATATAGTTATCTTCTTAGTAGCTTGTAGTTGTGATTAGAAAATATTTTGGAATTATTAAGACGTAGTCAACCCTTTTACATATGAAATTGGTTTTGAATTGGAAATAGAAAGGGAAAACTAAGGAACTTTTTTTTAATCACAACAATGCTTAGTCAAAATAATGGAACTTTTCAAGGAACCCATCTAGAGAGCACAACCCAATTGATTGAAAAAGAAAAAATATTTTTTTGTGAAACTTGCTTGAATCTATACTTTGTGAAGCATGTATTGAGCTTAGAACACAAGCCTGTGAGACTTGAGCCTATTGAGGTGGTTACATTTTATAACCACTTATTTTCCATTCTTGTGTGTAATTAGTCTTTTTCTATGATTGCAATCCTTGATTTGCTTGATTCTATATGTCCATTTATTTCTTGTATTCATGCATTTGTATGATTGAGGCCATTATTTCATTAGCCCACTTACCCAAATAGCCTACCTTTTACTCTCCATTGTTGGCCAATTTTGGGCCTACGTTTAACCAACTTATTCTCATTTTAGCACATTACAAGCTCAAGGTGGAAAACCAATGAAAGTCCCTTGTTTGGATCTTTGATTAGCCTAGGCTAGTGAGAGTGTTTATTATTCAAAGTTGGTGAGGCTTGGGAATATTGGATGGGATAAAAAGGGTAGTACAATTCCATATGTAGGAATTGAGACTATATTCATGTATTGATTGAATGTATAGACTATATGCATTGATATTCTTGTGTGTAGCTTGAAAGAAAGAAAGAAAAAGAAAAGAAAAAGAAAATTCTCAAAGAAAAAAAAAGAAAAGAAAAATCTATATAGAAAAAAAGAAAAAAAATAGAAAGAAGAAAGCAACAAAAAGGGGACAAAAAGCCCCAAAGTGAAGCTCAATAAAAGGGAATCAATGCATAAGTGTTATGAATCAAGAAATAAGATGCATGAATATGTAAGAAAAAGTAAAGAATGGGTAGTTAGAGTAGCTTGAATTTGTATAGATCATTATGTAGGTTAGGTGGGAAAGTCTATGCTAATCCAAGATCTACACTCTAGTCCACTTAACCATAAATAATCCTACCTTGACCCTAACCCCATTACAACCTAAATGAAAGACCTCATGATGAATGTATGTATGTATTGAATAGGTGTTGATTGTTAGAAGAGAATCAAATTTTGGAAAACATGATTAGAAGAGAATTGAGTGAATTAACCCTCAGACACTTGAGTGAATAGAGCGGATACACATCCAGTGAGGGTTCAAAAGTTCAATTACATGTCTTCACCATATTATCTGTATTCTTGCAAGCTTGGATTTCTTTTGATAATTCAATACAATTGTGGTTTGGACTTGATCCCTATTGCTCTAGCTCTTATGCTTATATATGTTCTCTTGGAAGTTGAGTTATGTTGACCAAAGCATTTGCACTCACTTTAGGTAGTTGCATTTAGATAGGACTCATATAGTTTAGTTGCATCAAATAAAGATCATACCCCTTGTTTCCTTCTTATTTTAGCATGAGAACATGCTAAGGTTTAAGTGTGGGGAGGTTGATAAACCCCATTTTTAGGGTTTATCTTGTATTGAATTTAGAGTATTTTGATGACCTTTTCTCGCATTTAGCCTATGAATTAGCATGGTTTTGTTATCTCTCCCGTATTTGTGCTTAAGTGTAAAAACATGCTTTTTAAGCCTTTAATTTGATAATTTTAATTCATCCTTGATTCCATAAGATACCTTGATGTGTTTGCTAGTAATCTCAGGTTGAAATAGGCTAGGCATGGATCAAAGGAGCAAGGAAGGAAGCATGCAAGTGGAGAGAAGCACAAAAGCCAAAGAATTGATCTCGGCCAAGCATGCGCACACGCACAAGGCGCTCGCGCGCACATTGCGGAATCAGCCAGGGACGCGCACGCGTACCATGCGCGCACGCATCGTAGTCCGTACGTGATTCTGTTATTACAACACGTGCCTGGCGATTTTGGAGGGTTTCAGCAACCAACTTTGGCGCCAAACTGCATATAAGAACCAAGGATTGAAGGGGATTGACACATTCACATCCACACACTCATTCCACAAGTTTTTTTAGATATTTTTAGTTAGTTACATTTGTAGAGAGAGAGACTCCAACCTCTCTCTAGAATTCATCTTCATTTTCTCAATTCTCAACCATTCCTTGGTGAGATCTATTACAACTCTCAATTTACTTTGTTCATGTTGTAGATCCTCTTCTCTAATCTCAATTAGTGTTTGTAATTGTTCAATTCTCATAGATCTTATATTTAACTTTGTTGTTTTGGATTCTATTAATTCATTGAAGATCTCATTTTCATTGTTGTTCATTGTTGGTTGTTGTTAATCTCTTGTGTTGAATTACTTTGATTCTAAATCTCTTCTCAATTTTACTATGTCTTTCATTCTTGCTCTCCAAATGTTTGAGAAAATGCCAACTTTAGATATGGAGTAGCATCCCCTCACTTGGCCTAGTGGTTGAGTCATTGTAGAGACTTGAATAATGAATGGCAATTGTTGATTAAGAATTGAGAATTGCTAATTGACTTAGAGTGCACTAAAGCTAGACTTCCCTAGGGTAAGACTAGGACTTGTGACTCAAGTTAGTTACTTTTACTTGACTTTCCTCTATGATTAGGGGTTAACTAAGTGAAGCAACACTCCCTTGTTATCACAATTGAAGGAAGCTATAGTGATGGAACTTCCAATGTTCAACCTTGGCCAAGGCTTTTAATATTGATTGATTGTTGTTTTCTTTTATTAGCACTTTTATGCCACACTCTTCAAGCCACAAAAGACCACTTAACCAATAGCATGCATCCTTGTAGCATTCCTAGGGAAGAACGACTCGGGAGATTAATACTCTCGATTATGGATTGTAGAATTACTTTGATAATGGATTTTGCGTCGGTTTAGACTATACTACGATTGGTTACTTGATGATTTCTATACCGGCAGAAATTCATTTATCAATCGTGCGACCCACGCGATCGCGTCAACTCCGATTTCACCCCGGCCATGCGACCGCGTGCCCCACGCGATCGCGTAGATTCAAATTTACTAACCCCCCAATAACGCGAACCCTACCCATTCGCGTCACCCCCCCAAACCCCTCTCCTCCCTCTCTTCTTCTCCGATCACACCACCACCACCCAGCCACCATCACCGAACCACCGCCGCCCCCGTCGACCACCCAGAACCCACTGCCACGCCACCCCCTTCCTCCTTCCCCCTCTTTCTTTCTCTTCTTTCCCCTTCTCCCTCCACCTCCACGATAGGCACCCACCGTGCCGCCATCACCGCCGCACTACATCCGCCCACCACCACCACCTTCACCCCCGTCCCAAACCTTTCCCCCTACCCCCATTACCCCTCCCTTTCTCGATGCCCCTGCCCCCAACCAGCAGCCACCACCGCCGTGCCACCCTCCTCCGTCGCGCTTGACGCCACCACCACCATTCCCCAGCCACCTCTCTGCCTCAATCTCCTTCATTAGCCTTCCAGGTTCCGCAGAACGCCACCCTTCTATCATTCTTAGTTAATTCCATAGTTTTTCTGTTTATGTTCATCATTAGGCTAGTTAGATATGCATGTTGTAGTGGATTCTAGGTTGTTAGGTAGCCTAGGATGTGGTTAGTGGATTTAGGCCTGATAATTGCGCTGTTCATATTTCTTGCTTTATAATTTTCGCAATTCTGATGTTTCTGTGATGCTGCTATTGTTCATATGATGTACTCTCTTGTTTCCTACTGCTTTTTACATTGCCTTTTTCATGTTCATACTCCTTATATGTGATTGCAGCTATGTTTTAATTTTCATATGAACTGTTTTGTTGCTGTTTATTTTCCGGGATAATCCACTTTTAGCCAGAATGGTGCCCAAATTTCTATAAAATGTTTCCATTCTTGTCTTGGTTTTGGCATTTTCAACTGTGCTTTCCTTAGATTCCCCCAAACCAATTCATGAATGCCAGGGAACGCATTCTTATTCTCTTTAATCTCCTGGTTCATAAATTGCATTTTTGATGTTTGATTTCAATTTTTGCTATTTCTATATCTATCTGAATCAACATCCCCCTGTTTTCCTTGTTTGGTTATGAGTTACCTGTAGCTTCTAATTATGAATGCTTGTTACCTAGAAACTTATCCTTATGCCACTTACCTCAACCCATTTTTCACTAACTCACTAATTTTAACTCCCTAAACTCTTTTTCAATTCTAACCAAACTAACCTTTTAAAACATCTCTTCTGGTTTTTCACTTTCTTTTAACCTTTTAACCATGGCATACTGATAATTTTTCCTGATTAACATGTCTTCTATTACATTTTGGATTGTCAATTCTTCCTTTCGTACTTTTAACTCCTATACAATCCTTAATGCACATTTACTTAACTCATTTTCCTCATTCTATTTCTCCTTTGCCACTATGTGCTTATTTTATTCTTTGCCTACCTATTTTCCTATTCCCATTATATCCTTAATTTCTGTCTTTCAGGATGTCTGACACCCAATGAAAGGGAAAAGGAAAGGCAACTACGGGCAAACGGAAAAGAGGTGAATCCTCTATGTCTCTCATGGGACTTCTGCATGATGACTCCTGGCGGGACAAGCACTTTACCGCGTAGGAGAAAGCTGACCAACTCCTCTCTGCCAATGATCCAATTAAGTTTGCAAACCGGTACTGTGAGCTAAAGTTTCCTAACTTTGCTACCTCCAGAAACCTGTACCTGGAGAGGACTTTGAAAATCCCAGAAGAACTATAGCAGTACACCTCCGATCAGATCAAACAGAGAGGCTGGTTCTTCTTAGAGCGAAACTTGACTGAGGTAAATACTTCCTGGGTAAGAGAGTTTTACTGCAATTACTTCAAGACTTCCCTAGATGCCGTGCACCTCAGAGGGAAACAGATACTAGTCACTGAAGAGGTCATTGAGGATATTCTGCACCTTCCACCAAAGTTTGATCAGCTTGACGGTTACCACAAGGCTGAGGAGGACATGCGCTTCATGAGGTTTGATTGTGATGCTGTCAAGGCTAGGATAGCCCTTGACCCGACTGTTCCATGGGAATTGGGTCAGGACACCACCATGCCTAAGGGAATCAAGCGGATTTACTTAAATGATGAGGCTCGGCTATGGCATCAAATCCTGAGCAACTTTGTTATGCCTAGTACCCATGAGACTGTGATACCTGCTGCCATGATCACCCTCCTCTGGTGTGTCATGGAGGGGTAAGGACCTGTACCTACCACGATTCATCCGGCACTATATGGCTAGGGTACATATCCGAGGCACCCTCCCCTTCCCTTATCTGGTTACCCAGCTAGGCCGTCAGGCTGACGTGCCTTGGGAGGACGCTGATGAAAGGCCACCTGCTGCGGAGTGCAGGAAGATTATTCCTCACAGTAGGAACTTTCTGGCCTTGGGCTACAGACCTGATTTCCTTACTTCTTTAGATGAGACAGCCACACCTTCAGCTGCCCCCTCTTCTTCCACTGCTGCACCTACCCCGCCCACTGCACCTCCACCTGCCTCAGAGCCAGTTTATCACCTAGTACACCGCTTGTTTCAGCAGCTAGACAGGATGGAGTGCCGCAACCGGCACCGGTATGAGAAATCTGAGCGTCGCAGCCGGCGACGCTATGAGCACCTGAAGCTGTTGATACGATCTGGCAGCGACATCCCCTCCAAGCCTGACACACCATCAGAGCCATCTGAGGAGGAGGCGGATGAGCACGAGGAGGAGACCCATCCACAGAGAAAGGCTGTGCAGGCAGGCTCAGAGCAGACTGCACCCCAGCAGGAGGACCCACCTCAAATTCAGGCTGCAGACTCCGAGATCCCCATTCAGTCAGCACCTCCTCTGCAGCAGGCAGATCCTCAGACCACCACCACAGAGACTCCGGCTACGCATCCTTCTGGAGATGACACTCCTTCACACCCAGCTTGAGTGACCATCGAGGACGATGCCATTATTTAAGTGTGGGGAGGTTGCCATCTCTGACATATCTGTATTTTGGTGAACCACTACAAACTCTCTCTTATTTTGTTTATTCTATGTATTTTTGCATATTTTTCTCTTTTTACTTTTTATTGTACTTTTTGCATTTTGCACTTTGAGCTATATGTATACTATTTTGGATATTTTAGCTTGATTTGTACATTAGTTTACTAGTTATATTTTAAGTTGATTAATTAGTATAGTTTATCCTTTTTAGTATATGATAGTTGACTTGATTGAAAATAAAAAAGGAGTAAGCTAGAGACCTCAACAGAAACAATCTACACACCTTGTATATATAGCATTACATGTTAGTTAGTTAACAACATTTCATCAAGGAGAAACACTAAAACCTTAAAGGCCACCCAAAACAATTTTTTTATGAGAATAATGGGAATTTTTAACTAAACCTGCATGACATATATGAATGATATATGATTTTTGAGTTAAAGAACACGCAGCCTGTGAGTTTTGAGCTTCATTGTATGGTTACATTCAAACCATAAATCTCATTCCTGTGTGTTTGCTCTTCTTTTTATTTTTCTGATGTTCTTTACTTTGCTTTAATCTTTATGTCCAGTATAGAATATAGATACATACCAAGATAGGATTGAGGCCATTTTTGATTAAAACTCACTTATCCCAAATAAAGCCTACCTTTTATGCCATCCTTGTTAGCCCCCTTGAGTTTTTAAATCTCCCTTGTTTTATAACCACATTACTAGCCTTAAGCAGAAAAACAAATTAAAAATCCCAAGTTGAATCCTTGGTTACCTTAAGATAGAAATTGTGTAATTGTTTAAGTGTTGGAAAACTTTATGGAAACATGGATGATAGAAACAAAGGTAGAAAAGTTGAAAAGAATAAAGATGTTTTGGGAAGCATGCTCATGTGAAATTAAAATAATTAATTACCATGTGCATTTAAAAAAAATGCAAATTAAAGCAAGTGCACATGGAGCAAAAATTAAAACTAATGCATGAGCATGTAACATAAAAAGTGGGAAATATGAGAAAATAGGTAAAGAAGCTTTGCTTTATAAAATATGTATGTTCGGTGAGATCTTAGACTAATCAAGGATTCACTTAATTAGCTCACTTGGCCTTATACATATACCCTTACCTTTACCTTGGCCTCATTACAACCTTAAAAAGACCTCATGATCTTTGTATGTCTATATTTTATGATTGTTGATTGGTTAGATGAAGAACAAAGTTATAGAAAGTAAGGATAAAAAGAAGAATAGAGTGATTAACCCAATAAACACTGAGTGATTAGAGAGTAAACACAAAATCCATTGAGGGTTTAATAACTCATCAACATATATCTATGATTAATTTGTTAATTGTCTTGCAAGTTTATGAAATATTTTTCTTCCCATCTCAAGTGTAAAAGTGGTTTAACATTATCTAAGGTTGGGTATGTATATATGATTCCTTGAGAATGTGAATTGATTTAACTACATGTAAGCTTTATATACGAGTGAATAAAATTAGGATTGCATGACTCATTTAGGTAGTTACATTTAGATTATATTGCATTGCATGGCATTCCACCACTTCAACCTTACTTTTTACCTTGGATATAGCATGAGGACATGCTATTGTTTAAGTGTGGGGAGGTTGATAAACCCATATTTTGTGATATATTTTGTGCTTAGTTTGAGTGATTTATTCAATCCTTCATCTACTTATTCATATTAATTGCATGGTTTTACTTTCCCTTTCTTATTATGTGATGTATGTGAAAAATATGTTTCCTATACTTTAAAATTAATTATTTTAATTACCTTTATTTCCATTCGATGCCATGATTAGTGTGTTGCGTAGTTTCAGATCTTCTAAGGCAGGAATGACTTAAAGGATGGAAAAGGAAACATACAAAAATGGAAGGAAAGCATAAAACGGAGTTTTGGAGAAACTGGCATCCACGTGATCGCATGAACGATGCGACCGCGTGCCAAGAGCGAAAAAGCAGCGACGCGGCCGCATGATTGACGCGACCGTGCACCTAAAGAAGAACACCTATGACGCGGCCGCATGACTGACGTGACCGCGCGATAAGGAAAACTCCAATTGACACAACCGCGTGACCCATGCAGACGCGTGACAGAGGCCACGCACCAGAAATTGCAGAAAATACTCATAGAGAATTCTGAAGCCCTTTTTGGCCCAAATCCAAGTCCAGAAGGCATAGACCAGAGGTTATGAAGTGTGGGAATGCATCCATTCAAAGAGTCTCTAATTTTTAGTCACTTTCCATAATTTAGGTTTAGATGGAGAGAGGTTCTCTCCTCTCTCTTTAGGATTAGGATTTAGATTTAGGATTTTATTTGCTTTGAGGATTATCTTTTTATCAGGTTCAATATTCCTTTTTCATTACTTGCTTTTCAATTTAGTTTATGAATTCTTCTATGTTACAGATTACTCTTTCAAATTAATGTTATTTGAGGTATTTCAGTTAATATTGCTTTCTCTTATTTATGTTATTGATTATTCCCAATCCGAAGACATTTTTATTCCAGTAGATTTAATCCTTTCCCTTTTTGTCTTGGTTAAGAAATCAGTAACTCAGGAGTCATCTTAGCTCAACATAATTGATAACTGTTATCTTTGCTAATTGAACTGAACTTCAATAATCCCAACCTTTACTTAGGAAATAAATAGGATTCGAAGGTCAAACTAATTAGTCCCTTGACTTTCCTTTGCTTTAGCAAAGGTTAACTAAGTGGAATTCAAATTCAACTTTCATTATTATTGATAAGAATAACTAAGTCTGGACTTCCAATTTCTCATACGTTGCCAAAGGGTTTGTTTTACAGTATTTATTTATTTTAATTGCCATTTAAATTATTTGCCATATTCATCCTTCATTCTCAAACCCCAATTTACAATCTCCATAACCAATAATAAGAACATACTTCCCTGCAGTTCCTTGAGAAGACGACCCAGGGTTTAAATACTCGGTTATCAATTTTAAAGGGGTTTGTTACTTGTGACAACCAAAATGTTTGCACGAAGGGATTTCTGTTGGTTTAGAATCTATATCTACAACGCGACTATTCTTATAAAATTCTTTACTAGCAAAAATACTAACATCAATGGCCATTGACAGAAAAAGTTCTCTGGGTCTTGTCTTCCATGAGCTCCACATGACCATAGGGAAACACTTGAGTATGGTGAAAGGTCCTGACCATCGAGACTTAAGCTTTCCAGGAAAGAACTTGAGTCTTGAGTTGTAGAGTAACACCTTCTGTCCTTCAGTGAACACCCTTCTTGCTATCTTTTGGTCATGCCACCTTTTTGTGTTCTCTTTGTAGATTTTTGCATTCTCATATGCTTGATTTCTAAACTCTTCCAGTTCATTGAGTTGCATCAGTCTCTTTTCTCCAGCAGCTTGCTCATCAAAATTCAATAGTTTTAGAGCCCAGAAGGTTCTGTGCTCCAGTTCAACTGGCAAGTGGCAAGCCTTGCCAAATACTAGTTGGTATGGTGACATCCCAATGGGGGTCTTGAAGGCTGTCCTGTAGGCCCATAGAGCATCGTCTAGCTTCTTAGACTAGTCCTTTGCTGAACTTCCAACAGTTTTTTTCAAGGATTCATTTTAGGTCTCTATTGGAGATCTCAGCTTGACCGTTGGTCTGTGGGTGGTATGGAGTTGCCACTTTGTGCTTTACTCCATATCTGAGAAGGAGTGCTTCCAGTTGTTTGTTGTAGAAGTGTGACCCTCCATCACTAATGAGAGCTCTGGGAACTCCAAATCTGCTGAAGATGTTCCTTCTCAAGAAGCTTATCACAACCTTGTTGTCATTTGTTGTGGTAGCTATGGCCTCTACCCACCTTGAAACATAATCAACAGCCACTAATATGTAGCTATTTGAGTAGGAGGTTGGGAAGGGTCCCATGAAATCTATCCCCCATACGTCAAATAGTTCCAGCTCTAGTATGTATTGATGTGGCATCTCTTTCCTCTTGGTTAGATTACCAACTCTTTGACATTCATCACACATTGACACCATTTCCTTGGCATCCTTAAACATTGTTGGCTAGTAAAATCTAGATTGGAGCACTTTTGCTGCTGTCCTTTCTTCACTGAAGTGACCTCCATATGCTGATCCATGGCACTGCCATAATACTTCCTGCCCTTCTTCATGGGATATACACCTTCTTAGGACACCATCAGTACACTTTTTGAACAAATAGGGGTCATCCCAGATGTAGTGTTTGGCATCCTTGATTAGTTTCCTCTTCATATGCTTATGGATGTTAGTTGGCAGCTCCCCAATAGCATTGAAGTTGGCTATGTCTGCGAACCAAGGAGCTACTTGAATCATCATCAATTGTTCATCAGGAAAGCTTTCATTTACTGCTACTTGCTGCATTTCTTCTTCTTGTGGGATCCTTGAGAGGTGGTCAGCTACCTTGTTCTCTGCACCGCTCCTATCCTTAATCTCAATATCAAATTCTTGGAGCAGCAAGATCCACCTTATTAGTCTGGGCTTAGATTCTTGTTTGGTAAGCAAGTATTTGAGTGCTGCATGATCAGTGAACACAATTACTTTTGAGCCAATGTGATATGATCTAAACTTATCAAAAGCAAAAGCTATGGCTAAAAGTTCTTTCTCTGTGGTGGTATAGTTCCTTTGATTCTCATTAAGGACCTTGCTAGCATAGTAAATAACATGTATTAGCTTGTCTTTCCTCTGTCCCAAGACAGCACCAACAGCAAAATCAGATGCATCACACATTAGTTTAAAGGGAAGATCCCAGCTCGGTGGTGCTATAATAGGTGCAGAGGAGAATTTCTTTTTGAGTTCATCAAAGGCTACCATGCATTCTCTATCAAAAACAAAAGGAATATTTGAGACAAGTAGGTTGCTAAAGGGTTTTGCAATCATTGAAAAATCTTTAATAAACCTCCTATAGAACCCAGCGTGTCCCAAAAAGTTTCTGATTGCTTTGACATTGCAAGGTGGAGGTAATTTTTCAATTACTTCCACTTTTGCTCTGTATACTTCTATGCCATCTTTTGAAATCTTGTGACCAAGAACCACCCCTTCAGTCACCATAAAATGGTACTTCTCCCAGTTTAAAACAAGGTTGGTTTCTTGACACCTTTTTAGCACATGAGAAAGACGGTATAGGCAATCAGAATACGAATCACCAAACACAGAGAAGTCGTCCATAAATACTTCTATGAACTTCTCAATCATATCTGAAAAAATGGAGAGCATGAACCTTTGGAATGTTGCAGGTGCATTGCACAATCCAAAGGGCATTCTCCTATAAGCAAATACACCATATGGACAAGTAAATGAAGTTTTTTTCCTTATCCTTGGGGTCTACAACAATTTGGTTGTAGCCCGAGTATCCGTCCAGGAAACAATAATACTCATGTCCTACCAATCTTTCAAGCATCTGGTCCATGAAGGGCAGGGGAAAGTGATCCTTCTGGGTGGCTTCATTAAGTTTCTAGTAGTCAATGCACATACGCCATCCGGTTACTGTCCTTGTAGGTATTAGTTCATTCTTCTCATTTGCCACAACAGTGATCCCTCCCTTCTTGGGAACTACTTGCACCGGGCTTACCCAAGGGCTGTCTAAGATGGGGTAGATTACCCCTGCTTGCCACAATTTCAACACTTCTTTCTGAATCACTTCATTCATAGTTGGGTTCAGTGATGAGCGGATAATTTGTATGCTTTTTGGCAGTGTTTTTAGTATGTTTTTAGTATCTTTTAGTTAGTTTTTATTATATTTTTATTAGTTTTTAGTTAAAATTCACTTTTCTGGACTTTACTATGAGTTTGTGTATTTTTCTGTGATTTCAGGTATTTTCTGACTGAAATTGAAGGTTCTGAGCAAAAATCTGATCCAGAGACTGAAAAGGACTGCAGATGCTGTTGGATTCTGACCTCCCTGCACTCGAAGTGGATTTTCTGGAGCTACAGAAGCCCAATTGGCGCGCTCTCAACGGCATTGGAAAGTAGACATCCAGGGCTTTCCAGCAATATATAATAGTCCATACTTTGCCCAAGATTTGATGGCCCAAACCCGCGTAGCAATCCGGCCTCAGAAATTCCAGCGTTAAACGCCGGAACTGGAATAAAAGTTGGAGTTAAACGCCCAAACTGGCATGGGAGCTGGCGTTTAACTCTAGAAAAGGTCTCTACACGAAATTCCTTCATTGCTCAGCCCAAGCACACACCAAGTGGGCCCGGGAGTGGATTTTTCTGTCATTTACTCACTTCTGTAAACCTTAGGATACTAGTTCACTACATATAGGACCTTTTGACATTGTAATCAGAACCTTATGCAACTTTATGACATTATACACGTTTCCTTCCACAGTATGAGCCTCTAAACCCCATGGTTGGGGGTGAGGAGCTCTGCTGTGTCTTGATGGATTAATGCAATTACTACTGTTTCTTATTCAATCATGCTTGCTTCCATTCCAAGATAACACTTGTTCTTAATCCGGATGAAGGTGATGATCCGTGACAATCATCATCATTCTCAACCATGAACACGTGCCTGACAACCACCTCTGTTCTATCTTAGATTGAGTAGTTATCTCTTGGGTTCTTTAATCGGAATCTTCGTGGTATAGGCAGGACCTGATGGCAGCATTCAAGAGAATCCGGAAGGTCTAAACCTTGTCTGTGGTATTCTGAGTAGGATTCAATGATTGAATGACTGTGACGTGCTTCAAACCTGTAATCTACTGGGCGTTAGTGACAGACGCAAAAGAGTGATTCTATTCCGGTAGAGGAGGGAACCAAACCGGTGATTGGCAGCACTGTGACAGAGTGTGTGCATTAGCTTTCACTGCGCGGATGGGAGGTAGCTGCTGACAACAGTGAGACCCTACACGAGCTTGCCATGGAAGGAGACTTGCGTGTTTGATGAAGAAGACAGTAAGAAAGCAGAGATTCAGAAGATGGAGCATCTCCAAGCCTCAACCTATTCTCCATTACTGCAATACAAGTAACCATTACATGTTCTTTTGCTTTTCACAATCAATTCTGATAATTTCTGATCTCCTGACTAAGATTTACAAGATAACCATAGCTTGCTCCAAGCCGACAATCTCCGTGGGATCGACCCTTGCTCACGCAAGGTATTACTTGGACGACCCAGTGCACTTGCTGGTTAGTTGTGCGGGATTGCAAAAGTGTTATTGCAATTTCGTGCACCAAGTTTTTGGCGCCGTTGCCGGGGATTGTTCGAGTTTGGACAACTAACGGTTTATTTTGTTGCTTAGATTAGGACTTTTTATTTTTGTTGGTTTAGAGTCTTTTTAGTTGAGTCTAGTTTCATATTCTAAGTTTGGTGTCATTTGCATGCTTTTGTTTTTCTTTTAATTTTCGATTTTTTCTTGCATGTTCTTAGTCCCTTTTTGATTCATAAAAGTTCTAAGTTTGGTGTCCTCTTTGTGTTTTTCCTTTAAAATTTTCGAAAAAATTAGTGTTTGATTTTCTAAAATTTTAAGTTTGGTGTCTTTTTGTGTTTTTCTCTTTCCTCTTTTTTAGAATCAAATCTTTTTCATAAAAATTTTTCAATCATATCTTTTTGATTGCTGCTTTCAAAATCTTTTTAATTACTTGATTGATTCAGTTCTCAATTTGCTTTGATCTTATTTTCTTTTTTTTTATTTTCGAAATTTTATTTTATTTTTCTTTTGATTTTCGAATTTTTATTTTAAATTTCCTTTTGTTTTTATTTTCATTTTTCGATTATTTCAAAAAAAAAAAAAATTAAAAATAAACAAAAATTTATCTCTTTGCAATCATTCTCATTTCCCTTTTGTCCATTATGGACTTAAGTGGAATTAATCAGTCCAAGAGGACTCTGGGGTCTTATGCCAACCCCAGTACAGCTGCATATGGGAGTAGCATCTGTATACCTCCCATCAAAGCAAGCAGCTTTGAGCTAAATCCTCAACTCATTATCATAGTGCAGCAAAATTGCCAGTATTCCGGTCTTCCAGAGGAAGAACCTACTGAGTTTTTGGCACAGTTCTTACAAATTGCTGACACAATACATGATAAAGAGGTAGATCAGGATGTCTACAGACTGTTACTGTTTCCATTTGCTGTAAAAGATCAAGCAAAAAGGTGGTTAAATAACCAACCTACAGCAAGCATAAAGACATGGAAACAGTTATCAGAAAAATTCCTGAATCATTTTTACCCTCCAAAAAGGATGACCCAGCTAAGGCTGGACATCCAAGGCTTTAAACAAGAGGATAATGAATCCCTTTATGATGCCTGGGAGAGGTATAGAGGTATGCTAAGAAAATGTCCCTCTGAAATGTTTTCAGAGTGGGTACAGCTAGACATTTTCTACTATGGGCTTACAGAAAAAGCTCAGATGTCTTTAGACTACTCAGCTGGTGGATCTATACACATGAGAAAGACAATTGAAGAAGCTCAAGAGCTTATAGACACTGTTGCTAGAAACCAATACTTGTATTCTAGCAATGAGTACGTTCCAAAGGAGGAGATCATGGCATTAGTCACTGATCCTAATCCTCAGGAACAGATGAATGAGCTCAGTCAACAATTGCTCCTGATGACAGAACAGTTAGCAGAATTTAAAGAAATGCTCCATGATAATAAGGCTGCTAACAAGAGCATAGAACTGCAGTTGAATCAAGCAAAACAGCAAATATCTAAACAAATAACAGAAGAATGTCAAGCAGTTCAACTGAGGAGTGGGAAAACACTGAAAGCCACTGCTCAAAAGAGCAAGAAGTCAATTAAGGAACAGTTGACAGAGGATGACCAAGCCACTGTTCAAAATCCCTCTGAGGACAGTAAGAGCCCAGAGAGGAATATTATTGGCGTTCAAACGCCAGAAAGGGAAGGAAAGTTGGCGTTAAACGCCCATTCCTTGCCCAATACTGGCGTTCAAACGCCAGAACAGGGAGGAAAGCTGGCGTTAAACGCCCATTCCCTGCCCAGTTCTGGCGTTCAAACGCCAGAAAAGGGGGAGAAGTTGGCGTTTAACGCCCAAACTTCATCCATTCCTGGCGTTCAAACGCCCAAGGAGCATCAGGCACCTGAGAGTTCTGATGATTATCCCCCTAACAAGGCCTCTTCAACCATTTCTGTAAGGAATAAACCTGCAGCATCTAAGGTTGAAGAATATCAAGCCAAGATGCCTTATCCTCAGAAACTCCGCAAAGCGGAACAGGATAAGCAATTTGCCCGCTTTGCAGACTATTTAAGGACTCTTGAAATAAAGATTCCTTTTGCAGAGGCACTTGAGCAAATACCTTCTTATGCTAAATTCATGAAAGAAATTTTAAGCCATAAGAAGGATTGGAGAGAAACTGAAAAAGTGTTTCTCACTGAAGAATGCAGTGCAGTCATTCTAAAAAGCTTACCAGAAAAGCTTCAAGATCCTGGAAGCTTTCTGATACCATGCACATTGGAAGGCACTTACACCAAGGTAGCCTTATGTGATCTTGGAGCAAGTATTAATTTAATACCTGCATCCACTATCAGAAAGCTTGGGTTGATTGGAGAAGTCAAACCAACCAGGATATGCCTCCAACTTGCTGATGGCTCCATTAAACACCCATCAGGCATAATAGAGGACATGATTGTCAAGGTTGGGCCATTTGCCTTTCCAACTGACTTTGTGGTGCTGGAAATGGAGGAGCACAAGAGTGCAACTCTCATTCTAGGAAGACCTTTCCTAGCAACTGGACGAACTCTCATTGATGTACAAAAAGGAGAAGTAACCCTGAGGGTCAATGAGGATGAGTTCAAGTTGAATGCTGTAAAAGCTATGCAGCATCCAGACACACCAGAGGACTGTATGGACGCTGACATTATTGACTCTCTGGTAGAAGAGATCAATATGGCTGAAAGCCTAGAATCAGAGCTTGAGGACATCTTCAAAGATGCTCAAATTGATCAGGAAGAGCCAGAGGAGGCAAAGGAATTTTCGAAAATTCCTCAAGAGGAGGATAAGCCTCCTAAACCTGAACTCAAACCACTACCACCATCCCTGAAATATGCATTTCTAGGGGAGGGTGACACTTTTCCAGTGATTATAAGCTCTGCTTTAAATCCACAGGAAGAGGAAGCACTGATTGAAGTGCTGAGGACACACAAGACAGCTCTTGGGTGGTCCATAAGTGATCTTAAGGGCATTAGCCCAGCTAGATGCATGCACAAGATCCTATTGGAGGATAATGCCAAACCAGTGGTCCAACCACAGAGGAGGCTAAATCCTGCCATGAAGGAGGTGGTGCAGAAAGAGGTCACTAAATTACTAGAGGCTGGGATTATCTATCCTATTTCTGATAGCCCCTGGGTGAGCCCTGTCCAAGTTGTTCCCAAAAAGGGAGGCATGACAGTGGTTCATAATGAAAAAAATGAACTGGTTCCTACAAGGACAGTCACAGGGTGGCGCATGTGTATTGACTACAGAAGACTCAATACAGCCACCAGAAAGGATCATTTTCCTTTACCATTCATAGACCAAATGCTAGAAAGACTAGCTGGTCATGATTATTACTGCTTTTTGGATGGCTATTCAGGCTACAACCAAATTGCAGTAGACCCTCAGGACCAAGAGAAAACAGCATTCACCTGCCCTTCAGGCGTGTTTGCCTATAGGAGAATGCCTTTTGGTCTGTGCAATGCACCTGCAACCTTTCAGAGGTGCATGCTCTCTATCTTTTCAGATATGGTAGAGAAATTTTTGGAAGTCTTCATGGATGACTTCTCAGTGTATGGAGACTCATTCAGCTCCTGTCTTAACCACCTATCACTTGTCCTGAAAAGATGCCAAGAGACTAACCTGGTTTTAAACTGGGAGAAATGTCACTTTATGGTGACTGAAGGAATTGTCCTTGGGCACAAAATTTCAAGCAGGGGAATAGAGGTAGATAAGGCAAAGGTAGAGGTAATTGAAAAATTACCACCACCTGCCAATGTTAAGGCAATCAGAAGCTTTCTGGGACATGCAGGATTTTACAGAAGGTTTATCAAGGATTTTTCGAAAATTGCTAAACCTCTGAGTAACCTGTTAGCTGCTGACACACCATTTGTGTTTGACACACAGTGTTTGCAGGCATTTGAGACCCTGAAAGCTAAGTTGGTCACAGCACCAGTTATCTCTGCACCAGATTGGGCATTACCATTTGAATTAATGTGTGATGCCAGTGATCATGCCATTGGTGCAGTGTTGGGACAAAGGCATAACAAACTTCTGCATGTCATTTACTATGCTAGCCGTGTTCTAAATGATGCACAGAAAAATTACACAACCACAGAAAAAGAGTTGCTTGCAGTGGTTTATGCCATTGACAAGTTTAGATCCTACCTAGTAGGATCCAAAGTGGTTGTGTACACTGACCATGCTGCTCTTAAATACTTACTCACAAAGCAGGATTCAAAACCCAGGCTTATCAGATGGGTGTTGCTTCTGCAAGAGTTTGATATAGAAATAAGAGACAGAAAAGGGACAGAGAATCAGGTAGCTGATCATCTGTCCAGAATAGAGCCAGTGGTTGGGGCGTCCCTCCCTTCTACTGAGATTTCTGAGACTTTCCCAGATGAGCAACTATTTGCCATTCAGGAAGCTCCATGGTTTGCAGATATGGCAAACTATAAAGCTGTGAGGTTCATACCCAAGGAGTACAGTTACATGCAGAGAAAGAAATTAATTTCAGATGCCAAGTACTACCTCTGGGATGAACCATATCTCTTTAAGAGATGTGCTGACGGAGTGATCCGCAGGTGTGTACCCAGAGAAGAAGCACAGAGGATCCTATGGCACTGCCATGGATCACAATATGGAGGACATTTTGGAAGTGAGCGAACAGCCACTAAAGTCCTCCAATGTGGCTTCTACTGGCCTACTCTCTATAAAGATTCCCGAGAGTTTGTGCGTAACTGTGACAGTTGCCAAAGAGCTGGTAACCTGCCTCACGGATATGCCATGCCTCAACAAGGAATATTAGAGATAGAATTGTTTGATGTATGGGGAATTGACTTCATGGGGCCATTCCCACCATCATACTCAAACACTTACATTCTGGTGGCAGTGGACTATGTATCTAAGTGGGTAGAAGCAATTGCTACACCCACTAATGATACTAAGACCGTGCTGAAATTCCTCCAGAAAAACATTTTCAGCAGGTTTGGCGTCCCCAGAGTGCTAATCAGTGATGGGGGCACTCATTTCTGCAATAAACAGCTATACTCTGCTATGGTTAGATATGGAATCAGCCATAAAGTGGCAACTCCGTATCATCCACAGACAAATGGGCAAGCTGAAGTCTCTAACAGAGAGCTAAAAAGAATCCTAGAACGGACTGTAATGTCCCGAAGAAAGGATTGGGCAAAGAGCTTGGATGATGCTCTGTGGGCATACAGAACAGCATTCAAGACTCCTATAGGCACCTCTCCATACCAATTGGTGTATGGGAAGGCCTGTCATTTGCCTGTGGAACTGGAACATAAAGCCTACTGGGCAACCAGATTCCTAAACATGGATGCACAGTTAGCTGGTGAGAAAAGACTGCTCCAGCTAAATGAGCTAGAAGAGTTCAGACTCAATGCCTTTGAAAATGCAAAAATTTATAAGGAAAAGGCAAAGAAGTGGCATGACAAGAGATTGTCAACCAGAGTCTTTGAGCCAGGACAAAAAGTTCTGCTCTTCAACTCTAGGCTCAGACTGTTTCCAGGAAAACTCAAATCCCGTTGGAGGGGTCCATATGTGATTACAGGAGTGTCACCATATGGATATGTTGAGCTTCAGGATATTGATTCTGATAAGAAGTTCATTGTTAATGGACAGAGAATCAAACATTATCTTGAAGGAAACTTTGAGCAGGAATGCTCAAAACTGAGACTTGAGTGATTCTCAGTGAAAGTCCAGCTAAAGACAGTAAAGAAGCGCTTGCTGGGAGGCAACCCAGTCATTAGGAAGGTGTATAATTAGTTCTTACAGAGGCAAGTATCAAAAATGAAGGAATTCACAGAGTTACAGAAGGATTCAGCTCAAAAAGCAGAGAAAATGAGCTTACTGGCGAAAAAACGCCAGTAAGGGGCATTTTGGGCGTTAAACGCCAGAATGGGCACCATTCTGGGCGTTTAACGCCAGTAATGGTACCATTCTGGGCGTTTAACGCCAGGTGTGCAGCATCACTGGGCGTTCAGAAAAACGCCCAGTGAGGAAGGTTTTCTGGCGTTTAACGCCAGCCAGGGTACCTGGCTGGGCGTTAAACGCCCAAAAGGGGTGCCAAGTGGGCGTTAAACGCCAGAATGGGTGCCATTCTGGGCGTTTAACGCCAGAAAGGTGGGGGGACCACATTTTTGTTTTCAACTCAAATTTTTTCAAACTTTCCTCTTTTTACCCATAATCCTCTACATAAATGCACTTCAACCTTTCATCAATCACTTTCAAATCTTCACAAATCAAAACCACTCTTCAAATCTATTTCAAAATAATCTCAAATCTTCTTCAAAAACTCACACTTTTCTCAAATTTTTTTCAAAATCTTTTCAAATTTCCTTTCAAATCTCTCTTTTGTTTTCGAAATTCTCCTCCCACCCACTCTATAAATGAACGTCCCTCACCCCTCCTTCCTCACACCATTCGAATTTCCTCCCTCTCTCTCTCTTCTCTTCTTTCTTTTCTTTTTGCTTGAGGAGAAGCAAAACCTCTAAGTTTGGTGTGCTTTTCCGTGATCACTAAGCTAAGATCTATCAAGATCATGGCTCCCAAGGGAAAACAAACCAACTCAAGAGGAAAGAAAGAGACTAATCCAAAGAATCTTTGGAATGAAGAGAAGTTCTTAACCAAAGAACATGAAGACCATTATCACAAAATAATGGGTCTGAGGTCAGTGATCCCGGAAGTTAAATTTGATCTAAAAGAAGATGAATATCCGGAGATCCAAGAGCAAATTCGAAACAGAGGATGGGAAGTTCTAACCAATCCTGAGACAAAGGTTGGAAGGAACATGGTTCAGGAATTCTACTCAAATCTGTGGCTAACAGATAAGCAGAGAATGACTGGAACCGCTTACCATACCCACAGAACCATGGTCAGAGGGAAAGTTATATACTTCCATCTGGACAAAATAAGAGAAATCTTCAAACTACCTCAACTACAAGATGATCCTGATTCCTTCAATAGGAGGATGGTGAGAGTAGATAAGGGGTTGGATCAGGTTCTAGAGGACATATGCCTCCCTGGAACTAAGTGGATAACCAATTCAAAGGGTGTCCCAAACCAACTCAAGAGGGGAGACCTCAAGCCAATTGCAAAAGGTTGGCTAGACTTCATTGGGCGTTCCATATTGCCCACTAGCAACCGTTCTGAGGTCACCATCAAGAGAGCAGTGATGATTCATTGCATTATGCTGGGAAAAGAAGTGGAGGTTCATCATGTGATTGCTTGTGAGATCTACACAATTGCAAATAAGAATTCCACTGAAGCCAAATTGGCTTATCCAAGCTTGATTTCCTTGCTCTGTAAAGAGGCTGGGGTGAAGATGGGAGTAGATGAGTTCATACCCATTGAGCATCCAATCACCAATAAGTCAATGGAAGGACAAGTACAAGACAACTCTATCAAAAAGAGGGCGCATGAATTCCTCCCTGAATTCCCAAGAATTGACTACTGGTCCAGCCTAGAAGCATCTATTAACAAGTTGCAAGAGACTATGGAGCAACTGAAGGAAGAACAGCAGAATCAGAACTTCATGCTCTGCAAATTGCTGAAGGAACAAGAGAAGCGGGGGCGCGAAATCCAAGAGATGAAACGCCAAAAGCTCTCCTCTCAAGCTGAGGGAGCATCCACTTCTCAAAATCAAGGTTGTTGAGTCCTAACTCTGTGAAAACCTCTATCATTAGGAGCCTCTGTTTTTCGTTTTTTTTTATTTATTTGCCTCTATTCTGTTTTTGTTTTTCGTTTTTCTAGTCTTATTCTATATCTATTTTTGAGTCTTGTTTTTAATTCATAACTAATAAAATTAAAGTTATGCCTTAAAGCTATGAATATCCTATGAATCCATCACCTCTCTTAAAAGAAAAATGCTTTAATCACAAAAGAACAAGAAGTACAGGATTTCGAAATTTATCTCTGAAACTAGTTGAATTAGTTTGATGTGGTGACAATACTTTTTGTTTTCTGAATGCATGCTTGAACAGTGCATATGCCTTTTGAATTTGTTGTTTTTAAGAATGTTAAATTTGTTGGCTCTTGAAAGAATGAGGAGAAAAGAGAACTGTTATTGAGGATCTGAAAAATCATCAAATTGATTCTTGAAGCAAGAAAAAGCAGTGAAAAAAAAAATTTTCGAAAAAAAAAAGAGAAAAAGAAAAAGAAAAGGAATAAAGTGGTGATCCAAAGCAATAAGAGTGTGCTTAAGAACCCTGGACACCTCTAATTGGGGACTTTAGCAAAGCTGAGTCACAATCTAAAAAGGGTTCACCCAATTATGTGTCTGTGGCATGTATGTATCCGGTGGTAATACTGGAAGACAGAGTGCTTTGGGCCACAGCCAAGACTCATACACTGGCTATGTTCAAGAATCAATGTACTTCACTAAGAGAATCAATAACACTATCTGAGTTCTGAGTTCTTATAGATGCCAATCATTCTGAACTTCAAAGGATAGAGTGAGATGCCAAAACTGTTCGGAGGCAAATAGCTACTAGTCCCGCTCATCTAATTGGAACTATGTTTCTTTGATATTTTGGAGTCTATAGTATATTCTCTTCTTTTTATCCTATTTTGATTTTCAGTTGCTTGGGGACAAGCAATAATTTAAGTTTGGTGTTGTGATGAGCGGATAATTTGTATGCTTTTTGGCAGTGTTTTTAGTATGTTTTTAGTATCTTTTAGTTAGTTTTTATTATATTTTTATTAGTTTTTAGTTAAAATTCACTTTTCTGGACTTTACTATGAGTTTGTGTGTTTTTCTGTGATTTCAGGTATTTTCTGACTGAAATTGAAGGTTCTGAGCAAAAATCTGATCCAGAGACTGAAAAGGACTGCAGATGCTGTTGGATTCTGACCTCCCTGCACTCGAAGTGGATTTTCTGGAGCTACAGAAGCCCAATTGGCGCGCTCTCAACGGCATTGGAAAGTAGACATCCAGGGCTTTCCAGCAATATATAATAGTCCATACTTTGCCCAAGATTTGATGGCCCAAACCCGCGTAGCAATCCGGCCTCAGAAATTCCAGCGTTAAACGCCGGAACTGGAATAAAAGTTGGAGTTAAACGCCCAAACTGGCATGGGAGCTGGCGTTTAACTCCAGAAAAGGTCTCTACACGAAATTCCTTCATTGCTCAGCCCAAGCACACACCAAGTGGGCCCGGGAGTGGATTTTTCTGTCATTTACTCACTTCTGTAAACCTTAGGATACTAGTTCACTACATATAGGACCTTTTGACATTGTAATCAGAACCTTATGCAACTTTATGACATTATACACGTTTCCTTCCACAGTATGAGCCTCTAAACCCCATGGTTGGGGGTGAGGAGCTCTGCTGTGTCTTGATGGATTAATGCAATTACTACTGTTTCTTATTCAATCATGCTTGCTTCCATTCCAAGATAACACTTGTTCTTAATCCGGATGAAGGTGATGATCCGTGACAATCATCATCATTCTCAACCATGAACACGTGCCTGACAACCACCTCTGTTCTATCTTAGATTGAGTAGTTATCTCTTGGGTTCTTTAATCGGAATCTTCGTGGTATAGGCAGGACCTGATGGCAGCATTCAAGAGAATCCGGAAGGTCTAAACCTTGTCTGTGGTATTCTGAGTAGGATTCAATGATTGAATGACTGTGACGTGCTTCAAACCTGTAATCTACTGGGCGTTAGTGACAGACGCAAAAGAGTGATTCTATTCCGGTAGAGGAGGGAACCAAACCGGTGATTGGCAGCACTGTGACAGAGTGTGTGCATTAGCTTTCACTGCGCGGATGGGAGGTAGCTGCTGACAACAGTGAGACCCTACACGAGCTTGCCATGGAAGGAGACTTGCGTGTTTGATGAAGAAGACAGTAAGAAAGCAGAGATTCAGAAGATGGAGCATCTCCAAGCCTCAACCTATTCTCCATTACTGCAATACAAGTAACCATTACATGTTCTTTTGCTTTTCACAATCAATTCTGATAATTTCTGATCTCCTGACTAAGATTTACAAGATAACCATAGCTTGCTCCAAGCCGACAATCTCCGTGGGATCGACCCTTGCTCACGCAAGGTATTACTTGGACGACCCAGTGCACTTGCTGGTTAGTTGTGCGGGATTGCAAAAGTGTTATTGCAATTTCGTGCACCATTCAGCCTCCTTTGTTGTTGTCTTGAGGGTTTGGCATCCTCTTCAAGTAAGATTTTATGCATGCACATTGAAGGACTGATCTCTTTTAAATCTACAAGTGTCCAGCCTATGGCATCCTTGTGTTGTCTCAGCACTTGGATAAGTTCATCTTCATGTTCCTTACTCAGACTTGAATTTATGATCACTGGGTGAGTATTGTTGGCACCCAGATATGCATACTTCAAGTTAGGTGGTAAGGCTTTCAACTCTAGTTTTGGTGACTCTGCGTCTTTGTTGTCTGTGGTAGTTGGCATGATTGAGTTCCTCATGGTTACTTGTGGTAGTTTTCTATCTGGTGCTTACTCCATCTCAATGCTTTCTCCACATTATTCTTCTCCCATAACTTCTTGAACTATCTGTTCCATGGTGTCTACCAGCATACATTCTCCTATGGGTTCCTTGGGGTAACTCATTGCTTTAAAGACGTTGAAGACCATTTTCTCTTCATGCAATCTCAAGACTAGTTCCCCTTTCTGCACATCAATGGTGGCTCCAGCAGTAGCTAGAAATGGTCTTCCTAGGATAATTGACGTGTTGGCCTCTTCTTCCATGTCCAGCACAATGAAATCAGCAGGGAAGATGAATTCTCCTACTTTCACTAGCAAGTTTACCACCACCCCATGTGGAAACTTAAATATTCTTTCAGCCAATTGGAGTGCCATTCTTGTTGGCTTGGCTTTCTCAATCTTCATCCTTCTCATCATGGTTAGGAACATAAGATTTATGCTAGCTCCCAAATCACACAAAGCTTTCTCAATAGTGATGTCCCCTATGATGCAGGGGATTTGAAAACTCCCTGGGTCTTTCAGCTTTTGAGGCAACTTCTTCTGTATGATGGCGCTGCATTCCTTAGTCAACACTATGGTTTCTTTTGCCTCATAGTTCCTCTTTTTGGTTATAAGCTCCTTTAAGAACTTGGCATAGAGTGGCATTTGTTCTAATGCCTCAGTAAATGGTATGTTGATTTGGAGCCTCTTGAAGATCTCTAGGAACTTAGAGAACTGGCCATCCTTCCCATCTTTTCTCAATCTTTGTGGGTATGGTGCCTTTGGGACATAGGGCTTCAAAACTGGTTTTGGTGGAGGTAAAGTTGGGATCTCCCCTTTATCCTCGCTCCCATGTTTTGGTGTAACCTTTTCATGATTATCTTTGCTTGGGGCTCCTTCCTCTACAACCTTCCTACTTCTCAGAGTTATGGCTTTGCATTCCCCGCTTGGGTTAGCCATGGTATCACTGGGAAATATGTGTGTGAAAAGTGGGATTTGCTTGGACAAAATCCCCACTTGTGCCTCCAACTTTGAAATTGCTACACCTTGATTTTTCAGATTTGACCTGTATTCCTCTTGATTAGCATCTATCCTCCTGTCAGTTTGTGCTTGTCTATTCCATGAGGGAGGATACTGCCCCTGAAATCTGGGATGACAGTTGTGCTATTGTAGCCTCCATCCTCTCAAAGTTGCTCTTGATTTTGCATGGTTGCATAGTTGAGGAAAGTGCATCTTGATTGAGGTTATTGTGTATGGGTTGGTTTTTATGGTATGATGTGTTTTGTGAGTTATGGTAGGGTCTATAATTCCTTGTTTAATGGTTGGGGTTGTGGTTGGGATGCTGATTTGATGGATAAGGCTTGTTGTGGTCCTGGTTGTGGTTTTGTTAATTTTCCCACCCAAAGTTTGCGTGGTTCTTCCAACCTGGGTTCTATGTCTTAGAGTGTGGGTCATATGGTGCTCTGGCTGAATTGTGCACATAATTAGCTTGCTCCCAGTCACCTTCAGATTCTGATGCATTACCTTCTTATTGAGGAGTTTGATCTTGGATGACTGAGGCTTGGTTGGCCTCCATCCTCTTGGTTAATACTGCTATTTGTGCTGCAATTGCTTTGTTATGAGCTAACAAAGCATCTACAGAGTTAAGTTCTAGCACTCCCTTCTTCTGAGTCCTTTCTGAGGCATAGAAATACTCATTTTCAGCTACAGTCTCAATAACATCTATGGCCTCTTCAATGGTTTTCTTTTTGTTGAGTGAGCCTCCTGAAGAATGATCTACTGCCTTCTTTGCTTCATAGGATAGTCCCTCATAAAAGATATGTTGTTGTACCACTCATTAAATATTTCCGGTGGCCATCTTCTTGTCAAATCTTTGAATCTCTCCTAGGCCTCATAGAGTGTTTTTCCATCTTGTTGTCTAAAAATTTGCACCTCAGCTCTTAGCCTATTGATTCTTTGTGGAGGGTAAAATCTCGCAAGGAATCTGTTCACGACCTCCTCCCATGTAGTTAGGCTATCCTTTGGGAATAATTCTAGCCACTTTGCTGCCTTATCTCTGAGTGAGAAAGGAAACAAGAATAGTTTGTAGATGTCAGGGTGTACCCTGTTGGACTTTATAGTATCACATATCCTTAAGAATGTGTTGAGATGTTTATTGGGATCTTCTTGGGCACTCCCTCCATATGAGCAATTATTCTGAACAAGTGTGATGAGCTGAGGCTTCAGCTCAAAGTTATTGGCATGAATTGTTGGGTTTAGGATGCTGCTGCCATAATTTCCTGGGTTTGGGTTGATGTAGGAGCCTAAGACTCTCCTTTCTTGCCCATCATGATTGACTGGGCCTCCCCTGGCATGGTTATGAACTTCTTCCTCATGATGATTCTCCATATTCTCTTCCATGCTTGTTTCGAAATACTCTTCCTCTTCCTCAGCACCAACGACTCTCTTCCCTCTTGCTTCCCTCCTTAATCTAAGGAAGGTCCTCTCAGGTTTAGAATCAAAGGAAGTTGAAGCCCCGCTTCTCCTACCTGTCATGCAACCAATCAAGGCAAAAAGCAAGAAAGAAAATGGATGAAGAAATTACTATTGTTAGAGCAGTTGATAGTGTGAGTGGTGCAATTGATCAAACAGTTAGAAGAGTGGAAATATGGACACTAAATAAGATAATCAAAGAAGAAGGAAATAGAGCTCAAAATACAATAAAAAAAATGCTAAATAAAGAAATTAAAATAACAAGGAAATTAAATTGCTTAATCTAGCTCTCCAATCAATATAATCACTATCAAATTTAAGCCAATCCCCGGCGACGGCGCCATAAAACTTGATGACCAGGATTCACTACCCCTTTCAAAAATTAGTGAATTAATTCTTTTGGCAAGCGCACCAAAATTATCGCCAAGTAATAAACCACAGTGGAGAGGGATCGTATCCACAAAGATTGGCAAATTCAAGCAGTTTTAATTGATTGATGAATTATTTAAATAGATCAATAAGATTGTGAAGTGCAGAATTGTAAATGATGACTTAAATGTAAATGACTAGAATATAAAGAAAAATGATAAAGTGCAGAAATGGAAATTGCAAAATGTAAAGTGCTGAATCATAAATGACTTGAATGTAAATGGGAGTGGGAAATTACTGAATGAAAAATTAAGCTGTAAAGAAATGGATAGATAAGAATGGGGAAATTCATTGAGATTGGGAGATGATGTCTCTTTGGATCAAATCTAGCTTATATCCTCTTCAATCATGCAACTCATTGACCTCTTGGCAATCATGATTGATTGAGCCCCAATCCCTTGGTGACTCAATCTCTCAGATCTTGATCAATAGCCAATTCCTTGGTCTAATTGCTCATGAAGAGAGATATGCTTGGTCCCTAATTATACCACACACCCTCATAGGTCCAGGTAGAAGGGGGATTATATGTCACGTATCCCATCACCAAAACCCAGATTCTACTCAAGTGTGAGAAGTGATTTCAAGCATGGTTTCATGTTTCCTTTTCCAAGGTTCCCAAGAAACCCAATTGCATTCAATCTCTTTCCCAAGATAATTGAACACTAAGCATTAAGAACGAAATTCCTTCTAGCAAATCAAGAGAAGATGAAGAGAAGAAGAATTTCACTATTATCAATCCATCAAGTACAACAGAGCTCCCTCTCTCAATGAGAGGGAAGTTAGCTACTCATAGCTTGAAAAGTACTCAAAAGTGGAGTGTAAAAGTGGATCTAGTACTAACTGCTTAACCCCTCTTCAGTACTCCTTGGGGGTATTTATACTACTCCTAGTAAAAAAAATTACAAAAGTGAAAAAGGGAAAATTACATTTTGGAAGGAAAGAAAACACTCAACAAGCGTGACTTCTTAGCTGGCATGTGGCTGGTGCTCTACCAGCGTGTCACGTGCCCTTCAAACTAGCTTGGCGTGCCACGCTCAATCCTTCAAGTGGCACGCTCGTCTCTCTATCAACCTTGGCGTGACACGCCTTCGAACTCAAGTGGCACGCCATAGTGGAAGTCTTGTGTTGGCGTGCCACGCCTTCGAGCTCAAGTGGCACGCCCTTTGCTTTTTTCCACTTTCCTTTGCCTCTGGAAACTTGAACTGGTGTGGCACGCCCAGGGTCTGGCGTGCCACGCCCTTGTTGTGTGCTTGGCTAAGCTCCTCTGGAAAGTTACACTAGCGTGGCACGCCCAGGATCTGGCGTGCCACGCTCCTTTGTGAGTGAATGGTTCCTCTGTTTGGCGTGCCACGCCACGAACTCAAGTGGCACGCCCCAATGTTCCTTTGCCCTTTGAATGACACTGGCGTGCCACGCCTGGTTGCTCAAGTGGCACGTCTAAGTAAAGAATAGTGAATGGCGTGCCACGCCTTCGATACCAAGTGGCACACCCCGTGTAATTGGCCTCTTCCATCTTCTCTGGAAACTTATACTAGCGTGCCACGCCCATGATCTTGTCTTGTTCCAGTAGTTGGCATGCCACGCCTCGGCCTTCACGTGGCACGCCATAGTGACATGCTCGGATTAGCGTGCCACGTCTTCGACATCAAGTGGCATGCCCAGTCCTTGCTCATGTTATCTTGTGCATTGGCGTGCCACGCCTGGTTGCTCAAGTGGCACGCCTAAGCGAGGTTGAGAGGTTGGCGTGCCACACCTTCGACTTCAAGTGGCACGCCCAGTCTTCAATTGCCTTCAGCCCCTTTTTTGGATCATTGCACCAGCGTGCCACGCCATGCTGCTCAAGTGGCACGCCCATGTATTTGTGCACTCTTCAAGCTTGGCGTGTCATGCCTGGGTCTTCAAGTGGCACGCCAAAGTGACTTTTTGGAGTTGGCGTGCCACGCCTTTGACACCAAGTAGCACGCCATAGTGGAGGTTCTTCTTGAGATGGTGAGTTGGCGTGCCACGCCCCTTTGCTCAAGTGGCACGCCTATAGTAATTGATGGATCAGGCGTGCCACGCCCCTTTTGTGTCCTTAATTTTTCTTTATGGAATTTTGTACTAGCGTGCCATGCCCACATGCATGCTTGGATTTCCCTTCTGGAATTTAGTACTGGCGTGCCACGCTTAGCTCCTGGCGTGCCATGCTAGTGCATTTTTGTGGCGTTTGCTCCCAAGTGGCACGCCAATTTCACACGCTCAGCTTCTTATTTGTCTTCTTCCCATTTCTGATGCTTTTTTTCACCTAAAATTCAGCACAACTCATCTCAAAGTAGTATACCATAATATTAATCAAATAATGCATGAATTGTACTGATCAAATAAGATTTGTTCTCTTTTATGGCCTTCTTTATGCAAGAAAGAAGGGTAGATGATGCAAGTCATCACACACCCTTAGACTTTGCTCGTTGATTTCAACTGGTATCATGGCTTCTATGCCATAAGCAAGTCGGAAGGGTGTTTCTCCTATGGCAGACTGAGGTGTAGTCCGATAAGCCCATAGTACTTGAGGGAGCTCTTCAACCCAGGCTCCCTTTGCTTCTTGCAACCTTTTCTTCAATTTAGCCAGTATAACCTTATTAGCTACCTCAGCTTGCCCATTTGCTTGTGGGTGCTCTATCGAGGTGAACTGGTGCTTGATCTTCATATTGGATACTAGGTTTCTGAAGGTAGAATCAGTGAACTGAGTGCCATTATCAGTGGTGATGGAGTGGGGGACTCCATACCTTGTGATAATGTTCTTGTAGAGGAACCTCTGACTTCTTTGGGCTGTGATGGTGGCTAATGGTTCTGCTTCGATTTATTTCGTGAAGTAGTCTACCCCTACTATTAGATACTTTACTTGTACATGCGCTTGGAAAAAGGGTCCCAATAGGTCCAATCCCCATTCTGCAAAAGGCCATGGATAAGTTATGCTAATGAGCTTCTCGGGGGGAGCGACGTGGAAGTTTGCATGCATTTGGCATGGTTGAACTTCTTTACGAATTCGGTGGCATCCTTCTGCAAGGTCAGCCAGTAAAACCCAGCTGGTATGACTTTCCTAGCCAAGGACCTTGCTCCGAGATGGTTCCCACAGATACCATTGTGGACCTCTTTTAAGACCTCTCTTTATTTTTTTACCAAAGTGTAGTTTTGTGCTTCCCTCCGAATTTTCTTGGCCTCTTTTTCCTCTTTGGGTAGGATGTCGAATTTAATATATTCGATTAATGGGTTCATCCATCCGAGGTCTGATGGTGTTTTTGTGGAAAAATTAATTCCAAACACACAACTCACCGGCAAGTATACCGGGTCGCATCAAGTAGTAAGAACTCACTTAGAGTGAGGTCGATCCCATAGGGATTGATGGATCAAGCAACTTTAGTGGGTGATTAGTTTAGTCAAGCTAACATTGAGTGAATTGTGTGAAGTGTAACCAACAGAAAGTAAATTGACAAGAATTGTAAATGATAGAATGTAAATAGGTAGAAAACTTACAGAGCAAGGAATGTAAATTGACAGAATCTTAAATAGCAAGAAAGGTAAACTGCATGAAAAGTAAAGGGGGTTGGGGTGCTGGAAATTAAAGAGAGCAATAGATCAAAACTCAGAACTCTTGCAGAAAGCTTAACTTGCAGGAAAATAAATTAGGAGCAATGTAAACAGAGAAGCAAAATTGCAGTGAATCAAAACTTAGAGCAATTACAGAGGAATTAAAATTGTGCAGGAAATGTAAATGAGATTTGTAGCAAGCTCAATGTAAACTGAATTAAAAATGAAAACAGTAAATGAAATTAGATCCAATTCCTTAATTCTCAGAATTATGTAGCAGAAGAACAAGGATGAATTTCAGATTAAGAATTGAAACAAAATTCCTTCAATCTTAATCTGAAATTTAAAGCAGAAAGTAAAAGTTGATGAAGCAAGAAAATGAAAACAGGAAAATAACTTTAAATCCAATTCTTAGAACAATTGAGAAGAGAGGTAAAAGATGAATCTCAAACTTAGAATCAATGAAGCTCTTCAATCTCAATTTAAATTCCAAGAACAGATGTTGCAGAAGAAAATGAAAATGGAGGAAGAAGAACTAAGATCCAAATTCAATTCTCAAATTCAAAATGGAAAAATTAAAAGAGAGCTCTCTACTACTACTGCTCCCTAGTGGAGCCAGCCTCTTTAATAAAATGAAATTGATGCCTTTATATAGGCTTTACCCAATGAAAATGAAATTACAATTAAATGAAAATCCTAATTCTAGCTTGTTCTTGTGCCTTTGAGTCAAAAGGCTTTGCTTGCTTTTTATTTGAAGAGTGGATCCGGTTGGCTTTTTGATTTGGTGAAGAATTGAATTAAATTGGATTTTTGGTTGAATTTGGACCATGGGTGTTGCTCCCAGGGCAAGGGTCGGCTCTTGGCAAGAGCTTTGGCCAAGAGCTTTGGTTCCCTTCCTTGCCAATGTGTACGCACGTTCCTTCCTTGTGACAAGAGAACAAAGATCTTTGTAAAAGCGTGGCCTAAGGCTCCAAAGTGTGCTCCAACTTCAAAGTGTGTCCCAAAGCTCTTTTTTTCTCCTTTTTAACTTATTTTGTGCTTCTTTGCTTCTTTTTCTTTTTATTTCCTACAAGATTTATAAAATTAAAATATCAAAGAAATATACCATTTAAGCACAAAAGAATGCAATATTTGAGCACAAATCATCAATTTCTTGTATGAAAAAGCATAGAAAAACATGACATGGTGACATGTCATCACAACACCAAACTTAAACCTTGCTTGTCCCTAAGCAAGAAAAGAATCATGCAATAAAGATTGACAATCCAAGGTGAGAAGAATAGCAAGTTAATGTTCATGGCAAGCTAGTTTTCTATGCATGCTACAATCACAAAAGAAATATAAATGATTGATGCTTCTATCTAGTTCAATTTATGAAATCTTTTCCTTATTATTTTTCATTGAAACAAGCTTTTGATTTTCTTATTAGCTTCTCCTTTTGGGTGCTTTGCCCCATGAGTTGATAACAAAGCTACGATTCTAAATGCTTTGTTTTCAAGTATTACCACTTGATACATAAGCACCACAATCATTTGAATTAGAGGACTTCATTATGCTCATTTTTTTCTTTTCTTGACTCTCTAATCATTGATGCTCAGAACATTGAGCTTTGAGGGAGTGCTTTTGCACTTGATCCTAGCCTTGACTTCTAAGTGTTTTATTTTCAAGCATTTGGCTTGATACATAAACACCATAAGTACTTAGTAAATAAATTGCCATTGGTACTCAGAGCCTTCAGCTTTCTCATTCTTTCCCTTTTTTGCTTTTTTCATGGTTTTTATGATTTCAAAAGATTTCACAAAATGTCCTAGATGAAAACTTCAATTAAATAAAATCTAATGCAATTGAGCAACAATCAAACATACTAGCTTTCCAATACTTGTATGCACATGCTAAATTCTTCTTTAATTCCTTGTTTGTTTATGATCATGATAATTAATTGCTGTTGAATTCACAAAACTCAAGTTGGTTGTCATAATGTCACAGCAACATGTTGCAAATCAAAATTCAAACTATGCTTATTCATACCACACATGCATACAGAGAAGATAAAGACAATCATGCAATTTGAAGTGCTGTAAACAAATGAGGGGAAAAGGAACTTTACAACCTTGTAATTCATCTTCTCTATTGTTGTCATTTTCCTCCTATTCTTCCTCTTCCCTTGCCAAACTCAGAATGCTTTCTCATCCTCAAGCAACAATTAGAACAATGGCTATGGGGCTAAGATAGATCATGAGTGTCTTACACAATGAAGTGTTAGTGATACATGTGCTCTAAACAAGCAAAATTAAAGATATGAAGGCATAGAGAAACAGAGACATTATGGTTGCAAAAAATAAGAGGGTGTGCATGATACATTGCATAAAAGAATAAGTAGCACACCAAACTTAGTGTGACACTTTCACTTGGAATTGATGCAAGTATCTAGTAGATATTGAAACCAAATTTTGTTGCATAGCAACACCAAACTTAGAATGCAATCACATGTCCATTTTATTTGAACTAAAACTAAATGAAGCTGTCATTTGTTTACTACAATCACCAAATGAAGCATCTGTCATGAATAAGGATCTCTTAGTGATGTATTAACAAAAACAGTTAAGAATCAAAATAAGTGAAAACATTAAGCAAAGAAATAACTAAAGTAAATAGAATAATAAAGTGTCAAACAAAAAGAAAAATAACACTACAAAGGCATTATGATTATGCAGAAGTGGTGTTTCTTAATGAATTACATAGAGAATTAAGTGCTACACCAAACCTAGAATCTTAGTGTGCCACTTCCATGTAGAATTGATGCAATCATCCCAAGAGATTGAAAACAAATTGTTGCAGGGCAACACCAAACTTAGAATGTAACCATACACCAATTTATTGGAATTTAAACAAAGCAAGGAGAAGAAATGTACCTACTGTCTACCTGTTCTTCACTTTCTTCCTCTTCTTCCAATTTGTTAAGAGGAATGACCTCAAAGGGGGAGAAGTTTCAGCTATTGTCCCCTTTCTTGGTTTCCTCTCAGCAAGCCTCCTTTTGTACATGGCTTGATTGAGCTTGCTTGCTAGTGGTCCAGGGGTTGGATTGCTTGTGGTTGACCTCCTCTTGAATGTTGTCCTTGGTATCTTGGTCACAATCCTCTTCTCGGTGCTTTTGTTAATTGCCTTCACTTCCTTGAATTCAAGAATTGGTGGTTGTATGATTATTGGAGTGATTTCTTCATTAGGAGCCTCTTGAATTGGTGGTTCCATGAGCCCTTCCTTCATTTGATTTTCTGCTTCACTTGAGTCTGGACTTCCTTGATTGTCCTCCTCACTTTCTTGCTTTTCCACTTTCTCCTTCACATTCAACATTTGACTTAATAGTACTTTCATGGAGGAGGTTTGTTGTTCTTCCCAAGATTTCTTCATCTCCTCTTCATATTTTTCGATCACATATTCAAGGGAAGTTTGTGGGGGTTGTGAATGTTCATGTTCCTTCGTCTCCTCAAGTGTAGTTTCATTTTCAAATACCTTCACCACCTCATTCTCTATTGGAGTCTCACTTGATACAGTAGCCTTCTTGTCTTGCTCTTCCACTTTCTCCTTCACATCCACCAAGTGATCTTCATTCTTCTTGCTTAGTGGTTTTGAGTGTTTCCCTATGTTCTTCAAATGCTCATCTATCTTCTGAAGAAGGATTTCTTTTTCTTTCCAGGATTGTTGTTGTTCCTCCATTAGTTGTTCTTGTCTTATCAACAATTCTCTGGATTTTTGAAGGGGATCCTCAGCTATTAGCTCAAAAGATGAAGATTGAGAATGAGTTTCTCGATATATGGGTGCTGTGGTGAAGTTGTTTTGAGTGGTATGGGATGAATCTTGTGGATTGTGAAATAAGTTTTGTGGTTGGTGGAATAAATTGTATGGATCTTGGAGGAGACTTTGTGTTGAGGCATAATCAAGTGATGAACAATCATCAAATGAGGAACTGGGAGGTGAGGTTGGGCAATTTTGTATTAGTGAATTGAAGGTTTGCTCAAGTGATGATGGCTCTTGATAAGTAGAGTATGACACATTGAATGCTCTCTGGTTTTGATCTTCTCAATCATAACTAGAAGAATCGTGGAATTCCTTAGAGTGTGGATCATTTTATGGCCACGGAGAACAATCTTCCAAGTATGCTCTGGCAGTACAATCAAGTGATAATATCCTTAAATAATTAGAATGTGAATTATTGCATTTCCCTTCCCAGCCATCATTTGTGTACGTGCCATCATGGTATGAGTCACTTTGTGGCTCTGGGAAATAGTTTATTTTACTTGATTGTTCATACTCCCTCATTCCTTGTTGATACTCCCATCCACCATGAGGATAATGATATGAATCATTTTATGGTGGTGGTTGGTATCCCTCATGATTCTCTTGCTCATCTTGGGGTTCTGAAGCAAATCTCCATTGATTGGAGTGCTCATAATTTGTATCTTCTTTGTGATATTTCCAACCATCATTAGAATAATGACTTGAATCATATTGTGATGGTGGGCAATATCCCATGAAATTTGTTTGATTAAAAGATGAGGTTAACTTCATTTGAATTTTGTGAAACACAACACCAATGAAAATTGAAGTTCATGTCTCAGAGAAGAACTTCTTAGGGAAGCAAAAACACAAACACCTTGGGTTCAACTTAGAACAGAGAACAAAAATAAAGAAAATACTTGATCTAGACTTATCACCCACTTAATCATTGTTGATATAATCAATTAACGGCTCCAAAAACTTGATGGTGTTTTTGTGGAAAAACGAATTCCAAACACACAACTCACCGACAAGTATACCGGGTCGCATCAAGTAGTAATAACTCACTTATGTAAATCATGTTGCTTGTATGCGAAGTTTGTATTCGTAGGTTTTGATGAATGACAAACCAACAAACATGAAAAGACAAACCAACAAACAACTTGAATGAACAAGCATGAAGAGTTGAAAGCAACACAACAACAACAAGAAACTCAAGTCCACAACATTTGAAGACAAGTATAGTGTCTTAGGACTTAGGTAACTTCTTGTTAAGAACCAATTGCTAAATCTCTCAACACACACTCACAAAATGTTTTGATGCACATCTTGCAATTCGATGCTAGCCAAAAGGTTTAAAAACTTGTTTTCAAAGGTATAAAAGCATAGGAATTGACTCCAACAAGTTTGAGATCAATCCTAAGCATTTTGAAGTGATTTTAAGCCATTCTTTAAGGTTTGCATCGATGCACACTCATCTTGCATCGATGCAAAACATGCAACGACTTGTTGCATCGATGCAAAGATCTTTGCATCGATGCAACCTAGCTGAAAATTCAAATTTCAGCATCAAAGACACATTTGCATCGATGCAAAGTGTTATGCATCGATGCAAATAATTCAAAAACATAAAAAACGGCTAGTTTTGACATAAATGCTCCATCCCATTAATTCCCCAATGTTTCTAAGGTTTGGGGAATCTATAAATGGATGAATTGAAGCCTTATTTCATAAGTTTTGTTTTGAGAAAACTATCTTGTTCATATTCTTTCATTCTACACATTTTTAAGTGATAAAATACACAATTTGAGAGAGTAATATCAATTGGTTCAATAGTGCTAAACTTGTAATCATACACTCTTCTAGAGAGCACTCATTTCATCTCAACAATTCTCTGAGAATTGTTTTCTTGTACACCTTGTAAATTGGAGTGTGATCTCCAAGGTTGAGTCAAGAGTTATAAACACTATAGTCGGTGAGGATACCAAAGAGGTATACTAAGTACTCAAGGCAAATCTTAGAGAAGGTATCTCTAAGTGGAGTGGGTTAGTATACGAGTGGTGATCATATACCGTGAGGTGTTAGAAACTAAGGACTCGGATTGTAAAAGGTTTTGCGCGAGCACCTTGAAGCTTGGCAATAGTGGAACTTCTCAATTGCGATTGAGAAAGAAAGTGGACGTAGGACAAGGATTGTGCCGAACCACTCTAAATAGCGTTTGCATCTCTCCAAACTCATCTCTTCAATATTATTGTCTTTTACCTTTAAGCAAATAAATTGTGATCGTAAAGTAGCTTCGTAAGTACTTAAGGAGTGGCTTAAGTCCGATTGGTGAAAAGCTTGATCAATTTATTTGAATTGGTGTCTATTGGAAAGTAAAAGCTCCTTATAAATGCTTAGCAATTGAGTTAAGCTCTTGGAAAAATACTAGTACAATAACGCTTTTGTATATTGTCTTTAAATTCATCAAAAAGATTCATTGTTGTTGCATTATTCAATTCACCCCCCTCTTGAGTAATTGTGCATAGGTTCTAACAAGTGGCATCAGAGCTTAACCCTTTGAAAGACTTAACCGTTTAAGGGAAAAGATCATGGCAAGCACAGGCTTTAACAACAACAACACTAGCGAAGGTAACTCAACCGCTAGACCTCCTCTTTTTAGCGGAACAAATTACTCTTATTGTAAAAATAAGATGAGAATTTGGATCCGTTCTCAAGATGTGAGAATTTGGAAAGTAATTGAGAATGGAAATCACATTCCAACAAAGACAACAAGCGCTAAAGAAGAAGGAGTCTCCGTCTTAAAGCAAGTTCCGAAAGGAGAAGATGAATATAGTGACGATGATTGGAAGAAAGTGGCAATGAATGATAAAGCCATCAACTTCATTCATTGTGCACTTAACGAGCATGATTATATGAAGATCTCTACATGTGAAACCGCTAAAGAGATTTGGGATAAACTCCAAATCACTTACGAAGGAACCGACCACGTTAAAGAATCAAAGGTATTTATGTTGGTTCATGAATGGGAAAATTTTAAAATGAAAGATGAAGAGAGCATTGAAGAAGCTCTTGAAAGACTCTCCAAGATCTTCAACAATCTAAGCATGCTTGGCACAAAATACAATGATAAACAAATTGTGACCAAGGTGCTTACAAGCCTTACACCAAAATGGAACTCCAAAGTGAACGCCATTGTGGAAGGAAGGCTCTATGATCAACTTACATTTGATCAACTGCGAGGAAATCTTCTCACATATGAAATGACTATGCTAAATAGACAAAAAGGTGAAGAAAGCAAGAAGAAAAGTCTCGCCCTTAAAACAACATCACTGCAAGAAGAGAGTGATGATAATGAAGAAGAAGAAGATGAAGAATTTGTACTCTTATTAAAAAGATTCAATAAGTTTGCAATGAAGAAAAACTTCAAGAGCAAAACAAAGATACCAAAATGCTATGAGTGTGGAAAAGTTGGACACATCAAACCCAATTGTCCAAAACTTCAAAAGGAGGACAAAAACAAGAAACTTAAGAAGAAGGAGAAAGCATACATATCATGGGAGAACGAGGATGAATCCGACTCCGATGACAACGAGGTTGCAAATCTTTGCTTAATGGCAAGCGAAGAAAAGGTTAGTGATGACAACCCCACTTCTTTTAATTTACAAGATGAATATGATGCCTTACTTGAGGTGTACACAAAACTTACCCAAGATTATTCTCTCCTAAAGAAAAAGAATATGGAACTTTTAAAACAAAATGAGATGTTGAAAAACGAGAATATCAATCTTGGAAAAGATAAGTGTAGCACAAGTAGTGATCCATACAAATCTTGTAAAATGCATGAAAATGAAATTACAAATCTTAAGAACACTTTAGCTAAGTTCAATGAATCTTTAAAGAACTTAGATAAAATGTTGAAAAACCAAAAGCATGTTCATAATAAGGAAGGTTTGGGTTTTGAAAAAGGAAAATTTAAAAATGTTAAAACTCCTATTAGGCAACCGCAAGCCCAAAAGGTAAGCATGCCTAAAAGGAATGAAGCCTTTAAACATCCTCCTCAACATGCTTCATTTAGAAATTATACTCACAATGTATATAGATCAAAAGATGTTGCATTTAGGGAACAACCTAGGCAACCATTTAGAAACATGCATAGGATGCATAATCCAAATGTCATATGTCATTATTGTAATAAAGTAGGTCATATAGCACCCGTATGCTTTACTAGAATTAAACATATAAACTTTCGTAGTCAAGATATGAGATGGGCACCACATGGGCATTATGCTCATACTAACCATCAAGGACCCAAATTCACTTGGGTACCTAAAACCAAATTTTAATTGTTTTGTAGGTACGTGTTGGAGCTAAGGATACAAATTGGTATGTTGATAGTGGATGCTCCAAACACATGACCGGCGATGAATCAAAGTTCACCGCAATAGAGCCTACAAACGGAGGAAACGTGATCTATGGAGACAACAACACCGTCAAAGTAATCGGCGTTGAAAAGGTTTATGAGATGATGAATGAGTGATTAATCTTGAGGTAGATTAAAGAATTTGAAGATTATAAATAATGGAGGATCAACAAATTGAAGTTTATAATGGTTTAAATGAGTATATACATGATGGAACTCAAAGGATTGAAGAAAGAACCACCAAAGGATGAAAATTTGGTGATTTTGGGCAAAATGATGCATGCTGCATCGATGCAACCAAGCTTTGCATCGATGCAAAGCACACGACGTGCTATGTGCATCGATGCAAAGACCATTGCATCGATACAAACACGACCAAATTACACAAACACAAGTGAATTTGGCATTTTTGAGCAACAAAACCCCATTTTTGAGCAAAGTCACTTTTTATTGCTTTATGCTTATTTGATTATATGAATTGTTAAACTAACTCCTAGTAAGTTAAGGATTTCTATTATGGTTTAAATACTTTGATATTTCCTTCATAATTTTGTTTAATGATTAATGCTTGTATGCTTGTTTGGTGAATAACTCAAAATAGGCTTGGTACCCCTATTTTAAGTTAATATGCATGTCTTGATATATTTTAGGGGGAATTATGCATGCTTATTATATAAAAAGAGGAAATCAAATTCTTTTTGAAAGGGGGAATATCTCATCCTTGAGATTAATAGAGAAATTAAACTTAAAAAAAAAATTCATTGTTTTATGCATGCTTCTATGACACATTTTAAACTCCCTTTTTTTTGATAATGTCAAAAGGGGGAAGAAAAGTTTGAGGATATTTGAAGTTTTGAACTTTTGAAAAAGGAAGAGAAGTTTGAGGATTTGAAAAGAAGAAATAAGTTTGCAAAACAATGATTTCAAAAAGACTTCCGCTAAGCAAAAACTTTGATATCTAAATCGTTTTCTTTGATAAACGCCCTTTAAAAGAACAAATGCACATATTTAGGGGGAACTCCTGCAAAAAATTTTTGTGAAGTCTTCTCCAAAGCTTTCTATAAAACAAAGTGCATTATTGTTGCTTTCAAAATCATTTATAAATACATATCCTCAAAATTGGTTTGTCATTATCAAAAAGGGGGAAATTGTAAATCATGTTGCTTGTATGCGAAGTTTGTATTCGTAGGTTTTGATGAATGACAAACCAACAAACATGAAAAGACAAACCAACAAACAACTTGAATGAACAAGCATGAAGAGTTGAAAGCAACACAACAACAACAAGAAACTCAAGTCCACAACATTTGAAGACAAGTATAGTGTCTTAGGACTTAGGTAACTTCTTGTTAAGAACCAATTGCTAAATCTCTCAACACACACTCACAAAATGTTTTGATGCACATCTTGCAATTCGATGCTAGCCAAAAGGTTTAAAAACTTGTTTTCAAAGGTACAAAAGCATAGGAATTGACTCCAACAAGTTTGAGATCAATCCTAAGCATTTTGAAGTGATTTTAAGCCATTCTTTAAGGTTTGCATCGATGCACACTCATCTTGCATCGATGCAAAACATGCAACGACTTGTTGCATCGATGCAAAGATCTTTGCATCGATGCAACCTAGCTGAAAATTCAAATTTCAGCATCAAAGACACATTTGCATCGATGCAAAGTGTTATGCATCGATGCAAATAATTCAAAAACATAAAAAACGGCTAGTTTTGACATAAATGCTCCATCCCATTAATTCCCCAACGTTTCTAAGGTTTGGGAAATCTATAAATGGATGAATTGAAGCCTTATTTCATAAGTTTTGTTTTGAGAAAACTATCTTGTTCATATTCTTTCATTCTACACATTTTTAAGTGATAAAATACACAATTTGAGAGAGTAATATCAATTGGTTCAATAGTGCTAAACTTGTAATCATACACTCTTCTAGAGAGCACTCATTTCATCTCAACAATTCTCTGAGAATTGTTTTCTTGTACACCTTGTAAATTGGAGTGTGATCTCCAAGGTTGAGTCAAGAGTTATAAACACTATAGTCGGTGAGGATACCAAAGAGGTATACTAAGTACTCAAGGCAAATCTTAGAGAAGGTATCTCTAAGTGGAGTGGGTTAGTATACGAGTGGTGATCATATACCGTGAGGTGTTAGAAACTAAGGACTCGGATTGTAAAAGATTTTGCGCGAGCACCTTGAAGCTTGGCAATAGTGGAACTTCTCAATTGCGATTGAGAAAGAAAGTGGACGTAGGACAAGGATTGTGCCGAACCACTCTAAATAGCGTTTGCATCTCTCCAAACTCATCTCTTCAATATTATTGTCTTTTACCTTTAAGCAAATAAATTGTGATCGTAAAGTAGCTTCGTAAGTACTTAAGGAGTGGCTTAAGTCCGATTGGTGAAAAGCTTGATCAATTTATTTGAATTGGTGTCTATTGGAAAGTAAAAGCTCCTTATAAATGCTTAGCAATTGAGTTAAGCTCTTGGAAAAATACTAGTACAATAACGCTTTTGTATATTGTCTTTAAATTCATCAAAAAGATTCATTGTTGTTGCATTACTCAATTCACCCCCCCTCTTGAGTAATTGTGCATAGGTTCTAACAAGTGGCATCAGAGCTTAACCCTTTGAAAGACTTAACCGTTTAAGGGAAAAGATCATGGCAAGCACAGGCTTTAACAACAACAACACTAGCGAAGGTAACTCAACCGCTAGACCTCCTCTTTTTAGCGGAACAAATTACTCTTATTGGAAAAATAAGATGAGAATTTGGATCCGTTCTCAAGATGTGAGAATTTGGAAAGTAATTGAGAATGGAAATCACATTCCAACAAAGACAACAAGCGCTAAAGAAGAAGGAGTCTCCGTCTTAAAGCAAGTTCCGAAAGGAGAAGATGAATATAGTGACGATGATTGGAAGAAAGTGGCAATGAATGATAAAGCCATCAACTTCATTCATTGTGCACTTAACGAGCATGATTATATGAAGATCTCTACATGTGAAACCGCTAAAGAGATTTGGGATAAACTCCAAATCACTTACGAAGGAACCGACCACGTTAAAGAATCAAAGGTATTTATGTTGGTTCATGAATGGGAAAATTTTAAAATGAAAGATGAAGAGAGCATTGAAGAAGCTCTTGAAAGACTCTCCAAGATCTTCAACAATCTAAGCATGCTTGGCACAAAATACAATGATAAACAAATTGTGACCAAGGTGCTTACAAGCCTTACACCAAAATGGAACTCCAAAGTGAACGCCATTGTGGAAGGAAGGCTCTATGATCAACTTACATTTGATCAACTGCGAGGAAATCTTCTCACATATGAAATGACTATGCTAAATAGACAAAAAGGTGAAGAAAGCAAGAAGAAAAGTCTCGCCCTTAAAACAACATCACTGCAAGAAGAGAGTGATGATAATGAAGAAGAAGAAGATGAAGAATTTGTACTCTTATTAAAAAGATTCAATAAGTTTGCAATGAAGAAAAACTTCAAGAGCAAAACAAAGGTACCAAAATGCTATGAGTGTGGAGAAGTTGGACACATCAAACCCAATTGTCCAAAACTTCAAAAGGAGGACAAAAGCAAGAAACTTAAGAAGAAGGAGAAAGCATACATATCATGGGAGAACGAGGATGAATCCGACTCCGATGACAACGAGGTTGCAAATCTTTGCTTAATGGCAAGCGAAGAAAAGGTTAGTGATGACAACCCCACTTCTTTTAATTTACAAGATGAATATGATGCCTTACTTGAGGTGTACACAAAACTTACCCAAGATTATTCTCTCCTAAAGAAAAAGAATATGGAACTTTTAAAACAAAATGAGATGTTGAAAAACGAGAATATCAATCTTGGAAAAGATAAGTGTAGCACAAGTAGTGATCCATACAAATCTTGTAAAATGCATGAAAATGAAATTACAAATCTTAAGAACACTTTAGCTAAGTTCAATGAATCTTCAAAGAACTTAGATAAAATGTTGAAAAACCAAAAGCATGTTCATAATAAGGAAGGTTTGGGTTTTGAAAAAGGAAAATTTAAAAATGTTAAAACTCCTATTAGGCAACCGCAAGCCCAAAAGGTAAGCATGCCTAAAAGGAATGAAGCCTTTAAACATCCTCCTCAACATGCTTCATTTAGAAATTATAATCACAATGTATATAGATCAAAAGATGTTGCATTTAGGGAACAACCTAGGCAACCATTTAGAAACATGCATAGGATGCATAATCCAAATGTCATATGTCATTATTGTAATAAAGTAGGTCATATAGCACCCGTATGCTTTACTAGAATTAAACATATAAACTTTCGTAGTCAAGATATGAGATGGGCACCACATGGGCATTATGCTCATACTAACCATCAAGGACCCAAATTCACTTGGGTACCTAAAACCAAATTTTAATTGTTTTGTAGGTACGTGTTGGAGCTAAGGATACAAATTGGTATGTTGATAGTGGATGCTCCAAACACATGACCGGCGATGAATCAAAGTTCACCGCAATAGAGCCTACAAACGGAGGAAACGTGATCTATGGAGACAACAACACCGTCAAAGTAATCGGCGTTGAAAAGGTTTATGAGTTGATGAATGAGTGATTAATCTTGAGGTAGATTAAAGAATTTGAAGATTATAAATAATGGAGGATCAACAAATTGAAGTTTATAATGGTTTAAATGAGTATATACATGATGGAACTCAAAGGATTGAAGAAAGAACCACCAAAGGATGAAAATTTGGTAATTTTGGGCAAAATGATGCATGCTGCATCGATGCAACCAAGCTTTGCATCGATGCAAAGCACATGACGTGCTATGTGCATCGATGCAAAGACCATTGCATCGATACAAACACGACCAAATTACACAAACACAAGTGAATTTGGCATTTTTGAGCAACAAAACCCCATTTTTGAGCAAAGTCACTTTTTATTGCTTTATGCTTATTTGATTATATGAATTGTTAAACTAACTCCTAGTAAGTTAAGGATTTCTATTATGGTTTAAATACTTTGATATTTCCTTCATAATTTTGTTTAATGATTAATGCTTGTATGCTTGTTTGGTGAATAACTCAAAATAGGCTTGGTACCCCTATTTTAAGTTAATATGCATGTCTTGATATATTTTAGGGGGAATTATGCATGCTTATTATATATAAAAAGAGGAAATCAAATTCTTTTTGAAAGGGGGAATATCTCATCCTTGAGATTAATAGAGAAATTAAACTTAAAAAAAAAAAATTCATTGTTTTATGCATGCTTCTATGACACATTTTAAACTCCCTTTTTTTTGATAATGTCAAAAGGGGGAAGAAAAGTTTGAGGATATTTGAAGTTTTGAACTTTTGAAAAAGGAAGAGAAGTTTGAGGATTTGAAAAGAAGAAATAAGTTTGCAAAACAATGATTTCAAAAAGACTTCCGCTAAGCAAAAACTTTGATATCTAAATCGTTTTCTTTGATAAACGCCCTTTAAAAGAACAAATGCACATATTTAGGGGGAACTCCTGTAAAAAATTTTTGTGAAGTCTTCTCCAAAGCTTTCTATAAAACAAAGTGCATTATTGTTGCTTTCAAAATCATTTATAAATACATATCCTCAAAATTGGTTTGTCATTATCAAAAAGGGGGAAATTGTAAATCATGTTGCTTGTATGCGAAGTTTGTATTCGTAGGTTTTGATGAATGACAAACCAACAAACATGAAAAGACAAACCAACAAACAACTTGAATGAACAAGCATGAAGAGTTGAAAGCAACACAACAACAACAAGAAACTCAAGTCCACAACATTTGAAGACAAGTATAGTGTCTTAGGACTTAGGTAACTTCTTGTTAAGAACCAATTGCTAAATCTCTCAACACACACTCAAAAAAGGTTTTGATGCACATCTTGCAATTCGATGCTAGCCAAAAGGTTTAAAAACTTGTTTTCAAAGGTACAAAAGCATAGGAATTGACTCCAACAAGTTTGAGATCAATCCTAAGCATTTTGAAGTGATTTTAAGCCATTTTTTAAGGTTTGCATCGATGCACACTCATCTTGCATCGATGCAAAACATGCAACGACTTGTTGCATCGATGCAAAGATCTTTGCATCGATGCAACCTAGCTGAAAATTCAAATTTCAGCATCAAAGACACATTTGCATCGATGCAAAGTGTTATGCATCGATGCAAATAATTCAAAAACATAAAAAACGGCTAGTTTTGACATAAATGCTCCATCCCATTAATTCCCCAACGTTTCTAAGGTTTGGGGAATCTATAAATGGATGAATTGAAGCCTTATTTCATAAGTTTTGTTTTGAGAAAACTATCTTGTTCATATTCTTTCATTCTACACATTTTTAAGTGATAAAATACACAATTTGAGAGAGTAATATCAATTGGTTCAATAGTGCTAAACTTGTAATCATACACTCTTCTAGAGAGCACTCATTTCATCTCAACAATTCTCTGAGAATTGTTTTCTTGTACACCTTGTAAATTGGAGTGTGATCTCCAAGGTTGAGTCAAGAGTTATAAACACTATAGTCGGTGAGGATACCAAAGAGGTATACTAAGTACTCAAGGCAAATCTTAGAGAAGGTATCTCTAAGTGGAGTGGGTTAGTATACGAGTGGTGATCATATACCGTGAGGTGTTAGAAACTAAGGACTCGGATTGTAAAAGGTTTTGCGCGAGCACCTTGAAGCTTGGCAATAGTGGAACTTCTCAATTGCGATTGAGAAAGAAAGTGGACGTAGGACAAGGATTGTGCCGAACCACTCTAAATAGCGTTTGCATCTCTCCAAACTCATCTCTTCAATATTATTGTCTTTTACCTTTAAGCAAATAAATTGTGATCGTAAAGTAGCTTCGTAAGTACTTAAGGAGTGGCTTAAGTCCGATTGGTGAAAAGCTTGATCAATTTATTTGAATTGGTGTCTATTGGAAAGTAAAAGCTCCTTATAAATGCTTAGCAATTGAGTTAAGCTCTTGGAAAAATACTAGTACAATAACGCTTTTGTATATTGTCTTTAAATTCATCAAAAAGATTTATTGTTGTTGCATTACTCAATTCACCCCCCCCTCTTGAGTAATTGTGCATAGGTTCTAACAACTTAGAGTGAGGTTGATCCCACATGGATTGATGGATCAAGCAACTTTAGTGGGTGATTAGTTTAGTCAAGCTAACATTGAGTGAATTGTGTGAAGTGTAACCAACAGAAAGTAAATTGACAAGAATTGTAAATGAAAGAATGTAAATAGGCAGAAAACTTAAACAGCAAGGAATGTAAATTGACAAAATCTTAAATGGCAAGAAAGGTAAACTGCATGAAAAGCAAAGGGGGTTGGGGTGCTGGAAATTAAAGAGAGCAATAGATCAAAACTCAGAACTCTTGCAGAAAGCTTAACGTGCAGGAAAGTAAATTGGGAGCAATGTAAACAGAGAAGCGAAATTGCAGTGAATCAAAACTTAGAGCAATTGCAGAGGAATTAAAATCGTGCAGGAAATGTAAATGAGATTTACAGCAAGCTCAATGTAAACTGAATTAAAAATGAAAACAACAAATGAAATTAGATCCAATTCCTTAATTCTCAGAATTATGTAGCAGAGGAACAAGGATGAATTTCAGATTAAGAATTGAAACAGAATTCCTTCAATCTTAATCTGAAATTTAAAGCAGAAAGTAAAAGTTGATGAAGCAAGAAAATGAAAACAGGAAAATAACTTCAAATCCAATTCTTAGAACAATTGAGAAGAGAGGTAAAAGATGAATCTCAAACTTAGAATCAATGAAGCTCTTCAATCTCAATTTAAATTCCAAGAACAGATGTTGCAGAAGAAAATGAAAATGGAGGAAGAAGAACTAAGATCCAAATTCAATTCTCAAATTCAAAAAGGAAAAATTAAAAGAGAGCTCTCTACTACTACTGCTCCCTAGTGGAGCTAGCCTCTTTAATAAAATGGAATTGATGCCTTTATATAGGCTTTACCCAATGAAAATGAAATTACAATTAAATGAAAATCCTAATTCTAACTTGTTCTTATGCCTTTGAGTCAATGGGCTTTGCTTGCTTTTTATTTGAAGAGTGGATCCGGTTGGCTTTTTGATTTGATGAAGAATTGAATTAAATTGGATTTTTGGTTGAATTTGGACCATGGGTGTTGCTTCCAGGGCAAGGCTCGGCTCTTGGCAAGAGCTTTGGCCAAGAGATTTGGTTCCCTTCCTTGCCAAAGTGTACGCACGTTCCTTCCTTGTGACAAGAGAACAAAGCTCTTGGCAAGAGCTTTGCTTGTCCTTGAGGTCCATGGTTCTAGTCTTGGGTGAAGCAGTTGCTGGCCATTTTCCTTGGCATGAGTAGCGCTACTTCCTTGCTTCCCTTGGTATCCCTCTTCGAATCCTGGTGGAAGCACTTTGATTCATTTTTACTTATTTTTGGCCCTTAAAGAAGCTTTTTACTCGTGTCTTAATTCTATGCCAAATATGGATTCCCATATACCGTTCGAAAGCTCTGAATGTCAGCTTTCCAACGCAACTGGAAGCACATCAATCAGACATCTGTAGCTCAAGTTATAGCCATTTGAATGAGGCATAGTCATACTGTGAGCGCCCAGATTTTAACTTAGCGAAAATTTTGCTTCCAAGCTCAATTTCCTTGATTTTTCCTTGAAGAAGCCCGAAAAAGCTCTTGGAGAAAGCTCTTGGCAAGAGCTTTAGGCAAGAGCTTTGCTTTGAGTTTTGCCTTGCTTTTTGAAGTACAACTCTTGGCAAGAGCTTTAGGCTCTTGGCAAGAGCTTTGTGCCTTTTCTCCTTGTTGTGAGACACGCTTTTCTTCCCTTGGGCCACACTTTTCTTCCTTAGTTTGGTCATGGGCCACGCTTTTAAAAGCGTGGCCTAAGGCTCCAATGTGTGCTCCAACTTCAAAGTGTGTCCCAAAGCTCTTTTTTTCTCCTTGTTAACTTATTTTGTGCTTCTTTGCTTCTTTTTCTTCTTATTTCCTACAAGATTTATAAAATTAAAATATCAAAGAAATATACCATTTAAGCACAAAAGAATGCAATATTTGAGCACAAATCATCAATTTCTTGTATGAAAAAGCATAGAAAAACATGACATGGTGACATGTCATCAAGGTCCAATCTAGATACTTTAATGACGTCTTTTCTGCCCTCTGTTTTTGTAACTGAGGGTTCTTTGAGAGTTTCTTGGATCAGGCTTCTATTATTCCCTCCTGGCTTGGTACTTTCTAGCTTGGAGAGGGCATCTGCTCTGCTGTTGAGATATTGAGTTATGTGTTTGACCTCGGTCTCAGCAAATCGCCTACGGTATTCCAAGATTTTGTCTAAGTACCTTTTCATGTTGGGATCTTTAGCCTGGTACTCTCCATTGATTTGTGAGGTCACTACTTGAGAGTCGCTAAACATAACTACTTTTGTTGCACCAACTTCTTCTGACATTTTCAACCCTGCAATCAAGGCTTCATATTCTGTTTAATTGTTGGAGACTAGGAATTCGAATTTGAGGGAGACTTCTACTTGAGTTCCCTCTTGGTTGACTAAGATTATGCCTGTGCCACTCCCAACTTTATTGGAGGATCCATCTACATATAGTTCCCATGCAGTGGAGGCTTTCTCTTGATCTCCTGCATATTCTGCCATGAAGTTGGTGAGGCATTGGGATTTGATTGCCTTCCGAGTTTCATACTTAAGATGTCGACTCGGATAGCTCTATGGCCCATTGAACCATTCTACCCGCAATATCCGTCTTTTGGAGGATTTGCTTCATGGTTTGGTTTGTTTGAACTCTTATTGTGTTAGCTTGAAAATAAGGCCGTAGCCTTCAAGAGGCTACTATTAAGGGATGCGCAAACTTCTCCAGTTTTTGATACCTTAATTCAGGGCCTTGTAGAACTTTACTGGTGAAGTATACGGGATGTTGCCCGACCTCGTCTTCCCGTATTAAAGCTGAGGCTACAGCTTTGTCTGCTACGGACAAATACAAGACGAGTTCTTCCCCAACTGTAGGTTGGGTCAGAATAGGAGGTTGTCTTAAAAATCTTTTGAACTCCTGGAATGCTTCTTCGCACTCATGAGTCCATTCGAACTGGCATTCTTTTCTTAGTAGAGAGAAGAGTGGTAAGGATCTTAATGTTGATCCTGTCAAAAACCTGAAGAGGATGGCAAGTCGGCCATTTAGCTACTGGACCTCCTTTAAGCAAGTCAGGCTTTTCATTTCTAGGATTGCTTTACACTTGTCGGAACTGGCTTCGATCCCCCCATCAAAGTTCCTCAAGAAGACCTATGATTTATAGAAAAATTGAATCATGACCAGTCAATAGCTTTCAAGTGCATTATGAATACAGTTGATAGGAGAGAAAATGGAGTGTTATTCGTTGATGGGCCAGGGAGAGCAGGCAAAATATTTTTTTTACAGAGCTATAATTGCAGACTTAAGAAGTAAAGGACTTATTGTCTTGGTAACTGCGTCATCAGGAATAGCTGCAACTTTACTACCTGGGGGTCGAACAACTCATTCTAAATTTAAGATCCCAATTAATGCAGAGCTATTCTCCATATGCTACATAAGTAAACAATGTGATCTCGCAAAACTGATTAGGCAAACAACAACGATAATTTGGGATGAATAACCAATGGCTAATAAAGAGACAATGGAATCATTAGACCATACATTGCGAGACATATTAGAAAATAATAATCTATTTGGAGGAAAAGTGATGGTAATGGGAGGGGATTTCTGCCAAGTACTACCTGTTATACCGAAAGGAAGTAAGTCGCAATTGATTTAAGCTTTTATTGTTAAATAACATTTGTGGGCATTCACAAAAATTCTCCACCTACAACAAAATATGCGATCTCTTAATGATCATAATTTTGCGGAGTATCTTATGTGCATAGGGGATGAGATTGAGGCTACCATATGCGAGGACTTGGTACAAATAGAAGCATACATGGCAATACTATTGAAAGGTGATGCATCATTACACAAATTAATAGAAAAAACATTTTCAAATTTACAACTTCATGGGTGGGATGCATCTTAAATGGTGGTGAGAATGATACTGACACCCAAAAACAATGATGTACAATAGCTCAATGATATAATCATCAACAAATTTTTAGGAGACGAATGAATTTTAGCATCCTTTGATAAAGTAGAAGGAGATACCAATAATCTGTATCAATAAGAATATGTTAACTCAATCTTCACAGGTGGATTGTGATAAACCACTATTTTATGGTTTATCTTTTTCTCAATTAAGTGGTTTTTATCAAATCCTTGCCCACTTATTCATATGATTTGCATAGTTTTACAATCCCTTCCTAGTTTTGTTCTGTGATTGAAAGCTTGTTTCCTACAGTCTTTGATTTGTGTATTTTAAGTCTCCTTTATACTATTCGATTCCATGATCCGTGTGTTAAGTGTTTCAGGCTTTATAGGGCAGGAATGGCTTAGAGGATGAAAAGGAAGCTTGCAAAAATGGAAGGAACACAAGAAACTAAGGAGATAACCAGCGAGCATCGACGCACACGCATGGCTCACGCATGCGTGCGATATAGAGAAATTTGCAGTGATGCGTGCACGTGCCTGATGTGTACGCATGGATTGGAGTTCTGCAATATGACACGAGCGCATGCTTGACACGTACGCGTGACTGATGTGTACGCGTGTGATGAACGGATAATTTATACGCTTTTTGGCATTGTTTTTAGGTAGTTTTTAGTATGATCTAGTTACATTTAGGGATGTTTTCATTAGTTTTTATGCTAAATTCACATTTCTGGACTTTACTATGAGTTTGTGTGTTTTTCTGTGATTTCAGGTATTTTCTGGTTGAAATTGAGGGATCTGAGCAAAACTCTGATAGGAGGCTGACAAAGGACTGCTGATGCTGTTGGAATCTGACCTCTCTGCACTTAAAATGGATTTTCTGGAGCTACAAAACTCCAAATGGCGCGCTCTCAACGGCGTTGGAAAGTAGACATCCAGAGCTTTCCAGCAATATAAATAATCTATACTTTATTCGTGATTAGATGACGTAAACTGGCGCTCAACGCCAGTTCCATGCTGCATTCTGGAGTCAAACGCCAGAAACACGTCACGAACCAGACTTGAACGCCCAAAACACGTTACAACTTGGCGTTCAACTCCAAAAGAAGCCTCAGCTCGTGTAACATTCAAGCTCAACCCAAACATACACCAAGTGGGCCCCGGAAATGGATTTATGTATCAATTACTTACTTCTGTAAACCCTAGTAGCTAGTTTAGTATAAATAGAACTTTTTACTAGTGTATTAGACATCTTTGGTCTCAGTTTTATATTATTATTCATCTAAGGAGACTATTGATCACGTTTTGGGGGCTGGCCATTCGACCATGCCTGAACCTCTATCACTTATGTATTTTCGACGGTGGAGTTTCTACACACCATAAGATTAATGGTGTGGAGCTCTGCTGTACCTCAAGTTTCAATACAATTACTACTATTTTCTATTCAATTCGACTTATTCTTATTCTAAGATATTCGTTGCACTTCAACATGATGAATGTAATGATCCGTGACACTCATCATCATTCTCACCTATGAACGCGTGACTGACAACCACTTCCATTCTACTTTAGACCGTGCGCATATCTCTTCGATTCCTTAATCAGAGTCTTCGTGGTATAAGCTAGAATTGATGGCGGCATTCATGGGAATCCGGAAAGTCTAACCTTGTCTGTGGTATTCCGAGTAGGATTCCGGGATTGAATGACTGTGACGAGCTTCAAACTCGTGATTGCTGGGCGTGATCACAAACGCGAAAGAATCAAGGGATTCTATTCCAACATGATCGAGAACCGACAGATGATTAGCCGTGCTGTGATAGAGCATTTGGATCATTTTCACTGAGAGGATGGGATGTAGCCATTGACAACGGTGATGCCCTACATACAGCTTGCCATAGAAAGGAGTGACAAAGATTGGATAAAGGCAGTAGGGAAGTAGAGATTCAGAAGGAACATAGCACCTCCATACACCTATCTGAAATTCCCACCATTGAATTACATGAGTAACTCTATCTTTATTTTCTGTTTGATTTATTATTATTATCCAAAAAAACAATAATCTCTTAATACAGTTAAATCTGCCTGACTGGGATTTACAAGATGACCATAGCTTGCTTCATACCAACAATCTTTGTAGGATCGACCCTTACTCACATAAGGTATTACTTGGACGACCCAGTACACTTGCTGGTTAGTTGTGCGGAGTTGTGACAAAGTGAGATTCACGTTTGAGAGCGCTACCAAGTTATTGGAGCCATTGTTGATTATCACAATTTCATCCACCAAGTTTTTGGCGCCGTTGCCGGGGATTGTTCGAGTATGGACAACTGACGGTTCATCTTGTTGCTCAGATTAGGTAATTTTCTTTTCAAAAAGTTTTCAAAAAGTTTTCGTTTTTCCAAAAAAAAATTATTTTTGAAAATTTTTTTAAATTATTCTATGGCTTTAAAACTTTCAAGAATGAATTCTAGAGTTTCATGGTAACATGTTGAATCCTAGCTGGCTGTAAAGCCATATCCAAACTCATTTGGGATTAGTCTTCAACTAATCACCACAATGCATGTAATGCCATCCTAAAACTGGTTGGCTATTCCAACCCCTGAATTGGAGCTTTAGGCTAACATTGAAAGATTCCTGGAATTCTTCTTAAAGATTTTGAATTTCTTATTTTCTTTTTTTTATATGTTTTTCGAAAAAATAAAATAAAATACAAAAAAATTATAAAATTATAAAAACCAAAAATATTTTTTGTTTCTTGTTTGAGTCTTGAGTCAATTTTTAAGTTTGGTGTCAATTGCATGTTTTAAAAATTATTATGCATTTTTCGAAAAAATTCATGCATTCATAGTGTTCTTCATGATCTTCAAGTCGTTCTTGGTAAATCTTCTTGTTTGATCTTGATGATTTCTTGTTTTGTGTTGTATGTTGTTTTTCATATGCATTTTTGCATTCATAGTGTCCATACATTAAAGAATTCTAAGTTTGGTGTCTTGCATGTTTTCTTTGCATAAAAAATTTTTCAAAAATATGTTCTTGATGTTCATCATGATCTTCAAAGTGTTCTTGGTGTTCATCTTGACATTCATAGTGTTCTTACATGCATCATGTGTTTGATCCAAAATTTTCATGTTTTGGGTCATTTTTATGTTTTTCTCTCTCATCATTAAAAATTCAAAAAAAAAATATTTTCCTTATTTCTCTCCAAATTTTCGAAAATTTGAGTTGACTTAGTCAAAAATTTTAAAATTAGTTGTTTCTTACAAAGTCAAGTCAAATTTTCAATTTTAAAAATCTTATCTTTTCAAAACTTTTTCAAAAATTAAATCTTTTTCATTTTTCTTATTAATTTTCGAAAACTCTTTAAAATGTTTTTCAAAAAAAATCTTTTTCTTAATTTTATCTTAAGTTTTGAAATTATGTTAACAATTAATATGATTGATTCAAAAATTTGAAGTTTGTTACTTTCTTGTTAAGAAAGGTTCAATCTTTCAATTTTAGAATCTTATCTTTTAGTTTCTTGTTTGTTAAGTAATTAATTTTAATTTTAAAAATTAAATCTTTTTTTATCCTATCTTTTTATCATATCTTCTTTTCTTATCTTTTTATCATATCTTTTTCAAAATTTTATCTTTTTCAAAAATTTGATTTCAAAATATCTTATCTAACTTCTTATCTTTTCAAATTTGGTTTTAATATCTTTTTCAACTAACTATTTGACTTTTTGTTTGTTTCTTATCTTTTTCAAAATCACCTAACTACTCTTCCCTCTTTAATTTTCGAAAATATCTCATCTCTTTTTCAAAAATTCTTTTTAATTGTTTTAAATTTAAATTTTAATTATATCTTATCTTTAATTTTCGAAAATCATTAACTACTTTTTCAAAATTATTTTCGAATTCTCTCTCTCTTCTCTTCTTCTATTTATTTATTTATTTACTAACACTTCTCTTCACCTCTCTTCATCTCCAATCACTGCCTCTATCATCATCCTTGTGATTGGATTCTCCACTCTTATTCCTTTCTTTTTCTACTAATAATAAGGATCGTCTTTGTCCAGATATAGAGGATTCCTCTTCCTTTTTTTTCTTTTTCTCTTCTCTTTCATATGAGCAGGAATAAGGAAAAAGGCATCTTTGTTGAAGCTGATCCAGAACCTGAAAGGACTCTGAAGAGGAAACTAAGAGAAGCTAAATTACAACAATCTAGAGGCAACCTTTCTGAAATTTTCGAACAAGAGAAGAAGATGGCAGCCGAACCCAACAACAATAATGCAAGGAGGATGCTTGGTGATTTCACTAAACCAACGTCCAAGTTTGATGGAAGAAGCATCACAATTCCTGCCATTGAAGCAAATAATTTTGAGCTAAAACCTCAAATAGTTGCTTTGATGCAACAGAACTGCAAGTTTCATGGACTTCCATCTGAAGATCCTTATCAGTTTTTAACTGAGTTATTGCAGATTTGTGGGACTGTTAAGACAAATAGAGTAGATCCTGAAGTCTACAGGCTCATGCTTTTCCCTTTTGCTGTAAGAGACAGAGCTAGAACATGGTTGGACTCACAACCAAAAGATAGCCTGGACTCCTGGGATAAGCTGGTCACAGCCTTCTTGGATAAATTCTTTCCTCCTCAAAAGTTGAGCAAGCTTAGAGTGGATGTTCAGACCTTCAAGCAAAAAGATGGTGAATCCCTCTATGAAGCTTGGGAAAGATACAAGCAGATGACCAAAAAGTGTCCTTCTAACATGTTTTCATATTGGACCATATTAGATATATTCTATTATGGTCTATCTGAGTTTTCCAAAATGTCATTGGACCATTCTGCAGGTGGATCTATCCACTTAAAGAAAACGCCTGCAGAAGCTCAAGAACTTATTGACATGGTTGCAAATAACCAATTCATGTACACTTCTGAGAGGAATTCCGTGAATAATGGGACGCCTCAGAGGAAGGGAGTTCTTGAAATTGATGCTCTGAATGCCATATTGGCTCAGAACAAAGTGTTGACTCAGCAAGTTAACAAGATTTCTCAAAGTCTGAATGGATGGCAAAATGCATCCAACAGTACTAAAGAGGCAGCTTCTGAAGAAGCTTATGATCCTGAGAACCCTGCAATAGCAGAGGTAAATTACATGGGTGAACCTTATTGAAACACCTATAATTCATCATGGAGAAATCATCCAAATTTCTCATGGAAGGATCAACAAAAGCCTCAACAAGGTTTTAATAATGGTGGAAGAAACAGGCTAAGTAATAACAAGCCTTTTCCATCATCTTCTCAACAACAGACAGAGAATTCTAAGCAGAGCCCCTCTAATTTAGCAAATTTAGTCTCTGATCTGTCTAAGGCTACTTTAAGTTTCATGAGTGAAACAAGGTCCTCCATCAGAAATTTGGAGGCACAAGTGGGTCAGCTGAGTAAGAAAGTCACTGAAACTCTTCCCAGTATTCTCCCAGCAATACAGAAGAGAATCCAAAAGGAGAGTGCAAGGCCATTGATGTAATCAATATGGCCGAATGCACAAGGGAGGAGAAGGACGAAAATCCTAGTGGGGAAGACCTCCTGGGACGTCTCTAAAACAAGAAGGAGTTCCCTATTAAGGACCTAAAGGAATCTGAGGCTCATATAGAGACCATAGAGATTCCACTAAATCTCCTTCTGCCATTCATGAGCTCTGAAGACTATTCTCCCTCAGAAGAGGATGAAGATGTGACTGGAGAGCAAGTTGCTCAATATCTAGGAGCCATCATGAAGCTGAATGCCAAGTTGTTTGGTAATGAGACTTGGGAAGGTGAACCTCCCTTGCTCATTAGTGAACTAGATACATGGGTTCAGAAAAATTTACCTCAAAAGAGACAAGATCCTGGTAAATTCTTAATACCCTGTACCATAGGCACCATGACCTTTAACAAGGCTCTGTGTGACCTGGGGTCAGGCATAAATCTTATGCCACTCTCTGTAATGGAGAAAGAGGGATCATTGAGGTACAGCCTGCCTTATTCTCATTACAATTGGCTGACAAGTCAGTAAGACAAGCTTATGGATTAGTAGAGGACGTGTTGGTAAAGGTTAAAGGCCTTTACATTCTTACTGATTTCATAATATTAGACACTAGGAAGGAGGAGGATGAATGCATCATCCTTAGAAGACCTTTCCTAGCCACAGAAAAAGCTGTGATAGACGTTAACAGAGGAGAATTAGTCCTTCAATTGAATGGGGACTACCTTGTGTTTAAGGCACACAGCTATCCTTCTGTAAGAAGGGAGAGTAGCATGCAGAGCTTCTCTTAGTACAGAGTCAAACAGAGACCCCACAATCAAACTCTAAGATTGGTGTTGGAAGGCCACAACCAAACTCTAAGTTTGGTGTTGAACCCCCATATCCAAACTCTAAGTTTGGTGTTGGGAGTCCACAACATTGACCTGATCACCTTTGTGCCTCCAAGAGAGCCCACTGTCAAGCTAGTGACACTAAAAGAGCGCTTGTTAGGAGGCAACCCAATTTTCATTTATCTAATTTTATTTTATTTTCATTGTTCTTTTATGTTTTATTAGGTTCATGATCATGTGGAGTCACAAAAATATTAAAATTAAAAGCAGAATAAAAAACAGCAGAAGAAAAATCACACCCTGGAGGAAGGACTTACTGGCGTTTAAATGCCAGTAAGGAGCATCTGGCTGGCGTTCAACGCCAGAACAGAGCATGGAGCTGGCACTGAACGCTAGAAACAAGCAACATCCTGGCGTTTGGATGCCAGGAATATGCCCTGAGGAAAGCTGGCGCTAAACGCCAGTAACAAGCATGGAACTGGCGTTCAACGCCAGAAACATGCTACACATGGATGTTGAACGCCCATAACGTGCATCACTTCGGCGTTTAAACGCCAGAATGGTATGCTAAAGCATTTTACATGCCTAATTGGTGCAGGGATGTAAATCCTTGACACCTCAGGATCTGTGGACCCCACAGGATCCCCACAGGATCATCTCAGGATCTGTGGACCCCACAGGATCCCCACCTAACATATTCCCACCTTACCTCCTAATTAATCCTATAACACACTTTCCCAAAAACCCTTCACCAATCACCTCAATCTCTCTTCCCAATTAGCCCCTTCACCACTCACATCCATCCGCTCTTCCCCAAAAACCTCACCTACCTTCAAAATTCAAAAATCTTTCCCACCCAAACCCACCCTAATTGGCCGAACCTACCCTCTCTCACTTCCCTATATAAACCCCTCCATTCTCCTTAATTTTCACACAACACAAACCTCTCTTCTCCTTCTTGGCTGAATACACCTCTCCCCCTCTCCTCCATATTTTCTTCTTCTTCTTCTTCTATTCTTTTTTCTTTTGCTCGAGGGCGAGCAACATTCTAAGTTTGGTGTGGTAAAAGCATAGTTTTTTGTTTTTCCATAACCATTGATGGCACCCAAGGCCGAAGAATCCACTAGAAAAGGAAAAGGGAAGACAAAAGCTTCCACCTCTGAGTCATGGGAGATGGAAAGATTCATCTCCAAAGCCCATCAAGACCACTTCTACGATGTTGTGGCCAAGAAGAAGGTGATCCCTGAGGTCCCTTTCAAGCTCAAGAAAAATGAGTATCCGGAGATCCGACATGAGATCCAAAGAAGAGGTTGGAAAGTTCTAACCAACCCCATTCAACAAGTCAGAATCTTAATGGTTCAAGAGTTCTATGCCAATGCATGGATCACTAGGAACCATGATCAAAGTGTGAATCCGAGTCCAAAGAATTATCTTACAATGGTTCGGGGGAAATACTTAGATTTTAGTCTGGAAAATGTGAGGTTGGCGTTCAACTTACCTATGATACAAGGAGATGCACGCCCCTACACTAGAAGGTTCAACTTTAATCAAAGGTTGGACCAAGTCCTTATGGACATATGTGTGGAAGGAGCTCAATGGAAAAGAGACTCCAAAGGCAAGCAGGTTCAACTAAGAAGACTGGACCTCAAGCCTGTGGCTAGAGGATGGTTGGAGTTCATTCAACGCTCTATCATCCCCACTAGCAACCGATCTGAAGTTACTTTGGATCGGGCCATCATAATTCATAGCATCATGATTGGAGAGGAAGTAGAAGTTGATGAAGTCATCTCCTATGAATTCTACAAAATAGCCGATAAGTCCTCTACTTTGGCAAGGCTAGCTTTTCCTCATCTTATTTGCCATCTATGTTACTCAGCTGGAGTTATCATAGAAGGAGACATCCTCATTGAGGAGGACAAGCCCATCACTAAGAAAAGGATGGAGCCAACAAGAGAGCCCACTCATGGAACCCAAGAGACGCATGAGGAAGCTCATCACCAAGAAATCCCGGAGATGCCTCAAGGGATGCACTTTCCTCCCAACAACTATTGGGAACAACTCAACACTTCCTTAGAAGATTTGAGTTACAATGTGGAACAATTAAGGGTGGAACATTAAGAGCACTCCATCATTCTCCATGAAATAAGAGAAGATCAAAGAGCAATGAGGAAGGAGCAACAAAGGCAAGGAAGGGACATAAAAGAGCTTAAGAACATCATTGGTCCTTCAAGAAGAAGACGCCACTAAGGTGGAATCATTCCTTGTTCTTATTTTTTCTGTTTTTCGGTTTTTATGCTTATTATGTCATCTATATTTGTGTCTCTACTTCATGATCATTAGTGTTTAGTAACTATGTCTTAAAGTTATAAATAAATTCCATGAATCCTTCACCTCTCTTAAAAGAAAAATGTTTTTAATTCAAAAGAACAAGAAGTACATGAATTTCAAAAATTGTCCTTGAAATTAGTTTAATTATATTGATGTGGTGACAATACTTTTTGTTTTCTGAATGAATGCTTAAACAGTGCATAATTTTGATTTTGTTGTTTATGAATGTTAAAGTTGTTGGCTCTTGAAAGAATGATGAACAAAGAAAAATGTTATTGACAATCTGAAAAATCATGAAATTGATTCTTGAAGCAAGAAAAAGCAGTGAAAAAGCAAAAGCTTGCGAAAAAAAATTTGGTGAAAAAAAATAGAAAGAAAAAGAAAAAGCAAGCAAAAAAAGCCAATAGCCCTTAAAACCAAAAGGCAAGGGTAAAAAGGATCCAAGGCTTTGAGCATCAATGGATAGGAGGGCCCAAGGAAATAAAATCTAGGCCTAAGCGGCTAAATCAAGCTGTCCCTGACCATGTGCTTGTGGCATGCAGGTCCAAGTGAAAAGCTTGAGACTGAGTGGTTAAAGTCGTGATCAAAGCAAAAAGAGTGTGCTTAAGAGCTCTCGACACCTCTAACTGGGGACTCTAGCAAAGCTGAGTCACAATCTGAAAAGGTTCGCCCAGTCATGTGTTTGTGGCATTTATGTATCCGGTGGTAATACTGGAAAACAAAGTGCTTAAGGCCACGGCCAAGACTCATAAAAGCAGTTGTGTTCAAGAATCAACATGCTCAACTAGGAGAATCAATAACACTATCCGAAATTCTAAGTTCCCATAGATGCCAATCATTCTAAACTTCAAAGGAGAAAGTGAGATGCCAAAACTGTTCAGAAGCAAAAAGCTACAAGTCTCGCTCATCTGATTAGAATTAATATCCATTGATATTTTGGGATTTATAGTATATTCTCTTCTTTTTATCCTAATTGATTTTCAGTTGCTTGGGGACAAGCAACAATTTAAGTTTGGTGTTGTGATGAGTGGATAATTTATACGCTTTTTAGCATTGTTTTTAGGTATTTTTTAGTATGATCTAGTTACTTTTAGGGATGTTTTCATTAGTTTTTATGCTAAATTCACATTTCTGGACTTTACTATGAGTTTGTGTGTTTTTCTATGATTTCAGGTATTTTCTGGCAGAAATTGAGGGACCTGAGCAAAACTCTGATAGGAGGCTGACAAAGAACTGCTGATCCTGTTGGAATCTGACCTCTCTGCACTCAAAATGGATTTTCTAGAGCTACAGAACTCCAAATGGCGCGCTCTTAACGGCGTTAAAAAGTAGACATCTAGAGCTTTCCAGCAATATATAATAGTTCATACTTTATTCGTGATTAGACGATGTAAACTGGCGCTCAACGCCAGTTCCATGCTGCATTCTGGAGTCAAACGCCAGAAACACGTCATGAACCAGAGTTGAACGCCCAAAACACGTTACAACTTGGCGTTCAACTCCAAAAGAAGCCTCAGCTCGTGTAAGATTCAAGCTCAGCCCAAACATATACCAAGTGGGCCCCCGAAGTGGATTTATGTATCAATTACTTACTTCTGTAAACCCTAGTAGCTAGTTTAGTATAAATAGAACTTTTTACTAGTGTATTAGACATCTTTGGTCTCAGTTTTATATTATTATTCATCTAAGGAGACTATTGATCACGTTTTGGGGGCTGGCCATTCGGCCATGCCTGAACCTCTATCACTTATGTATTTTCAACGGTGGAGTTTCTACACACCATAAGATTAAGGGTGTGGAGCTCTGCTGTACCTCAAGTTTCAATGCAATTACTACTATTTTCTATTCAATTCGACTTATTCTTATTCTAAGATATTCGTTGCACTTCAACATGATGAATGTGATGATCCATGACACTCATCATCATTCTCACCTATGAACGCGTGACTGACAACCACTTCCGTTCTACTTTAGACCGGGCGCATATCTCTTGGATTCCTTAATCAGAGTCTTCGTGGTATAAGCTAGAATTGATGGCGGCATTCATGGGAATCCAAAAAGTCTAACCTTGTCTGTGGTATTCCGAGTAGGATTTCGGGATTGAATGACTGTGACGAGCTTCAAACTCGCGATTGCTGGGCGTGATGACAAACGCAAAAGAATCAAGGGATTCTATTCTAACATGATCGAGAACCGACAGATGATTAGCCGTGCTGTGACAGAGCATTTGGACCATTTTCACTGAGAGGATGGGATGTAGCCATTGACAACGGTGATGCCCTACATACAGCTTGCTGACGTGCGGAAAACGATCCGACACAAAACTCACCGGCAAGTGCACCGGGTCGCATCAAGTAATAATAACTCACGGGAGTGAGGTCGATCCCACAGGGATTGAAGGATTGAGCAATTTTAGTTTAGTGGTTGATTTAGTCAAGTAAATCAAGATTTGGTTGAGTGATTTGTGATTTGCAGAATTTAAATTGCATAGAAAGTAAAGGGAATGGGTAATTGGCATGAAAATAAAGAGAACAGGAGTTAAAGTGCTGAATCTTAAAGAACAAGAAATTAAATGGCAGAAACTTAGAACGCAAGAAATTTAAATTGCAAAATCTTAAAATGCAAGAAATGTAAATGGCGTGAATTGTAAAGGGAATTGGGAGTGGGATTTGCAGAAATTAGACAAGGAAAAGTAAAATTGCAACAAGCAGAGAATTAGAGAATGGCTTGGATCAAACCGGATCTTAAACAGAAAAGTAAATGAGCATGGAAACATTAAACAGGGAGTGGTAAATGGGAAATCCGGATCTCAGGACCCAAGAGACTAGAAAACCAAGTCTAGATCTCAATGCCTTCCTAGATCCAACAAGAACAATTGTAAGGAAATTGTAAATTGCAAAGAAATTAGATGAAGAAGCAAGTAACCGAAACTGAAATTCAATTAAGCAGAAAATTAAACAAGATCCCAAGGTGAGATTGAAACAGAATTTCTTCAATTCTCTCCCTAAGATCCGAAGCAAGGAAAGTAAAGAGTGCTTGGCAAGAATAAGAAAGAAGAGAGATCAATTCTCCTCCCCAATTCTCTTGAATTAAAACAACAATGCTAGAATGTAAAAGTGAGCTCCCAATGCCAACCGAAAAGAAAGCTCTATGAAAACTAAAAAAAAAAGAAGCTCCCCGAATAACTTGAATTCTATCCTATTTATACACTTTCTTCAAATGATCTTCAAGCTTTGAATTGGGCCTTTGCTCTTGGTGGAATTGGGTTGAGAGAAGCCTTGGTTGATTGCTCTTGGAGTTTGGAGAGGAATCAAAGTGAACCAATTGAACCGGGTTGGAGCTTTGCAAAAGTTTGAGTAAAAGTTTGAGTAAAAGTTTGAGGCTAACTTTTACTCTAACTTTTCATATCAGTAGACATGCTTTACTGCTATCCACGTTGGGGCAAAAGTTAGGGGTCTAACTTTTGCTCCAACGTTGACCCCCTCTTGTAAACTTATGGCGCCAACGTTAGCCCAAAAGTTAGAGGCTAACGTTGGCGCAAACTTTTGCTCATCCCTCTTTGATTTTCATGCGCCAACGTTAGCCCAAAAGTTAGAGGCTAACGTTGGCGCAAACTTTTGCTCCAAGGGTGTATTCTTCATGTGCCAACGTTAGCCCAAAAGTTGGAGGCTAACGTTGGCGCAAACTTTTGGTGCCAGGGTATTCTTTCCATGCTCCAACGTTAGCCCAAAAGTTGGAGGCTAACGTTGGCACAAACTTTTGGTGCCCCAGGGAGAAATTCTCATGTGCCAACGTTAGCCCAAAAGTTGGAGGCTAACGTTGGGGCTAACTTTTCACCCAAAAGTTTGTGCAAAAGTTTGAGGCTAACTTTTGGTCCAGCTTTTTGCTTCCTGGTTCATTTTCACTTATTCCATTGCCCTCTCTTTGCTCCTAGCCATTCCTTCTTGCTTCAACCTTTCTCCAAGCTTTCTTCACCTATCATTAATCAACCAAACACATCAAAGCTATGCTCAAGATCATGAGATATTCAATCTATCATAATATGCAACAATTATAGCATAAAAGCTCATGAAATTGCATTAATTCATCTATGGTTGATTAAATCAAAGGAAGCATGAAAATCTACCCAAATTGGCGTGCTTAGACCTCAAGAAAGTGCATAATTAAAGTGAAAACAAAAGAAAAAGACTAGTGAAACTAGGCTAAGATGACTTGTCATCACAACACCAAACTTAAAGCTTGCTTGTCCCCAAGCAAGAAATGAATTATGCTTAGAGGTTCTTTCAATTAAGATGGATTGAAGAACACTTGTAAAGTACAATGAGTGAAGTGATTAAGTAACAGTGGGGTGAACTCTAAATTACATGCTCATGCAAGGGCTTCAGTGCTTACTAGTCCTTACATATTGGGAGTCGTAGGTCTTAGGATTTTCATCCGAATGGTATCATAGAGATCTCTTTATATGTAATCACCTTGAAGCAGCTTATAATTTCTGCGCTTTGGCCTCGACTCTAAGTGTCATGTCTCAAGGCGGCTCTTTAAATAAGTTTTCAATCAATACTCCTAAACCAGTTGGTTTTAAGGTATTAGGTGTTAAAGCACCCCTAAGGATTTACTTGCTCAAGCCTCTTTCCTTGACACACTTCAACCACAAGCATTTACTAGAATAACAGCTCTTTGAGTTTTTGTTTCTTTCTTTCTTTTTCTGCCTAGTAATTGATGCTCAGAGCCTTGGGCCATGTTCTTTTTGTTTTTGTATTCTCTTTACTTTTCTTTTTGTTTCGTTTGCTGCTTCTCGGATCAATTGATTTTTGAGAATCTCCACAATACTTCTTTGAACTTCATATCCTGCCTATGAGCTCCCATGCAAGTTTTCACAAGCATGCAACCTCAATACATAATCATACAGCTAGAACCACCACTTATCCTAATCTTTTGCTTACCTCAAAATTGTTTAATTCCTCAATCCTTCGTTTCAAAGAACTTTCATGCGATGCATTCTTGAAAATTGAGTGCAAACAAGTTTTGAAGATAAGAATGTTGTGAATAATCAAGCATCTTGCTTATTGAATTATAAAGAAAGACTATGCTATGCAGGCAGGCAGGGGTATATAATAAGGAAACTATACTATGCAGACAGGCAGGACAAATAAGCATACAATCCAACTTTCAATTACAGCAATATTTGATGTAAAACAATCACTTAACAATACAACCTGTTGGAGTTCACTTGCTTTCCTTCTTCTCATCATCATCAATGCTGACTTTCATGTTCATCTTTCACCTCTTTAGTTGATGATGCTAAAAATCTCCAAAAGTTTGTATGATATTCTGCAGTGATATTGGAAGTTGCTTGTTCCCCAAGCACTTAGAAACAGTGGTTAGTCTGCATGATTTATTTGTGGGCTTTTTGAACTTACTTTGGTGTGGGAACACCAAACTTAGTACCTTGCCAAAGGTTTTCATTAACCATGTGTGAAATTCTTTTACTCGAAAGTAATAAGGCTGAAAACTAGAAAACAGCAAAAGAGTTAACTAATTCATCCAGTATGCTTGAAGCCCATATTATGCATAAGGTGAGAATGTGTGTTATAATGGGATTTTGGTGGAACACCAAACTTAGAATTCTTCATTCCCCCTTAGATTGTTTTAGTGTGCAACACCAAACTTAGCTTCTTGCGATCTAGATAAAACTAATTAACCATTTCATTGAATTAGATATGAAAAGATGGTTACCTCTGGTTGGGTTGCCTCCCAACAAGCGCTCTTTTATTGTCACTAGCTTGACATCCTCTGTGCTTGTTCAGCTCAGATTCTGTGCTTCTTTCTCCTTGTCCCCTTGTCCTCCTAAGTGAAACTTTGCCTTATGATGTTCATCGTGGATGAGTGATTCTTTTCCTTTAGCCTTCTTCTCACTCACTTCTGTGAAGTTCTTAGCTAATTGTTCCATTTGCCTCTCAATTCTCCCGAGTGAAGCCTCATGGTTCTTGCTTATCATCTCTTGATGTTTCATCATTCTCTCTACTATGATGTTCAGATTAGTGATCCTCTGAGAGTCTTGTGAGATTGGTTGATTGTTGGAAGTTGGGGGTTGGAAGGGTGGGTAATGTGGTGGTATGTATTGATTGTTGTTGGTATGGTGGTGTTTTTGCAGGGTTGGGAAATTGGGGTTGTTGTAGTTGAAGTCCCTTTGTTCCTGATGTTGAGATTCCCTCATTCTTAGATAAGAATGTGGCTTCCATGGTGGAAATTGTGCCTTCACTGTAGCAGAATGGAGAAAATCAATTTGTCTAGATATTGACTTCAATTGTTGCTGAGTTTGATCGTGCAGCTGCTTGTTTTGATTCATGATTGCCTTCACTCCTTCAAGATTCATTAATTCCTTTTCTAAAATTTCATTCTCTTATTTTTCAGACGAGTGTTGATTATTGACTTCTTTGTCCTTGAAATTTGCAGTTCCTTGGGCAATTGATGTTGCTTTGAGTAGGCCATCAGAGAAGTAGTCCACTGCTTTTCTTGTTTCTAGGGTTAATCCTTCATAGAAAGCTCGAATACCCACTTTGTCAGTTGCTTTCTTGTATATTTCCCATGCCATGAAGAGTGATTCTTCTTCTCTTTGTGTGAATGGATGTTCTCCCTCTTTCAACTTGATGGTTTGTTGGAATGAGGAGAATTTGGTCAGAAATTTGGTAACCAAATCGTCCCAACTAGTAATACTTCCCTGGGGAACGGTTTCGAACCATTGTGCAGCTTCATCCCTTAGTGAGAAGGGAAATAACAAGAGCTTACAGGTGTCCTGATTTACACCATCGAGGTTGACAGCACCACAAGTCCTTAGGAAACTGGATATATACTGTTCAGGATCTTCCAATGGGTTTCCACCGTAGGAACAATTTTTCTTGATTAGTGTGATGAGTTGCGGTTTCATGTCGTGGTGTTCTTCTTTCTCAGAAACTCCTTCTTCAATGATATCCTTCCCTCTGGCTGCTCTTCTTTCCTGTGACATATAAATCAATCACAAGGAATACACAGTGGTATTTTTGAGAATAGAGTGTAGTTAAAATCCTCAAACAGTTAGCGTGTTAATAGAGGCAAATCTTCAAACAGTTAGTGGGTTAGTCAAAAATAAAGAAAAAGTGCTTGATCTAAACTACCACCTCACTTAATTATTGTCAATCTAATCAATCCCCGGCAACGGCGCCAAAAACTTGATGGGATATTTTCGCGGAGAAACGAATTTCTCCAAAACACCCAAACTTAACCGGCAAGTGCACCGGGTCGCATCAAGTAATAATAACTCATGGGAGTGAGGTCGATCCCACAGGGATTGAAGGATTGAGCAATTTTAGTTTAGTGGTTGATTTAGTCAAGCAAATCAAGATTTGGTTGAGTGATTTGTGATTTGCAGAATTTAAATTGCATAGAAAGTAAAGGGAATGGGTAATTGGCATGAAAATAAAGAGAACAGGAGTTAAAGTGCTGAATCTTAAAGAACAAGAAATTAAATGGCAGAAACTTAGAACGCAAGAAATGTAAATTGCAAAATCTTAAAATGCAAGAAATGTAAATGGCGTGAATTGTAAAGGGAATTGGGAGTGGGATTTGCAGAAATTAGACAAGGAAAAGTAAAATTGCAACAAGCAGAGAATTAGAGAATGGCTTGGATCAAACCGGATCTTAAACAGAAAAGTAAATGAGCATGGAAACATTAAACAGGGAGTGGTAAATGGGAAATCTGGATCTCAGGACCCAAGAGACTAGAAAACCAAGTCTAGATTTCAATGCCTTCCTAGATCCAACAAGAACAATTGTAAGGAAATTGTAAATTGCAAAGAAATTAGATGAAGAAGCAAGTAACCGAAACTGAAATTCAATTAAGCAGAAAATTAAACAAGATCCCAAGGTGAGATTGAAACAGAATTTCTTCAATTCTCTCCCTAAGATCCGAAGCAAGGAAAGTAAAGAGTGCTTGGCAAGAATAAGGAAGAAGAGAGATCAATTCTCCTCCTCAATTCTCTTGAATTAAAACAACAATGCTAGAATGTAAAAGTGAGCTCCCAATGCCAACCGAAAAGAAAGCTCTATGAAAACTAAAAAAAAGAAGCTCCCCGAATAACTTGAATTCTATCCTATTTATACACTTTCTTCAAATGATCTTCAAGCTTTGAATTGGGCCTTTGCTCTTGGTGGAATTGGGTTGAGAGAAGCCTTGGTTGATTGCTCTTGGAGTTTGGAGAGGAATCAAAGTGAACCAATTGAACCGGGTTGGAGCTTTGCAAAAGTTTGAGTAAAAGTTTGAGTAAAAGTTTGAGGCTAACTTTTACTCTAACTTTTCATATCAGTAGACATGCTTTGCTGCTATCCACGTTGGGGCAAAAGTTAGGGGTCTAACTTTTGCTCCAATGTTGACCCCCTCTTGTAAACTTATGGCGCCAACGTTAGCCCAAAAGTTAGAGGCTAACGTTGGCACAAACTTTTGCTCATCCCTCTTTGATTTTCATGCGCCAACGTTAGCCCAAAAGTTAGAGGCTAACGTTGGCGCAAACTTTTGCTCCAAGGGTGTATTCTTCATGTGCCAACGTTAGCCCAAAAGTTGGAGGCTAACGTTGGCGCAAACTATTGGTGCCAGGGTATTCTTTCCATGCGCCAACGTTAGCCCAAAAGTTGGAGGCTAACGTTGGCGCAAACTTTTGGTGCCCCAGGGAGAAATTCTCATGTCCCAACGTTAGCCCAAAAGTTGGAGGCTAACGTTGGGGCTAACTTTTCACCCAAAAGTTTGTGCAAAAGTTTGAGGCTAACTTTTGGTCCAGCTTTTTGCTTCCTGGTTCATTTTCACTTATTCCATTGCCCTCTCTTTGCTCCTAGCCATTCCTTCTTGCTTCAACCTTTCTCCAAGCTTTCTTCACTTATCATTAATCAACCAAACACATCAAAGCTATGCTCAAGATCATGAGATATTCAATCTATCATAATATGCAACAATTATAGCATAAAACCTCATGAAATTGCATTAATTCATCTATGGTTGATTAAATCAAAGGAAGCATGAAAATCTACCCAAATTGGCTTGCTTAGACCTCAAGAAAGTGCATAATTCAAGTGAAAACAAAAGAAAAAGACTAGTGAAACTAGGCTAAGATGACTTGTCATCACTTGCCATAGAAAAGAGTGACAAAGATTGGATAAAGGCAGTAGGAAAGCAGAGATTCAGAAGGAACACAGCACCTTCATACACCTATCTGAAATTCCCACCATTGAATTACATGAGTAACTCTATCTTTATTTTCTGTTTGATTTATTATTATTATCCGAAAAACCAATAATCTCTTAATACAGTTAAATCCGCCTGACTGGGATTTACAAGATGACCATAGCTTGCTTCATACCAACAATCTCTGTGCGATCGACCCTTACTCACGTAAGGTATTACTTGGACGACCCAGTACACTTGCTGGTTAGTTGTGTGAAGTTGTGACAAAGTGAGATTCACGTTTGAGAGCGCTACCAAGTTATTGGAGCCATTGTTGATGGTCACAATTTCGTCCACCAGCGTGATATGCGCGATCTGAAGAGTTAACAGAAAATGCTAGGGGCAATTTTGGGCCATGTTTTGACCCAATTTTTGGCCCAGAAACATAGAATAGAGCCAGGGAACATGCAGAGACTCAGGACACATTCTTATTAGCATAGTTTTATGATTTTAGATCGGAATCTAGAGAGAATCACTCTTCTTATAGGTTTTCTTTACATTCATAGCTTATTAGTTTTATGCTTTTGCCTTGCTTTGGATATTGAGAAGATTCATTACCTCCGTTGGAGCTTCCTCATTCTAGTTTGTTTCTTTATTCCTTTACACTTTTATTGCCCATTGACTCTATTTAGATAATTATGTTCATGATTTTGGAAGTTATTAATGCAAAGAACCATTTTTATTTTTAATTGATTTTTAATTATTGTTTATCATGTTTTCCTTTTATTCCCTTTTTAATCCTGTGAAGTTTACATTCATGATAATGGAGTAGTTCCCCAACTTGATTGGGAGTTGATTAAAAGGAGAACCTTGAGTTGGAATACTCAAGTGTTAGTCCTAATGGATGGTTGATGACTGACAACTCTAGTCTCTAACTCTAATCCTTCCTTAGGATAGAATTAGGACCTGAGGATATAGTTTGTTAATTAGTTACTTGACTTTCCCTTATTAATTAAGGGATGACCAAGTAAGACAACAATCTTTTACGATTACACTTGGGGATTTCCAACAAGGATAGAACTTCCAATTAATCTTCTCTCGGTCAAGGCTTTTATCTGAATTTACTATTACTTATTTCTCTATTTCTCAAACTCAAAAATTTCTTGGAAAACCTCTGATTAATAAAATAACACTCTCTCTGCAACTCGTTGGGAGATGACCTGGGATTCATACTCCCAGTATTTTATTTCTAAATTTTGTGACAACCCCTTCTAAATTGATACGCGAAATCAACATTGATTAAGAGCTATACTTGCAACGTTGTTTTCTCTATAAACTCTTGATCGGCGATTTTTCTGCCACGTCAATTTTTGGCGCCGTTGCCGGGGAATTGCAACAGTGTGCTACTTTATTGGTTGGATTTTTATTTTATTTGCATTTAATTTTATTTTATTTCATTACCATGAGCTGTATGTTTCTTTCATTGAATGACGTGTTTACTACCTGATCTGAGTCTACCCGTATTTGATTCTGAAATTGAAAGAACTATCTCACTTATAAGTCAGGCTCGGTGTCGGTTAGTCCTTTCTGAGGACGAATTTGAAATGTCATTTAAGGAAGAAATAGGCTCCCTTTCTACTAATTTGGTTGATTTGAGCGCAGAGGACATGGCAGCTCCCAGGAGGATTACACTTCAGGAGGCAGGAGCTCCAGACTTTACATTACCACCTTTCCAAGCACGTCATCCAAATCTAGGTGCAGATATCGAACTGAAGACTTCACTAATCAATCTACTACCGAAGTTTCTTGGCTTACCTGCTCAAGAGCCTCTCAAGCACCTCAGGGATTTTTAGACAGCCTGTTCTACTGTCAGGCATAATGGTGTAACTGAGACTTCTATTCTGCTGGCCGCCTTCCCATTTTCTCTTGAGGGAAAGGCGAGGGAGTGGTACTACACTCAATCTGAAGCAGTTGTCACTAACTAGGACACACTTCGAAGAGAATTCCTAGAAAAATACTTTCCAGCTAAAGTTACTAATAGACTAAGGAAGGAAATTTCAATAATTATTCAGGGCAAATCCGAGACTCTTTACGAGTATTGGGAGCGCTTCAATAATCTCTTAGATGCATGCCCCCACCACATGATTGACAAGTTGGTCTTGATCAGCTACTTCACACAGGGCATGAAACCTCAGGACAAGACCATATTGGATGGTGCAAGCAATGGTTCTCTGAAAAAGTACAAGACCACAGAAGAAGCATGACAACTGATTGCCGACTTAGCTGAGTCCGCTCGGAATCACAAGCACAACAGGAACAACCACCCCAAGGTTGTGGCAGAGGTTTCCTCTGGCAATGAGAATAATGCTCTCACACAATCAATATGTGGGATGACCAACCTACTGAAGCAGATACATCTAGACCAACAACAATCCCAACCCCCTTCACCACAACATAGTCAACAACTGGTCCCTTAGAGAGTATGTGGAATATGCGCTGATTATAATCATTACACTGATGAATGTCCACAACTCTAACATGAAGACAACACCGTGGCAGCTACTCACAATTTCTATGACCGCCCGAATCAAGGATACTATCAACAAGGCGGCAACTATAACCAAGGTGGGAACTTTAACCAAGGTTGGAGGGACAACTATAACAGAGGAGGCAAAGACGGCCAAGGAAATCAGAGGTGGAATACTAACAACAATCAGCAGAACTGGTATCAGTAGAATCCTACCTATCAATAGCAGAACCAGAACCAGGCTTATAGAGAACCTCATCTACGGCAGTCCCAAGTGTCTCAGCAGACCCCTCAGATCACTTACCCCTCTTCATCTTCTAATGACGAGTTACTACAATCGATTGATCAAAGACAAAAGACCATAGAAAACAACCTCACTTCTATCTTAAATGGTCTGAACTCTACCTTACAAGCTCTTGTCTCATAGATGGGATCACTGAATAACTCCAACAACCAGCCTTCAAGCTCCAGTGAAATTCCTTATCAACCCTTACCCAACTCCAAGGGTGGCATCAATGCCATCACCTTGAGGTTCGGAACCACACTGCAAGAGAGGAATCCTGAGGAGCCAAGCCAACTAGAACACGCCCCAACTGAGGACACACTTGAAGTGGAGGATGATGAAAAGGAAGGTGACGTACAAGACACGGTTGAAGTAAAAGTAACTCAACTGGAGAATGGCGCATCAGAAGAAGCTAAAGCTACCAAAGACGTTACCTCTGTCCCATTTCCACACCTTGCAAGAAAGCCCAGGAAGTAGATGGAACTTGACCCAAAAATGGTAGAAATCTTTAGAAAGGTTGAGGTAACTGTTCCCCTTTTTTATGTCATTCAGCAAGTACCTAAATATGCGAAGTTTCTAAAAGATTTGTGCATACATAAGGACAGGATTAATGAATTGTAAACTATTCCTTTAGGTAGTTCTATATCTGCATTGTTGGGAGATATAGCTGAAAAATATAGTGATCCAGGTCCATGCATGGTTAACTGTACCATTAGGGATGTAATATTTTCTGAATGCATGTGTGATTTAGGAACGTGCGTGAGTATTATGCCTTTGTCTATATATAATGCCTTGAGGCTCCCTCCCTTAAAAAGGTCGGCAGCTCGTTTTGTGTTAGTAGATAAAAGCATTATTACAGTGGTTGGAATTGCTGAGGACGCGCTGGTGAGCATTAAGAGGCTCACATTTCCCATTGACTTCTATATCTTGGAAATGCCCCCAAATGGCTCAGGGAAACCTTCATCCATCTTGCTCAGAAGACCCATCCTGAAGACCTCAAAGTTCAAGTTGGATGCATTCTCAAGAACCTATTCTTTTGGGATAGACGGCTGAGCAGTGAGCTTCAATATGAATGAAGCTATGAAGCACCCTCTAGAAGATCATTCCATCTTCCAGTGTGATATCATTGATGAGACTGTGACTGCACTTCACCAGGAAGAAGTGAAAGAGAAGTACATAGAGCAAGGTCCAAGTGTGGGGACACCCTCTGAACACAATGAGGACACTTTGCCATTATCACTAGTTCTGGATAATCCAGAGCCCAGCCAAGAGCAAAAATTGGAGCTAAAGCCCCTTCCACCCCACCTCAAGTATACTTACCTTAAGGATAATCAGAAGCTCCCAGTTATCATTGCAAGGGATCTCACTTCCTAACAAGAGGAGAAACTGCTTGGTGTGTTGAGAAGACACAAGAAAGCAATTGGGTGGAGCTTGGCGAATATAGTAGGTGATGAGCGGATAATTTGTACGCTTTTTGGCATTGTTTTTATATAGTTTTTAGTATGTTTTATTTACTTTTTAGTATATTTTTATTAGTTTTTAAGTAAAATTCACATTTCTGGACTTTACTATGAGTTTGTGTATTTTTCTGTGATTTCAGATATTTTCTGGCTGAAATTGAGGGACCTGAGCAAAAATCTGATTCAGAGGCTGACAAAAGACTACTGATACTGTTGGATTCTAACCTTTCTGCACTCGAAATAGAATATTTGGAGCTACAAAAATCCAAATGGCGCGCTCTCAATTGCGTTTGAAAGTAGACATCCAGGACTTTCCAGCAATATATAATAGTCCATACTTTGCCCGAGTTTAGATGACACAAACTGGCGTTTAGCGCCAGCTTTCTGCCCTATTCTGGCGTTAAACGCCAGAAACAAATTGCAAAGCAGAGTTAAACGCCAGAAACAAGTTACAAACTGGAGTTTAACTCCAAGGAAGACCTCTACACATGAAAGCTTCAATGCTCAGTCCAAGCACACACCAAGTGGGCCCAAAAGTGGATTTCTGCATCACTTACTTGTTTCTGTAAACCTAGTAACTAGTTTAGTATAAATAGAACTTTTTGCTATTGTATTAGACATCTTGGTATCTATCTTTGATCAATTTATGCGATCTTAGGCATTGGGGGCTGGTCTCATGGCCATGCCTGGACCTTCATCACTTATGTATTTTCAACGATGGAGTTTCTACACACCATAGATTAAGGGTGTGGAGCTCTGCTGTTCCTCGAGTATTAATGCAATTACTCTGTTTTCTATTCAATTCATGCTTATTATCATTCTAAGATATTCATTCGCACTTCAACCTGATGAATGTGATGATCCGTGACACTCATCACCATTCTCACTTATGAATGCGTGCCTGACAAACACTTCCGTTCTACATGCGAAAGCTAGAGTGTGTATCTCTTGGATTCCTGGTCTACGACGCATGGCTGCCTCTCCTGACAACAGAGCCTTCTATTCTGTGAGATCAGAGTCTTTGTGGTATAAGCTAGAATCTATTGGCAGCATTCTTGAGATCCAGAAAGTCTAAACCTTGTTTGTGGTATTCCGAGTAGGATCTGGGATGGGATGACTGTGACGAGCTTCAAACTCCCGACTATAGGGCATGGTGACAGACGCAAAAGGATAGTAAATTCTATTCCTACACGATCAAGAACCAATAGCTGATTAGCCATGCGGGAAACCGTAGAGGACCTTTTTCACTGAGAGGATGGGAAGTAGCCATTAAAAACGGTGACGCCCTACATACAGCTTGCCATAGGAAGGAGTATGAAGGACTGGATGAAGCCAGTAGGAAAGCAGAGATTCAAGAGGGATAAAGCATCTCCATACACTTATCTGAAGTTCCCACCAATGATTTACATAAGTATCTTTATCTTTATTTTACGTTCTATTTATCTCTTAATTATTAAAACTCTATAACCATTTGAATCCGCCTGACTGAGATTTACAAGGTGACCATAGCTTGCTTCAAGCCGACAATCTCCGTGGGATCGACCTTTACTCACGTAAGGTTTATTACTTGGATAACCCAGTGCACTTGCTGGTTAGTTGTGCGAAGTTGTGAAAAAGAGTGATATTACAATTGTGCGTACCAAGTTGTTGGCGCCATTGAGATCACAATTTCGTGCACCAAGTTTTTGGCGCCGTTGCCGGGGATTGTTCGAGTTTGGACAACTGACTGTTCATCTTGTTGCTCAGATTAGGTAATTTTCTTCTTTTCTTCAACCTTTATTTTATTTTCAAAAAGTTTTCGAAAATATTTCAAAATTTTTTCTTCTTTTTCGTTCTTTTCAAAATAATTTTCGAAAAAAATACAAAAAAATTATAAAATCATAAAACAAAAAAATATTTTGTGTTTCTTGTTTGAGTCTAGTGTCAATTTTTAAGTTTGGTGTCAATTGCATGTTTTTAATTTTTCTAAAAATATTTTCGAAAATTCATGCATTGCATTCTTCATGATCTTCAAGTTGTTCTTGGTAAGTCTTCTTCTTTGATCTTCATATTTTCTTGTTTTGTGTCTTTTCTTGTTTTTCATATGCATTTTTGAATTTATAGCGTCTAAACTTGAAAATTTTCTAAGTTTGGTGTCTTGCATATTTTTATTTTCTTAAAAATTTTTCAAAAATAAGTTTTGATGTTCATCTTGATCTTCAAAGTGTTCTTGGTGTTCATCTTGACATTCAAAGTGTTCTTGCATGCATCATTTGTTTTGATCCAAAATTTTAATGTTTTGAGTCATCTTTGTGTTTTTCTCTTTCCTCATAAAATTCAAAAATAAAAAATATCTTTCCCTTATTTCTCTCATAAATTTCAAAATTTTGGGTTGACTTAGTAAAAAAAATTTTTTAAAATGAGTTGTTTCTTGTTAGTCAAGTCAAGATTTCAATTTTAAAAATATTATCTTTTCAAAACTTTTTCAAAAAAAAATCATTTTCATTTTTCTTTTATATTTTCGAAATTTTTTAAAAAAAATTGATTTTCAAAATCTTTTTCTTATTTTTATTTCATAACTTTCGAAAACCTTACTAACAATTAATGTGATTGATTCAAAAATTTGAAGTTTGTTACTTTCTTATTAAGAAAGGTTCAATCTTTAATTTCTAGAATTATATCTTTTAGTTTTTTGTTAGTCAAGTAATCAATTTTAACTTTAAAACTCAAATATTTTTAATTTTCTTTTTCAAATCTTTCTCAAAATAAATTTCAAATCATATCTTTTTCAAAATTGATTTCATAAATCTTTTCTAACTTCCTATCTTTTAAAAATTGATTTTCAAATCTTTTTCAACTAACTAATTGACCTTTTGTTTGTTTCTTATCTTTTTCAAAACCACCTAACTACTTTTCTATCTCTAATTTTCGAAAAATCACTAACCATTTTTCAAAAACAATTTTCGAAAACTCCTTTCTCTCATCTCCTTCTATTTATTTATTCATTTACTAACACTTTTCTTCATCTAAAAAAATTCGAACCCTCTCTTCTCCTCATTATTCGAATTTTTCTCTCCTTCTGCTATTCTTTTCTTCTTCTACTCACATAAAGGAATATCTATACTGTGACATAGAGGATTCCTCTTCTTTTCTGTACTCTTCTTTTTCACATGAGCAAGAGCAAGGATAAGAACATTCTTGTTGAAGCAGATCCGGAACCTGAAAGGACACTAAAGAGGAAGCTAAGAGAAGCTAAAACACAACACTCTGAAGAGGGCTTTTCTGAAATTTTCGAAAAAGAAGGAGACATGGCCGAACCCAACAACAATGCAAGGAAGATGCTTGGTGACTTTACTACACCAAATTCCAATTTACATGGAAGAAGCATCTCAATCCCTGCTATTGGAGCAAACAATTTTGAGCTAAAGCCTCAATTAGTTTCTCTAATGCAACAGAATTGCAAGTTTTATGGACTTCCATCAAAAGATCCTTTTCAGTTCTTAACTGAATTCTTGCAGATCTGTGATACTGTTAAGACCAATGGGGTTGATCCTGAGGTCTACAGGCTTATAATTTTCTCTTTTACTGTAAGAGACAGAGCTAGAACATGGTTGGACTCTCAACCTAGAAATAGCCTGAACTCTTGGGATAAGCTGGTCACGGCTTTCTTAGCCAAGTTCTTTTCTCCTCAAAAGCTGAGCAAACTTAGAGTGGATGTTCAAACCTTCAGACAGAAAGAAGGTGAATCCCTCTATGAAGCTTGGGAGAGATACAAGCAACTGACCAAAAAGTGTCCTTCTGACATGCTTTCAGAATGGACCATCCTGGATATATTCTATGATGGTCTGTTTGAATTGTCTAAGATGTCATTGGACCATTCTCCAGGTGGATCTATTCACCTGAAGAAAACGCCTGCAGAAGCTCAGGAACTCATTGACATGGATGCAAATAACCAATTCATGTATACTTCTGAAAGAAATCCTGTGAGTAATGGGACGCCTCAGAGGAAGGGAGTTCTTGAAATTGATGCTCTGAATGCCATATTGGCTCAGAACAAAATGTTGACTCAGCAAGTCAACATGATTTTTCAGAGTCTAAATGGATTTTAAAATGCATCCAACAGTACTAAAGAGGCATCTTCTGAAAAAGAAGCCTATGATCCTGAGAACCCTGCAATAGCAGAGGTAAATTACATGGGTGAAGCCTATAGAAACACCTATAATCCCTCATGGAGAAATCATCCAAATTTCTCTTAGAAGGATCAACAAAAGCCTCAACAAGGCTTTAATAATGGTGGAAGAAATAGGTTTAGCAACAGCAAGCTTTTTCCATCATCTTCTCAGCAACAGACAGAGAATTCTGAGTAGAGTCCCTCTAGCTTAGCAAACATAGTCTCTGATCTATCTAAGGCCACTCTAAGTTTCATGAATGAAACAAGGTCCTCTATTAGAAATTTGGAGGCATAAGTGGGCCAGCTGAGTAAAACAGTCACTAAACACCTCCTAGTACTCTCCTAAGAAATACAGAAAAGAACCCCAAAAGAGAGTGCAAGGCCATAACCTTACTTGTTGTGGCCGAATGCACA